>NC_140016.1:1719856-1822613 GCF_964263955.1 Coregonus lavaretus
TCTTACGTGGAGCCCCAGATTGAGGGAGATTATCATTGGTCTTGTATGTCTTCCATTTCCTAATAATTGCTCCCACAGTTGATTTCTTCAAACCAAGCTGCTTACCTATTGCAGATTCAGTCTTCCCAGCCTGGTGCAGGTCTACAATTTTGTTTATGGTGTCCTTTGACAGCTCTTTGGTCTTGGCCATAGTGGAGTTTGGAGTGTGACTGTTTGAGGTTGTGGACAGGTGTCTTTTATACTGATAACAAGTTCAAACAGGTGCCATTAATACAGGTAACGAGTGGAGGACAGAGGAGCCTCTTAAAGAAGAAGTTACAGGTCTGTGAGAGCCAGAAATCCTGCTTGTTTGTAGGTGACCAAATTCTTATTTTCCACCATAATTTGCAAATAAATTGATTAAAAATCCTACAATGTGATTTTCTGGATTTTCTTTCAATTTGTCTGTCATAGTTGACGTGTACCTATGATGAAAATTACAGGCCTCTATCATCTTTTTAAGTGGGAGAACTTGAACAATTGGTGGCTGACTAAATACTTTCCCCCCCCACTGTATCTATATCTATAGCTATATCTATATCTATCTCTATCTCTATCTCCATCTCCATCTATCTCTATCTCTATCTCTATATCTATATCTATATTTATATATCTATATCTATATATATCTCTATCTCTATCTCTATATCTATCTCTATATCTCTATCTCTATCTCTATCTCTATCTCTATCTCGATCTCTATATCTATATCTATATCTATATCTATCTCTATCTCTATCTCTGTATCTATATCTATATCTATATTTGTATCTGTATCTATATCTATACCTACATCTATATCTATATATATATCTCTATCTATCTCTATCTCTATCTCTATCTCTATATATCTATATCTATATATATCTATATCTCTATCTCTATCTATCTCTATCTCTATCTCTATATCTATATCTACATCTACATCTACATCTATCTCTATCTCTATCTCTATATCTGTATCTATATCTACATCTGTATCTATATCTATAGCTATATCTATATTTGTATCTGTATCTGTATTTATATCTATACCTAAATCTATATCTATATCTATATCTCTATCTCTATCTCTATCTCTATCTCTATCTCTATCTCTATATATCTATATCTATATATATATCTATCTCTATCTCTATCTCTATCTCTATCTCTGTATCTATCTCTATCTCTATCTCTATCTCTGTATCTATATCTCTATATCTACTCTATATCTATATTTATATCTGTATCTATATCTATATATATCTCTATCTCTATCTCTATATATATCTCTATCTCTATCTCTATCTCTATATCTATCTCTATATCTATATCTATCTCTATATCTGTATCTATATCTATATATATCTCTGTATCTGTATCTGTATCTGTATCTATATCTATATCTATATCTATATCTATCTCTATATATATCTCTATCTCTATATCTGTATCTATATCTATATATATCTCTGTATCTGTATCTGTATCTATCTCTATATCTATATCTATATCTGTATCTATATCTGTATCTATCTCTATCTCTATCTCTATATATCTATATCTATATATATCTCTATCTCTATCTCTATCTCTATATCTATATCTATATATATCTCTATATATATCTCTATCTCTATATCTATATCTATATCTATCTCTATCTCTATCTCTATATCTATCTCTATCTCTATCTCTATCTCTATATCTATCTCTATATCTATCTCTATATCTATATCTATCTCTATCTCTATCTCTATCTCTACATCTACATCTACATCTACATCTACCTCTATCTCTATCTCTATCTCTATATCTGTATCTATATCTATAGCTATATTTGTATCTGTATCTGTATTTATATCTATATCTATATCTCTATCTCTATATATCTATATCTATATATATCTATCTCTATCTCTATCTCTATATCTATATTTATCTCTATCTCTATCTCTATCTCTATCTCTATATATATCTCTATATCTATATCTATCTCTATATCTGTATCTATATCTATATATATCTCTGTATCTGTATCTGTATCTATAACTATATCTATATCTACATCTACATCTACCTCTACCTCTACATCTACCTCTACCTCTATCTCTATCTCTATCTCTATCTCTATATCTATATCTATCTATATCTCTATATATATATATTTATATCTATATCTATCTCTATATCTGTATCTGTATCTATATCTATATCTATATCTATCTCTATCTCTATATCTATATCTATATCTATATCTATCTCTATATCTATATTTATATCTATATCTATCTCTATCTCTATCTCTATATCTATATCTATATCTATCTCTATATCTATATTTATCTCTATCTCTATCTCTATATCTATCTCTATATCTATATCTATATCTATCTCTATATCTATATTTATCTCTATATCTATATTTATATCTATATCTATCTCTATCTCTATCTCTATCTCTATATCTATATCTATCTCTATATCTATATTTATCTCTATATCTATATTTATATCTATATATATCTCTATCTCTATCTCTGTATCTATATCTATATCTATATCTATCTCTATATCTATATCTATATCTATCTCTATCTCTATATCTATATCTATATCTATCTCTATATCTATCGCTATATCTATATCTATATCTATATCTATATCTATCTCTATCTCTATATCTATATCTATATCTATCTCTATATCTATCGCTATATCTATATCTATATCTATATCTATATCTATCTCTATATCTATATCTATATCTATATCTATCTCTATATCTATATTTATATCTATATCTATATCTATCTCTATATCTATATCTATATCTATATCTATCTCTATATCTATATTTATATCTATATCTATCTCTATCTCTATCTCTATATCTATATCTATCTCTATCTATATCTCTATATCTATATCTGTATCTGTATCTATATCTATCTCTATATCTATCTCTATATCTATATCTCTATCTCTATCTCTATCTCTATATCTATCTCGATCTCTATATCTATATCTATATCTATATCTATCTCTATCTCTATCTCTATCTCTGTATCTATATCTATATCTATATTTGTATCTGTATCTATATCTATACCTACATCTATATCTATATCTATATCTCTATCTATCTCTATCTCTATCTCTATCTCTATATATCTATATCTATATATATCTATATCTCTATCTCTATCTATCTCTATCTCTATCTCTATATCTATATCTATATCTACATCTACATCTACATCTTATAGCTATATCTATATTTGTATCTGTATCTGTATTTATATCTATACCTAAATCTATATCTATATCTATATCTATCTCTATATCTATATCTATATCTATCTCTATCTCTATCTCTATATCTATATCTATATCTATCTCTATATCTATCGCTATATATATATCTATATCTACATCTATATCTATATCTATCTCTATATCTATATCTATCTCTATCTCTATCTCTATCTCTATATCTATATCTAAATCTATCTCTATATCTATATTTATCTCTATATCTATATCTATCTCTATCTCTATCTCTATCTCTATATCTATATCTATATCTATCTCTATCTCTATATCTGTATCTGTATCTGTATCTATATCTATATCTATATCTATATCTATATCTGTATCTGTATCTATATCTATATCTATATCTATATCTATCTCTATATCTGTATCTATATCTATATCTATATCTATATCTTGTTGAATGGAAACATTACTAACATGTCCAATATGTTCAAGCTCTAATTCTACTTGGTACAAAAATGTGGTCTGAAAGGTGGTCTGAAAGGTGGTCTGAAATGTGGTCTGAAAGGTGGTCTGAAAGGTGGTCTGAAAGGTGGTCTGAAATGTGGTCTGAAAGGTGGTCTGAAAGGTGGTCTGAAAGGTGGTCTGAAAGGTGGTCTGAAAGAAGGTCTGAAAGGTGGTCTGAAAGGTGATCTACATGGTGGTCTGCAATATGGTCTGAAACGGAGTGTGCAATGTGGTCTGAAAGGGGTAAAACCTTACAAGACATGGGAATGCTGCTCTTTGAAAACACTGACACATTCACACTGACATTTGACATTTAAGCACATATTTAAACTATTTTGTCAATATGATACATACAGGGGAAAATGCCCAGTTTGATATTGACATATTGTCAGTTGACCATGTCAAAAATCTATCTCACACCACAAGTTCATTTCTCAAATAAAAAGGGAGTGTAAAGGAGAAGAAATTAGATTGGAGTAGAGTGTTGGGTCATGTTGGCATCACAACAGATGGAGCAGATGGGGGATCCATCTATATTCATGGTCTCTGTGATGTGATGAGATCTTCATATTCATGAATAAGGGCTTGAAGAATATCCCATCTGATGAAGAGGACTGGAAGGGGCCTAGATGCCATGCAGAGCTGTTCTGTCTGTAATGTGCTGCATAAAATACATATTAGTAAAGTATCAAATCATACTGGATATCGGTCAGAATAAAGCATCAAATCATACTGAATATCGGTCAGAATAAAGCATCACATCATATTGGATATCCATCAGAATAAAGCATCAAATCATACTGGATATCGGTCAGAATAAAGCATCACATCATACTGAATATCGGTCAGAATAAAGCATCACATCATATTGGATATCCATCAGAATAAAGCATCACATCATATTGGATATCGGTCAGAGTAAAGCATCACATCATATTGGATATCGGTCCGAATAAAGCATCACATCATATTAGATATCGGTCAGAATAAAGCATCACATCATATTGGATATCGGTCAGAATAAAGCATCACATCATATTGGATATCGTTCAGAGTAAAGCATCACATCATACTGGATATCGGTCAGAATAAAGCATCACATCATATTGGATATCGGTCAGAATAAAGCATCAAATTGTATTGGATATCGGTGAGAATGAAGCATCACATCATATTAGATATCGGTCAGAATAAAGCATCACATCATATTGGATATCCATCAGAATAAAGCATCACATCATATTGGATATCGGTCAGAGTAAAGCATCACATCATATTGGATATCGGTCCGAATAAAGCATCACATCATATTAGATATCGGTCAGAATAAAGCATCAAATTGTATTGGATATCGGTGAGAATAAAGCATCACATCATATTAGATATCGGTCAGAATAAAGCATCACATCATACTGAATATCGGTCAGAATAAAGCATCACATCATATTGGATATCGGTCAGAATAAAGCATCACATCATATTGGATATCGGTCAGAATAAAGCATCACATCATACTGAATATCGGTCAGAATAAAGCATCACATCATATTGGATATCGGTCAGAATAAAGCATCACATCATACTGAATATCGGTCAGAATAAAGCATCACATCATATTGGATATCGGTCAGAATAAAGCATCACATCATACTGGAAATCGGTCAGAATAAAGCAATGCAACCTCCAAAAGGAAATAGTGTTCATGAAAGCAGCCATAAATGTTCAATACAATGTTAAAACTCCCAGAACGTACATTGGTAAACTGGGATTGTAGTATGGATAATGGGATTTTGTCTAGTGTCCTACACTGGATTTGCCAACTCTCAAACACACAGCAATTCATGAGGTCAAGGGTAGGTGTGTCGCCAGCCAAAGGGACAGTAGAAAAAGCTACACAACTCTTTTTACATTGAAGTCCTGTTTTCTTTAACCAAAAAAACAATCAGTTAGAATTTGACAAATTGGCTGGTTGATAAATACACGATATCCATGACAACAGTGGTGATAAAACAGACACTCTACGTCCCAAATGGCCCCCTCTTGCTCTATGGGCCCTGGTCAACAGTAGTGCACTATAAAGGAAATAGGGTACCATTTGGGAAGCAGACAGAGCTTTCACGGTCCGCAGACGCCCAGAGAGACAGCTGTATCTCCGATCAAAGACTGTGGATATGTGCTGTAGAATGGCTTTCCCCCCTCTCTGTTCTTTTTTTAAGTTGAATACATTGTCATCTCATTATCTTTCAAAAGACAACAAAAAAAAAGGAGCGATGTCTCTCACCATAAAATGAGCCGATTTGGGACATTCCCTATATAATAGCATCTTAACCCTCATACTACAGACCGGGGTCATATTGACCCCCAGAGGCATATTTTCGATCATAGCCCAAAGGTGGTTTATTCAATTCTTCAAATGTTTCATTAATTTGTCAATCAACTTATTTCTTAATAAATCTGAATCATTGTTTGGTGTTTCTGTATCGACAAGAGTTGGAGCACCTTATGTACCCGCCCATGGTTATAACTGGTTATAACTGGTTATAACTGATTATAACTGGTTATAACTGGTTATAACTAGGTATGACTGTGTACACAATCTAAATTACCTTACATATAGGCTTAGTTGCAGTTGAAACAGCTCATAAAAGTCTGTCAGTGGTTTGAATACTTGGTAGAACTCAGCTAACCTCTGAATAGACACATAGTGCTGTATTGCTGTTTATTCTCAGAAAAATAGTCAATTTACAGGGAATGCTTATATATATACCAGAACTCCTATAATATCCTCCAATATTATATATGTGCAACTTGTTATGGTATTTGGGTTGCTATAACATTTGGTTTGAAGTGACTTTGAGGATTTGGGCATGCTTTTCTAAGCATTCTGCCATAGGCCCTACCACTCCCATTGTTTCACTAGCAGCGATGATAATGCTGGCTGTGGAGTAAGCAAATAAAGAAAACTTAGCCATATTTTTGGTCTCTCAAGATCAATCGATGAATTACTTTTTGTCAATAAAATTAAGTATATTTTATATGTTCTCTTTTTTACCACAAAAATATCACAAAATGTGAATTCACTTCAAAATTCTAAAAATGTAAAGGTACTACAATCAAATGACAGTAAATCATATTTTAGTACTTATTTGAATTGTATTTTGGAGAAAAAAAACGGCGCATTATTTAAGGTACATTTTTTCATTTGACAGAATATACAAATTAACTGTAATTTTAGCAAATTAACAGTCTGTTATGGTAATTTTTTATTTCAGACAACATTATTTACATGGATGTTTTGATAAGAATTACGTTTATATTTTGCTATGATTGTTGCTATTTCCAATAGTTTATTCTTGGGTCAAAACTGATAATCCAACTGAAAGTATTCAGACCCCTTTTGTTATGTTACAGCCTTATTCAAAAATTTATTAAATTGTTTTTTTTCTATATACAATACCCCATAATGACAAAGCAAAAACAGTGTTTTAGAAATCACAAATAAGCCATTTACATACGTATTCAGACCCTTTACTCAGTACTTTGTTGAAGCACCTTTGGCAGAGATTACAGCCTTGAGTCTTCTTGGGTATGACGCTACAAGCTTGGCGCACCTGTAATTGGGGAGTTTCTTCCATTCTTCTCTGCAGATCCTCTCAAGATCTTTCAGGTTAGATGGGGAGCGTCACTGCACAGTTATTTTCAGGTCTCTCTAGAGATGTTCGATCAGGTTCAAGTCCGAGCTCTGGCTGGGCCACTCAAGGACATTCAGAGACTTGTCCCAAAGCCACTCCTGTGTTGTCTTGGCTGTGTGCTTAGGGTCGTTGTCTTGGCCTGTGTGCTTAGGGTCGTTGTCTTGGCCTGTGTGCTTAGGGTCGTTGTCTTGGCTGTGTGCTTAGGGTCGTTGTCCTGTTGGAAGGTGAACCTTCGCCCCAGTCTGAGGTCCTGAGCGCTCTGGAGCAGGTTTTCATCAAGGACCCCTCTGTACTTTGCTCCGTTCATCTTTCCCTCGATCAGTTTTCCTTAACCAATTATGTTCTTTAATGCAAGGCCGACAGACAAGTTCCTTACTTTCTCCCCCTTCCACTTTCCTCTTCCATTTTTGCGGTAAGGCTGCAATTATTTGGTTGTAATTTTGGGTAGAGCAGACATTTCCATATGTTTTTGTTAGCTGCATGTGCGACATAACTCCACCAGTCCTACCGATGATATCATTTACAAAGATTATACCTTTTTTAAACATTTTGTCCCCCAATTTTTTTTTTTTTTGTCAATTAGTATATTTGAGTTTAACCACAATATTTGTTGCATTATTTGTTCTGTCGTTTCTGGAGGATTAAATTGAAATTGCAAGCAACTTTTTATGGCTTGTTTTAGAAATAGTGATATCTGGGAGATGATTTCCTTTTCAAATAACTGAAAGTGAGTGGTCTTCCGGTGTTCTCTGCATTGCACATCGCATAAAGAGTGAATAAATTTAAGGTAAGAATCAATACATAACATTAAATAAGGTTATCCAAACAATAATTATATCCCTAGAGCAGTAAAAGAATATACATACATACATAAATACATACATACATACATGCATAAATACATACATACATACATACATAACATATACAGATAAATACATACAGAACAAAAGAAACAGAAGGCATTTGAACCCAGTCTGCCATAAAGAGAAGATTCATATGGGAGACAAGCCTATACACAATCTATGTACACACGTGCCATTTACCACATAGAAACTAAATATTTTTAATTATAATTTTAATTATAGGTAGCTCTTTTTCTTTTATTCCAGGCTTTAACTAAATATTCTGCAAACGGAAATACACAATGGACAAAAAAAAACACATTTCAG
This sequence comes from Coregonus lavaretus, assembly GCF_964263955.1. Lineage (NCBI taxonomy): Eukaryota > Metazoa > Chordata > Actinopteri > Salmoniformes > Salmonidae > Coregonus > Coregonus lavaretus. The sequence continues at coordinate 1,728,528 of NC_140016.1, forward strand.
TTTCTCCTCATCACTCAGCCGCATAATGCCAGGGTATATCTGGTGGTCTGTCTCCTCAGCCACATAATGCCAGGGTATATCTGGTGGTCTGTCTCCTCAGCCACATAATGCCAGGGTATATCTGGTGGTCTGTCTCCCCAGCTACATAATGCCAGGGTATATCTGGTGGTCTGTCTCCTCAGCCACATAATGCCAGGGTATATCTGGTGGTCTGTCTCCTCAGCCACATAATGCCAGGGTATATCTGGTGGTCTGTCTCCTCAGCCACATAATGCCAGGGTATATCTGGTGGTCTGTCTCCTCAGCCACATAATGCCAGTGTATATCTGGTGGTCTGTCTCCTCAGCCACATAATGCCAGGGTATATCTGGTGGTCTGTCTCCTCAGCCACATAATGCCAGGGTATATCTGGTGGTCTGTCTCCCCAGCTACATAATGCCAGGGTATATCTGGTGGTCTGTCTCCTCAGCCACATAATGCCAGGGTATATCTGGTGGTCTGTCTCCTCAGCCACATAATGCCAGGGTATATCTGGTGGTCTGTCTCCTCAGCCACATAATGCCAGGGTATATCTGGTGGTCTGTCTCCTCAGCCACATAATGCCAGGGTATATCTGGTGGTCTGTCTCCTCAGCTACATAATGCCTGGGTATATCTGGTGGTCTGTCTCCTCAGCCACATAATGCCAGGGTATATCTGGTGGTCTGTCTCCTCAGCCACATAATGCCAGGGTATATCTGGTGGTCTGTCTCCCCAGCTACATAATGCCAGGGTATATCTGGTGGTCTGTCTCCTCAGCCACATAATGCCAGGGTATATCTGGTGGTCTGTCTCCTCAGCCACATAATGCCAGGGTATATCTGGTGGTCTGTCTCCTCAGCCACATAATGCCAGGGTATATCTGGTGGTCTGTCTCCTCAGCCACATAATGCCAGGGTATATCTGGTGGTCTGTCTCCTCAGCCACATAATGCCAGGGTATATCTGGTGGTCTGTCTCCCCAGCTACATAATGCCAGGGTATATCTGGTGGTCTGTCTCCTCAGCCACATAATGCCAGGGTATATCTGGTGGTCTGTCTCCTCAGCCACATAATGCCAGGGTATATCTGGTGGTCTGTCTCCTCAGCCACATAATGCCAGGGTATATCTGGTGGTCTGTCTCCTCAGCCACATAATGCCAGGGTATATCTGGTGGTCTGTCTCCTCAGCCACATAATGCCAGGGTATATCTGGTGGTCTGTCTCCTCAGCCACATAATGCCAGGGTATATCTGGTGGTCTGTCTGGAATAAGAGCAAGCGTATATTGTGGTAGAAAGGGCCATGGAGGATATAATGAGTTTCATTCTCTATTTCTTCGAGTTCACAATAGTTACATAGTCTTTCCTCCTCCATTTCACCACAATACCGACCTGTTTCAATACATTTACATTTACATTTAAGTCATTTAGCAGACGCTCTTATCCAGAGCGACTTACAGTAAGTGAGTGCGTACATTTTTCATTTTTCAATACGCAGAGGCAATGTCCCTGATCATACCATAGCCATCTCTTGCTTTTAGGTAGGTTATACATAATATATCTCTCACACACAAATTCACCCTTAATCAAACAAAAGGTTCTCAATTTAGGTTTTTAATTAATCTCCTCCACCCATTTTTTTTCTTCATATTGCGTCAACAGTTGTATTTTAATCATATCTATGTCTCCCTTCATTTGTTTTTTTTATACAGATGTTGAAAATGGTAAGACGTTTCAGTTGCCCAGGATAGATGGATAGACAGGCTCCCCCTATGGATAGATGGATAGATCCCATTGAAAACTTTACTAGTTATTCTGGCAGTTGGCATATCCAACAATCTATTCCAAAGTCTCACCATGTAGGGTTCCATCTCACCTCACAGGGTTCCCAGCCCGTGTCCCCAGTTATTGCACAAGTCTAGGTGCAAACTTGTGGACACCTAAAAAAGTAACGTACTGCTCTGTTATGGACGTGTTCGTTTTTTAAAATACCTCTTAGCACCCCACGCTCCTGCTGAATACTCCAGAACAGTACACAGGCACGTCTGATACAGTTTGGAATACGTTGCACAACCAATATCTTTGAGAGGTTTTGTTTTTTCCTAGAACTCCCCCAAGAGCTGTACTTGAGTCGGTCAGGGCAGATGTTACGTATTGAAAGGTAATAAAAACATGTGCCTCTACCTCAATTACCTCGTACCCCCCAGCACATCGACTCAGTACTGGTACCCCCTGTATATAGCCAAGTTATCGTTACTCACTGTGGATTTATTCCTTGTGTTGTGATTTTTTTCTGTTATTTCTCTGTTTTTTCTTTCTCTCTGCATTGTTGGGAAGGGCCCGTAAGTAAGCATGTCACGATTAGTCTACACCTGTTGTTTACGAAGCATGTAACAAATAACGTTTTATTTTATTTGACCTGCACGATGGATGTCAGATCAGAATGAATCCTCCTACCCCTATAGTTTAACCATGCAACCATCCAGGCAGGCATGGTTTGAGTTTATGCATGGGAAGACGCCTGTCAGGGAGATAGATGATATTATGGACACTGGCTTTCTGTTTGTCAAGATTTACATTTCCCTTCCTTTTCCCTTGAAGCTTCCAACCAGCCGCTGTCAAGCAGCTTGCTGCCAATACGCCTGAGAACCTAAATTCAACATTTGTGGACTTCTCACAGGAAACGAATGCAATTAGACTGCATTGTGTGTGTGTAAAACGTCCCTTTGCATAAACCATGACGCAGTGCAATCTATCATTTTAATGGGCCTCAACTTTCCTGAGGGACATTCTGTCATTCGGTGGCTACATGGTGCTTTGCTGTTTGATGTGTCTACACCCTCTACTTAAAAAAAACCAAAACAAGTTTGAAGCAAATATATTAGTAATATAATAATATATTAGTAATGTTAGCTGAATGGTTGTGTGGTGTTCGCTCTGCAACGATTGACAAAGATCCAGTCTGTTCCCATTAGTTTGTTCACCAACTTCCTCTTCCAGAGAATGTATCTTACCGTTCAATACCTTCCCTGGTACAGTACACTTAAAAGAATAACACCGTTTTTATTCCTTCCAAGGACAAATAATCCAACGTTGTGTTTTTTTTTTTTTTTCTCCCTCAGACGTTGACTAAGAAAGACCATTGTTGTATTTATATCACATCTGATTGGTGTGTTAGCTAACTCAAATAGCCCACTTTCTCTTCACACTGTCCGTGGCCGTGGCCTCTGCAACAAATCTGGTACAGAAACGCCACGCGGAACTTAATCACTTCCTTTGTCAGAGTGGTTGGCTTTCATTCCAGACCCATTGCTTACGACCGAGTCCCAAATGACACCCTATTTTCTTGCACTACTTTTGAGCACTATGACCTGGGCACCCAGTGGGCCCTGGTCAAAAAGGTAGTGCGCAATATAGTGAATAGGGTGCCGTTTGGGACGGTCCTCTGCTGCTTTTGTGAGTGAAGATGAACGAGCCATGACAATTAAAGCTGGGGGCCATTACTTCCTCTCAATAGAAGGTTAGGTCTCATGTTTAACAGCCTGATGGAAGAAGAGCTCTATTGCCATCTACATTTGTCATCCATACCATAATAGAGACGGACAAAACACTTAAAACTCCGCTGCAAGGATAGTTAGCATTGGTAGTTCAAATAAGGCCTTTGCTACTTGCTGTTGAAGAATATATATTGGAACTTCAACAGGGACGAAATGTATGCAACCCTACAATACAACAATCAATAATAAAAATGTAAGGCATGTTACCAATGACATTTAAAATGTCAAAAGCAATCTCAGCAACAGATCCACTTCTCTCAGAATTAGTTCGCACATTGGACACAATCAAATGCAGAAAGGAATGTGTTTTAAAAAAAAAGCAGCATATCCTTGAGCTGCTACTCCAAAGACGTGGTGGGGCGACGCAGAACTGAATCGAGCTCAAGTCACAGTGTTCTTGCTTCAGCCTATTTGTGTAAAAGTACCTACTGCACAGAGACAGGATCTGAACAGCAGCACACAGGATTGACTTCCATCGGTTTTTCAGGCCATTTTGTTTCTTGCTATACCTACATTTTACATTTTACATTTTAGTCATTTTAGCAGACGCTCTTATCCAGAGCGACTTACAGGAGCAATTAGGGTTAAGTGCCTTGCTCAAGGGCACATCAACATATTTTTCACCTCCAGCTAATGGCATCGCTCAGACAAAACCCTCCTGCCTGCTTCTGTTTCCATCTCTGAATCTGGTAAAAAAAAAGCAGAACCTTGGTTGTTAACAATTTAAGAGATTAATTTGATCTTATCTCACGTTTTCCAGGTGATCTCTAGCTGTGCTGCTATGTTGTGGTGTAATTCCTGCACGTCACGTAGCTTTCAGACTGGGGGGAAACGCTTTCCCTTCAAATTCAGCCTTGAGGCTCTCAGCTTCACATCTCAGCCCCGTTTTTTGGCCTTACATAAACTTCACATCATTTAAGAAGCAAATGGATTTTGAAAGATGTAGCTGGTAGGCTGAGAATATTCTTCATTCACAGAGCTCCAGCTAGACAGGCAGTGATTATAGAAATTACTCTCCTTGAAAAGAGGGTAGCTTGGCTTAAACCAATGGACAGGTTGTCCAATTGTCCGAAACAATACACCTTTGGCTATGTGACCAAGAAGAAAATAAGAAAAATTTGATAAATTGAGGCATTTTGGGGACACTATAGTAAATGGCGACTGTCAAGCTATGTTAAGCTGAGACACCCTGTATGACTGTGTTCAAAGCTGAGACACTCTGTATGACTGTGTTCAAAGCTGAGACACTCTGTATGACTGTGTTCAAAGCTGAGACACTCTGTATGACTGTGTTCAAAGCTGAGACACTCTGTATGACTGTGTTCAAAGCTGAGACAACATGTATGACTGTGTTCAAAGCTGAGACAACCTGTATGACTGTGTTCAAAGCTGAGACAACCTGTATGACTGTGTTCAAAGCTGAGACAACCTGTATGACTGTGTTCAAAGCTGAGACACTCTGTATGACTGTGTTAAAAGCTGAGACAACCTGTGTGACTGTGTTCAAAGCTGAGACAACCTGTATGACTGTGTTCAAAGCTGAGACACTCTGTATGACTGTGTTCAAAGCTGAGACACTCTGTATGACTGTGTTCAAAGCTGAGACACTCTGTATGACTGTGTTAAAAGCTGAGACACTGTATGACTGTGTTCAAAGCTGAGACACTCTGTATGACTGTGTTCAAAGCTGAGACACTCTGTATGACTGTGTTAAAAGCTGAGACACTCTGTATGACTGTGTTCAAAGCTGAGACACTGTATGACTGTGTTCAAAGCTGAGACAACCTGTATGACTGTGTACAGTATATCCTTCAAAGCCAGCCAGCAGGATCTATCCAACCAACGCTCAGTGCTCTGAAAGATGTTGCCTCTTTAAGTCTCCTGTGTGGCATGTTAAACAATGGTAATCTTCCTGCCGCAGTGCAGCCAATAGATTCCTGCATAACTAAGCATCACCATGGCATCGCACCTGGACACAATATCATAGTAATGGGTTAGGGCATGGGTTGCCTTCCAAATGGCACCCCTATTCCCTATATTGTGCACTATTTTTGACCAGAGCCCCAATAGGGCTCATGTCCAAAGTAGTGCACTATGAAGGGAATAGGGTGCCGTTTGGGGACACATTTTTCTGTTCAGTTTGGAGTCAGACCATGCCCTCCAACATAATAAACATATGTCATAAATGTTATACACCAAGGGACGAGATCACAGCCAGCGTGAGCCATGTCAACGCTACGTAGGGACGTGCTCTGTACTTCAAAAGCTGCATATAAATGATCCCCCCCCCCCCTCTTGCTCGCACTGATTTGAGTCGTCAGCGCATCGAACCATCGCAACAATGCAGCTCTCTTGAATGACAAATCTGAAGGCTCTGCTTTCTTCCAGAATCCCCAAAAGCTTAATATTGTGCCATGTGGAGAATGATTTAACAGGGAGACACAGCAAAGTTGTGCTCCAGCTTAGGACGAGGCTGGGAAGAGAAGATGCTCGTGGAGGTTGATTACTGCATATCATCAAGAATACAAGTTTTACCGCACAAATCTCCAGTGAGATTAGAAATACCGTTTTTTTTTTTTTGTATGACAACAGAAATGAAGAGCTGGTTCACAAGGTTCTTAGCAGATGCAGACTCACAGTGGCTCCGAAAGTGATCACAGACGGAACTCTCGCGGTTATTTGACAAACTGAAAAGATAGCTCACAAATGAAAGTTATTTGGAACACCCTGTAGCAAAAAAAAAAACTATAATCGTCGACAACGGAGAAATGTTATTATTCACAGAATGTCTCTATTCTGAGAGAGATATTAAACTATGGAATTGTTTATCTGTAAGGACGGAAATCAGGCAGCCACTATTAAAAGAGCCACCCTAGTAAGATTTATTAATTGATGATTGTTTTGCCTCAAGAGGTTTAAGTTTTCAGATCTGTAATCTCAGTTGACTAAAATATAAAGTTTTGACTGCTCTTAAAAACCTATATTGATTAACAAGCTCAGCCTAAGGCTAGATATGAACTGGGTTGGTGGAATCCAGAGGAGAGGGACATTTAAACATAGATGAACACTTAAATAATTTAAACAAATAGAAGTACGTTTACAGAATCCACGAGGCAGTGAATGGAGGTATCATATTGATTCTTAACACTAGAAGCGCAGAGACAGTAATTTTGACGTCACGTGAATTTAAAATTGAAATATCTCTGGCATTTGTAAAGACATGCCCCCTCCAAGAAAGAGGAAATGAATTAAACTGTGCTTTCAGTCGTCTTTCAAATCACGAGTTACTCAACACAATATTATAGAGATATGGAGTACAGCGACAACTCTTTTACCGGCAACAATTTTGACGATTTCTACAATTCTATTCACCCCTCCTGCCTTGATGAATATCTCCCTATGTTCTGGTGACACTGAAAAGGCCATGTAGAGAGAAGTCCCTCTACTTTCTCTCTCTGAGTTTGCGTCACACATGGCACCCTATTCCCTATACAGTGCACTTCTTCTAACCAGGGCCCATAGGGATTTTCTCAAATGTGGTGCACTAAATAGGAAATAGGGTGCCATTTGGGATGCAAATAGAGTCCTTTTTTGATTCAGTACGACTACGGTAGGAAGTCAATTTAAAGCAGATCCTGGTAACGTCCTCTTTGCTATTCATGGTATTTCATCTCCATGGCCTTTTGGACACAAAGAAGCGGAGGGAGCCAGAGGCGTTTCATTTCATGCTCTGTCTCCTAACCTCCAGATGTTCACTTCTGCATCGTCTACTGATACTAGTACAGGTAGCGGCTTAATGGCCCATACAGGTAGTAGCTTAATGGCCCATACAGGTAGCGGCTTAATGGCCCCTACATTTCCCCAAGCTCAGGTAATGAAACACAACCCCTGTACAATTTTAATTGAGACTAACATGTTCTGGACTGAATTCAAATGATAATGTGCTCTATGCATGGATGGAAAGTTTTAAGAAACAATAAATGTTTTCCCTCGGTTAATTGAGTTTTAAGAATCAAGACACGTTTTCCCCCGGTTAAGTGAGCTTTAAGAAACAAGACACGTTTTCCCTCGGTTAAGTGAGTTTTAAGAAACAAGACACGTTTTCCCCCGGTTAAATTAGTTTTAAGAAACAAGACACGTTTTCCCTCAGTTAAGTGAGTTTTAAGAAACAAGACACGTCTTCCCTCGGTTAAGTGAGTTTTAAGAAACAAGACACGTTTTCCCCCGGTTAAGTGAGTTTTAAGAAACAAGACACGTTTTCCCTCGGTTAAGTGAGTTTTAAGAAACAAGACACGTTTTCCCTCGGTTAAGTGAGTTTTAAGAAACAAGACACGTTTTCTCTCAGTTAAGTGAGTTTTAAGAAACAAGACACGTTTTCCCCCGGTTAATTGAGTTTTAAGAAACAAGACACGTTTTCCCTCAGTTAAGTGAGTTTTAAGAAACAAGACACGTTTTCCCTCGGTTAGGTGAGTTTTAAGAAACAAGACACGTTTTCCCTCGGTTAAGTGAGTTTTAAGAAACAAGACACGTTTCCCCCCTGTTAAGTGAGTTTTAAGAAACAAGACACGTTTTCCCTCAGTTAAGTGAGTTTTAAGAAACAAGACACGTTTTCCCCCGATTAATTGAGTTTTAAGAAACAAGACACGTTTTCCCTCAGTTAAGTGAGTTTTAAGAAACAAGACACATTTTCCCTCGGTTAAGTGAGTTTTAAGAAACAAGACACGTTTCCCCCCTGTTAAGTGAGTTTTAAGAAACAAGACACGTTTTCCCTCGGTTAAGTGAGTTTTAATAAACAAGACACGTTTCCCCCCTGTTAAGTGAGTTTTAAGAAACAAGACACGTTTTCCCTCAGTTAAGTGAGTTTTAAGAAACAAGACACGTTTTCCCCTGGTTAAGTGAGTTTTAAGAAACAAGACATGTTTTCCCCCAGTTAAGTGAGTTTTAAGAAACAAGACACGTTTTCCCTCGGTTAAGTGAGTTTTAAGAAACAAGACACGTTTTCCCTCGGTTAAGTAAGTTTTAAGAAACAAGACACATTTTCCCTCGGTTAAGCGAGTTTTAACATGGATGAAAGGGAAGAAGGTTCCCTTGTGAATCTTACTTGTTAGGGAACAATGTTTGAGAATTGGTCATGGTCTAACTCACATCCATTAAATAAAGCATGTGTTGTACACACTGCACTGTGGTGCTGTATGGATTTAAAATTCAACCCTTGTAAACCAGGTGTGTACAAGGATCCAGCTAGAATATTTAAATGAGTTTACATTTATTTTATTTGTTTGTAGGAAAGATGGAACTACACTCAAGTCCTAATCGAAAAACTTTATACTGTATTAACCTATAATCCACACCCACTGTGATAGAAGTATAATCTACACCCACTGTGATAGAAGTATAATCTACACCCACTGTGATAGAAGTATAATCCACACCCACTGTGATAGAAGTATAGAAGTATAATCTACACCCACTGTGATAGAAGTATAATCTACACCCACTGTGATAGAAGTATAATCCACACCCACTGTGATAGAAGTATAGAAGTATAATCTACACCCACTGTGATAGAAGTATAATCTACACCCACTGTGATAGAAGTATAATCTACACTCACTGTGATAGAAGTATAGAAGTATAATCTACACCCACTGTGATAGAAGTATAATCCAAACCCACTGTGATAGAAGTATAATATATACCCACTGTGATAGAAGTATAATCTATACCCACTGTGATAGAAGTAAAATCTATACCCACTGTGATAGAAGTATAATCCACACCCACTGTGATAGAAGTATAGAAGTATAATCCACACCCACTGCGATAGAAGTATAATCTATACCCACTGTGATAGAAGTATAAACTACACCCACTGTGATAGAAGTATAATCTATACCCACTGTGATAGAAGTATAATCTACACCTACTGTGATAGAAGTATAATCCACACCCACTGTGATAGAAGTATAGAAGTATAATCCACACCCACTGTGATAGAAGTATAATCCACACTCACTGTGATAGAAGTATAATCTACACCCACTGTGATAGAAGTATAATCCACACCCACTGTGATAGAAATATAGAAGTATAATCTACACCCACTGTGATAGAAGTATAATCCACGACCCACTGTGATAGAAGTATAATCTACACCCACTGTGATAGCAGTATAATCTACACTCACTGTGATAGAAGTATAGAAGTATAATCTACACCCACTGTGATAGAAGTATAATCCACACCCACTGTGATAGAAGTATAATATATACCCACTGTGATAGAAGTATAATCTATACCCACTGTGATAGAAGTATAATCTATACCCACTGTGATATAAGTATAATCCACACCCACTGTGATAGAAGTATAGAAGTATAATCCACACCCACTGTGATAGAAGTATAATCCACGACCAACTGTGATAGAAGTATAATCTACACCCACTGTGATAGAAGTATAATCTACACTCACTGTGATAGAAGTATAGAAGTATAATCTACACCCACTGTGATAGAAGTATAATCCACACCCACTGTGATAGAAGTATAATATATACCCACTGTGATAGAAGTATAATCTATACCCACTGTGATATAAGTATAATCTATACCCACTGTGATAGAAGTATAATCCACACCCACTGTGATAGAAGTATAGAAGTATAATCCACACCCACTGCGATAGAAGTATAATCTATACCCACTGTGATAGAAGTATAATCTACAACCACTGTGATAGAAGTATAATCTATACCCACTGTGATAGAATTATAATCTACACCTACTGTGATAGAAGTATAATCCACACCCACTGTGATAGAAGTATAGAAGTATAATCCACACCCACTGTGATAGAAGTATAATCTACACCCACTGTGATAGAAGTATAATCTTCACCGACTGTGATAGAAGTATAGAAGTATAATCCACACCCACTGTGATAGAAGTATAATCCACACTCACTGTGATAGAAGTATAATCTACACCCACTGTGATAGAAGTATAGAAGTATAATCCACACCCACTGTGATAGAAGTATAGAAGTATAATCTACACCCACTGTGATATAAGTATAATCTATACCCACTGTGATAGAAGTATAATCTACACCTACTGTGATAGAAGTATAATCGACACCCACTGTGATAGAAGTATAGAAGTATAATCCACACCCACTGTGATAGAAGTATAATCTACACCCACTGTGATAGATGTATAATCTTCACCCTCTGTGATAGAATTATAGAAGTATAATCCACACGCACTGTGATAGAAGTATAGAAGTATAATCCACACCCACTGTGATAGAAGTATAATCTACACCCACTGTGATAGAAGTATAATCCACACCCACTGTGATAGAAGTATAGAAGTATAATCTACACCCACTGTGATAGAAGTATAATCCACGACCCACTGTGATAGAAGTATAATCTACACCCACTGTGATAGAAGTATAGAAGTATAATCTACACCCACTGTGATAGAAGTATAATCTATACCCACTGTGATAGAAGTATAATCTATACTATCTATAATCTATAAAAGGGCGGCAGGTAGCTTAGTGGTTAAGAGCGTTGTGCCAGTAACCGAAAGGTCGCTGGTTCTAATCCCCGAGCCGACTAGGTGAAAAATCTGTTGATTTGCCCTTGAGCAAGGCACTTAACCCTAATTGCTACTGTAAGTCGCTCTGGATAAGAGCGTCTGCTAAATGACCAATTATTATATTTATTTATTTTATACCCACTGTGATAGAAGTATAATCTATACCCACTGTGATAGAAGTATAATCCACACCCACTGTGATAGAAGTATAGAAGTATAATCCACACCCACTGCGATAGAAGTATAATCTATACCCACTGTGATAGAAGTATAATCTACACCCACTGTGATAGAAGTATAATCTATACCCACTGTGATAGAAGTATAATCTACACCCACAGTGATAGAAGTATAATCTACACCCACTGTGATAGAAGTATAGAAGTATAATCCACACCCACTGTGATAGAAGTATAGAAGTATAATCCACACCCACTGTAAATAGAAGTATAATTTACACTCACTGTGATAGAAGTATAATCTACACCCACTGTGATGGAAGTATAATCTACACCTACTGTGATAGAAGTATAATCTACACCCACTGCTATAGAAGTATAGAAGTATAATCCACACCCACTGTGATAGAAGTATAATCTACACCCACTGTGATAGAAGTATAATCTTCACCCACTGTGATAGAAGTATAATCTACACCCACTGCTATAGAAGTATAGAAGTATAATCTACACCCACTGTGATAGAAGTATAATCTACACTCACTATGATAGAAGTATAGAAGTATAATCTACACCCACTGTGATAGAAGTATAGAAGTAAAATCTACACCCACTGTGATAGAAGTATAATCTACACCCACTGTGACAGAATTATAATCTACACCCACTGTGATAGAAGTATAGAAGTATAATCTACACCCACTGTGATAGAAGTATAGAAGTATAATATACACCCACTGTGATAGAAGTATAATCCAAACCCACTGTGATAGAAGTATAGAAGTATAATCCACGATCCACTGTGATAGAAGTATAGAAATATAATCTACACCCACTGTGACAGAAGTATAATCTACACCCACTGTGATAGAAGTATAGAAATATAATCTACACCCACTGTTATAGAAGTATAATCTACACCCACTGTGATAGAAGCGAAATCTACACCCACTGTGAATGAAGTATATAAGTATAATCTAAACCCACTGTGATAGAAGTATAATCCACACCCACTGTGATAGAAGTATAGAAGTATAATCTACACCCATTGTGATAGAAATATAATCTACACCCACTGTGATAGAAGTATAGAAGTATAATCTACACCCACTGTGAGAGAAGTATAATATACACCCACTGTGATATAAATTTAATCCACACCCACTGTGATAGAAGTATATAAGTATAATCCACACCCACTGTGATAGAAGTATAGAAGTATAATCCACACCCACTGTGATAGAAGTATAGAAGTATAATCTACACCCACTGTGATAGAAGTATAATCTACACCCACTGTGATAGAAGTATAATCTACACCCACTGTGATAGAAGTATAGAAGTATAATATACACCCACTGTGATAGAAGTATAGAAGTATAATCTACACCCACTGTGATAGAAGTATAGAAGTAAAATCTACACCCACTGTGATAGAAGTATAGAAGTATAATCCACACCCACTGTGATAGAAGTATAGAAGTATAATCCACACCCACTACATCTTGACATCTTCTTATTCATCATCAGTCTTATCAACCACTCCCAGATGTTGTCTCTCAAGGGCCTTATTTAGTTAATGATGCTCCTCTCCTCCAGGCCTGTAAACCGGGCTGCCAGGCACAGACCTCCCTATGCTGTCTGGATTGCCTGAAGTTGATTCTGAACTAAGGTGCATCCTCTTAGAGGCAGCAGGTGACAGACTGAGCCACAGCTGCTCCAGCCCCACCTCTGCTCATCTGTCCGCAGCAGAGCAGGGCTTTGCACAGCCTATTAGCCCGACACAGCACCAGGGAAGGCTATCAGGACTAGTGGAGCACTTCTCTCACACCAGATGGTGGGAAGAGATGAATCGAGCCATTATATTAGTGGTTGATAATTCCTCAGATGAAAATACTAATTAAAAAAAGAGTGTGCCAGGCTAGCTAGGGCTAGACCGCTCATCACCACCAAATATGGCTGCCTGTCCCTAAGTCACGACTCTCTGAGAAGTTGTTAAATTACTGACCGATTGACAACAGTCTAGAAGTAAGACAGAAAGGAGAAACAGAGAGAGAATGTGAGAAAAATCTTTTTTCCAACACTGGCTCCTCTTCCCTTTTAATACACTGGTGCTTGTATGCTAATGAATATATTGTCTAATTGTTTTATCGGGTTATTCATCAAATCCCTCCACCTGGCCCAGATCCTTGAGACTCATGACTCATTTCAATGAACACCTGTGATAAAATAATGAACTAGAAATCCTTCGTCTGAATGTTTAAAAATCGATCTTCAGGAGGACTTTGATCCTGTTGATTGTTCCACTTCTTTTACAAGTAGATATTTATTTAATATCTGACGAGTGTTTGTCTACGGGTTCATCTTTCAGTTCAATAAGATCTATCACTGTACAATGTAGTAGAGTAAACAAGCACATGTTACAAATACCCAATGATTTTCATCAATCTACAAATAGATGCAATTTCCTAATCAATCTACAAATAGATCAAGCATTCAAATACAGTGAGGGAAAAAAAAGTATTTGATCCCCTGCTGATTTTGTACGTTTGCACACTGACACATAAATGATCAGTCTATAATTTTAATGGTAGGTTTATTTGAACAGTGAGAGACAGAATAACAACAATAAAATCCAGAAAAACGCATGTCAAAAATGTCATAAATTGATTTGCATTTTAATGAGGGATATAAGTATTTGACCTCCTCTCAATCAGAAAGATTTCTGGCTCCCAGGTGTCTTTTATACAGTTAACGAGCTGAGATTAGGAGCACACTCTTAAAGGGAGTGCTCCTAATCTCAGCTTGTTACCTGTATAAAAGACACCTGTCCACAGAAGCAATCAATCTATCAGATTACAAACTCTCCACCATGGCCAAGATCAAAGAGCTCTCCAAGGATGTCAGGGACAAGATTGTAGACCTACACAAGGCTGGAATGGGCTACAAGACCATCGCCAAGCAGCTTGGTGAGAAGGTGACAACAGTTGGTGCGATTATTCGCAAATGGAAGAAACAAAAAAAGACCTGTCAATCTCCCTCGGCCTGGGGCTCCATGCAAGATCTCACCTCGTGGAGTTGCAATGATCATGAGAACGGTGAGGAATCAGCCCAGAACTACACGGGAGGATCTTGTCAATGATCTCAAGGCAGCTAGGACAATAGTCATCAAGAAACAATTGGTAACACACTACGCCGTGAAGGACTGAAATCATGCAGCGCCCGCAAGGTCCCCCTGCTCAAGAAAGCACATATACAGGGCCGTCTGAAGTTTGCCAATGAACATCTGAATGATTCAGATGAAAACTGAGTGAAAGTGTTGTGGTCAGATGAGACCAAAATCGAGCTCTTTGGCATCAACTCAACTCGCCATGTTTGGAGGAGGAGGAATGCTGCCTATGACCCCAAGAACATCATCCCCACCATCAAACATGGAGGTGGAAAATTATGCTTTGGGGGTGTTTTTCTGCTAAGGGGACAGGACAACTTCACCACATCAATGGGACGATGGACGGGGCCATGTACCGTCAAATCTTGGGTGAGAACCTCCTTCCCTCAGCCAGGGCATTGAAAATGGGTTGTGGATGTGTATTCCAGCATGACAATGACCCAAAACACACGGCCAAGGCAACAAAGAAGGTCCTGGAGTAGCCTAGCCAGTCTCCAGACCTTAATCCCATAGAAAATCTGTGGAGGGAGCTGAAAGTTCGAGTTGCCAAACGTCAGCCTCGAAACCTTAATGACTTGGAGAAGATCTGCAAAGAGGAGTGGGACAAAATCCCTCCTGAGATGTGTGCAAACCTGGTGGCCAACTACAAGAAACGTCTGACCTCTGTGATTGCCAACAAGGGTTTTGCCACCAAGTACTAAGTCATGTTTTGCAGAGGGGTCAAATACTTATTTCCCTCATTAAAATGCAAATCAATTTATAACATTTTTGACATGAGTTTTTCTGGATTTTTTAAAATTGTTATTCTGTCTCTCACTTTTCAAATAAACCTACCATTAAAATTATAGACTGATCATGTCTTTGTCAGTGGGCAAACGTACAAAATCAGCAGGGGATCAAATACTTTTTTCCCTCACTGTAGATGCAACATCAGGTCATAATCTGGGGTTCTGGTTGTGGGGACCTTTAGTCCGAGGAGAAGGTATTATAATGTATTTTTAGATAGATACGGTGATTAGGGACATCCTTGTTTTACGCCTTTATGAAGATAATATAATATTCTCTGAAAATGACCATTATTTCTATATCAATGAGAGTACGATTGCATGTGTTTAAATTCATTTTCAGTAAATGTATTCAGTTAAAATGATTTTTACCACTCCCACTCCCAAGGGACCAGTCAAAGGGGATGTTTTATAATATGCAAATGTATACATCATCCTACAAAGATAATAGACATCTTTGTGAAAGCACATTTGGGGCGGCAGGTAGCTTAGTGGTTAAGAGCGTAGTGCCAGTAACCGAAAGGTCGCTGGTTCTAATCCCCGAGCCGACTAGGTGAAAAATCTGTCGATGTGCCCTTGAGCAAAGCACTTAAACCTAATTACTCCTGTAAGCTGCTCTGGATAAGAGTGTCTGCTAAATGACGAAAATGTGTTACTTCTTCTGGAGTTCTTCGCAACATATCTCTACACTATAATTCTGATGATGACACTTCATTTTCAACTCCTTATCACCAACTCAACCTTTCTTGAGATACCTTGGGAAGGTAATACACATCCGGATGGTTTGACTGGATAGAAATCTACATTGACAAAAGGACAATAGTAATCATATTCACCTAATCTACCATGACAGATTCAGGACATGCTTTTCATTAATACAAAAGTGGATAACTGAGCAGTAAGCACTGTTTCAGAGTTGACTTAAATCCTTTAAAGCTAACAGAAACATTCAACATTCCTCCTGTGTCGTTTGATAGCTGACGTCTGCCTGAGCTTAAGACAATACGGATACCACATTTACAAAACTTCCATATGAATTAAACAACAGAAGGAAGAAAGTGCATTTTTTACTCTACTGGCCATGTCAACTGTAATGTTTTCCTAAAGATTGGCCAGTTCAGTTTTGAAGATATCAACGCTTAGACCTCTAACATCTATGTTCTGTTTCGATCTGGGGAAAATAAGTAATTCCAGCGAGCCATGTTGTTAGTTCAGTTGGTAGAGCATGGCGCTTGCAACGGCAGGGTTGTGGGGGGGGGGGGCAGTATGAAAAAATGTATGCACTCACTAACTGTAAGTCGCTCTGGATAAGAGCGTCTGCTAAAATGACTAAAATGTAAAATGTTATATCTGTAAATCATTTGCCATACCTTTCTGAAATTATGGCACATGTCAGTCACGGAGAGTGACTTTCAGTAATCAAAGGGCAGAGCACAAACAAACACACACACACACACACACACACTCCTGAACAGCTTTGGGTTGGCGGCCAATGGTAATGTTTAGAGCTCTGTTCTGAAAGCCTTCTCCACTCACTACAACTCAAACGTCAGTAGCCCCAGCGTAGCTATGCTGACAGGGGGGAAAAAAATACCTTCCAACGTAACAGAAAAAATGCAAAACAGGCAATTACGCTGTCCAGATCAGTTGGTGTCAGTCCAAAAGACATGCAGACACACAAAGTTTGCTGTCTGAGCAATGTTACTGCAAGCAAACTGCACCTTTTACCAAAGATAGAATATGAATTCAGACGATATGGCATAAATAACGCTAAATTGACCATTGTGACGCTGTCCTTGAAATTGAGATGCATAATTCCAGAGAAGCAATCTGAAAACCAGGGATCAATTCAGAATTATATTCTTGAAGTTTAATTTAACCCCCTCCCGTTGTCCTAGGGTCAAAATGACCCGCCACTGTGTTGAACCAACTTTATTTAATTTTTTAATTTTTTGGGATCATTTGCGAGAAGGAGGCAGTGATACTTTCTTTAAAGTCTCACTGCCTCCTTCTCACAAATGATCCCAAAAATATAAAAAGTAAATAAAGTTGGTTCAACACAGTGGCGGGTCATTTTGACCCTGGGACAACGGGAGGGATTTGAAGTAGTTAACAGGATGCAGAATTGCAATTCAAATTTAAATGAATGGAAACAGAATTGAAATCAGTAAAATTCAATGAAATTCAAATACCTCTTCTATTCTATATTAGGTGTAGTCTATGCAAATATACGTCTTGTACATAAACATCAAACATGTCGTTGTATACATGCATATAAAATATTGTTGAAACAATAGATTTTCAGGACAAACTCTTAAAATGATTGATCAAGGAAAACAAAACCTGTACGCAAATAGTTATTATATGTCATCCCATCACTTACATTTTGTTCAATATCAGAAAAATGCATTAGTTTAACCCTCAAGTTGACCCTGAGGCCTTCAAATAGAAGCCAAACAAATGAAACGGTTGGTGGAAAAATAATATGCTATTCAAAGCACAGAGGTTAATGGAACATTTGTCGTATTTGTTTCATTAGTCCATTGCTGACATAGTCCCAAAATGTTTTGCTTGTCAGCAATCAAATTTTCAAGATAGGTAACTTTCAAAATACAGAAATAATCCTTGTATGATGCATTTTGCATCAGATGATGCTGCGATTTGCATCATATGAGTCAATTCCAAAATTCTGAATTGAGCCCGACCCTGACAACCCCCAAAACGGTCAAATGAATGAACTTAGAACAGGAGGAGAATGGTTTTCTATTGTACACTTACGTTTGGGGCAATCTCTGCTGTGGATAACAAGTTTAAGGGACATTTTCACACTATAGAATGGACCAAGGTGACCCAACCAATGACCTTTCTCATCTATTGCTAGATTACCACTATTATAATTCACATCACATTCCTCATAACAACCGTGATGCCGTGTGATGGGACGTCTAATGCCCATGATGGCCAACATGCATCATAGGCAAGGAGAGCCATCACATTGGTGGTGGACGAGGTGTATTAGCTATTCCAGTACAATATAAAGCACTTCTGATCAGATGATTGAATGAAGAAAAAAGTTTGTGTATTTTATTCTAGTTTCTAACATTTAGGGGGAAATGGCATTCAGAAAACAACACATATTGCTTCAGTTTACCTCTTCCATCCAGCTTCCAGTTGGACAGGTTGTGTCTCCATCACTATAATTTATGGCCAATCTTTATACCCCCAATTTGCAGCTTGAGCCACATTGTTGCGTAATATCAAACTAAAATCAAGCAAACTGGATCGAAATGTGTCTGGTTCCACTTATAAAAGTGACAATACAATATAACAATTGGCCCTGCAATTACCATACAATGTAATGTGAATGGTAACAGCAATTGTATCAAAGCTGAAGTTGTTGGATCGCATGAGAAATATACAAATCAATCCCAAAGTAAATCCCTAAGACAGCCATACACTTCTACTAGGCTGTAATTTCCATTTCAATATGTGATTACAGCAGGAGTCGCTGAGTGAATTCAAGTAGTGGTTTTCCTTTTCAGCCGTGCGGTTATTTCTGCTTGCCAGGTGAATGCTTGTAATGTGTTTCTTTACATTTCAGCTCCCAAGTTGCACAGTTGTGCTCTTGTGCTCTGTACATTAGAAACATTTGGTGGCGATCAATGTATTTTTATTTGTACTTATCCTGGTTTGATATCACACCATACCATACCACACATAGTTGCATGCCAACAGTTTTCTTCAGTGTCTTTCAAAACATTATTAGAAGAGAAACATTGGATACAGTAGAATCACGTAGATACAGTAGAATCACGTAGATACAGTAGAATCACGTAGATACAGTAGAATCACGTAGATACAGTAAAATCGAATTGGACTGAAGTCTCAAATACTAACAGATTACTTACTCATATATACAAATCTTTAAAACGTTATACATGCAGACAGCCATTGTCTCGTTATAGTCACACCCTTGATATGCAAATATCTTACACGTCTCAAGTGTTTTCTGACAGACACAGGCACAGAAAGAGAAGTCTGATGTTTATGTAAATCTTATCCTGTTGTTGACAGGAACGTTTTCTTCAGATGTAGCAATACAAAGGAGGAAAAAGCACAGATGAGATCAGCCTGTCTGTTTTGTAGACAGCTCTCCGTCCCAAATGCCACCCTATTCCCTATCTAGTGCACTATTTTTGACCAGTGAGCCCCAGTCAAAAGTAGTGCACTTTGTAGGGAAAAGTGTACCATTTGGGATGCATTTGTGTCCTCTGCATCTGGTAACAAAGCATGAACGACTGTTTTAATTGATGGATGTGAACGTTTAGCCCAGGGAATGTGGTTTCAAACAAAGCATTGGGTACTAATTATTCAAAGACATAATGTTGGATTCCAATGTGTCCTCTCCAAGCTTAAACTCTGAGATCATTCAATGGTCAGGGAGAACATGTTGGTTTAGTAGGGTTGTATTGGTTTGCCTTACAGCATGAGGAGGAAACACAGTAAATTGGGGATCGTTAGATACCAGTCGATCATCACATACCATCTCATATTGTACATTCTTAGAACAAACCATATCAGAAATGATAGATTCCGCTCCATTCCAATAAAACAGAGGTCAAGTTTCTGCTGAACATCTGTTTACAATAAAGTCTTCCTCTTCTTCTTCTTCTTCTTCTTCTTCTTCTTCTTCTTCTTCTTCTTCTTCTTCTTCTTCTTCTTCTTCTTCTTCTTCTTCTTCTTCTTCTTCTTCTTCTTCTTCTTCTTCTTCTTCTTCTTCTTCTTCTGAGTATGTATACTACAGTACATTTAGAAGAACAGCAACTTCTTTAAAGTGAAAGACCACGTGAACGAACTGCACTCCAACATTTGCGTCCCAAATGACACCCTTTTCCCTATATACTGCACTACTTTTGACCAGGGTTCATCAAAAGAGGTGTACTATAAAGGGACTAGGGTGCGATTTGGGATGCATACAAAAAAGCTGAGCTGACTTGTTAGTGTGAGAGCAACAGCAGAGCAAGAGCCTGGTGGAACCGGCTGTTCTGCCCTCTGTCGCCTCTCCTCGTCTCTCTCCTCGTCTCTCTCCCCCAAGAGCCTGGTGGAACCGGCTGTTCTGCCCTCTGTCGCCTCTCCTCGTCTCTCTCCTCCATCTCTCCCCCAAGAGCCTGGTGGAACCGGCTGTTCTGCCCTCTGTCGCCTCCCCTCTGTCGCCTCTCCTCGTCTCTCTCCTCCATCTCTCCCCCAAGAGCCTGGTGGAACCGGCTGTTCTGTCGTCTCTCCTCCATCTCTCTCCTCCATCTCTCCCCCAAGAGCCTGGTGGAACCGGCTGTTCTGCCCTCTGTCGCCTCTCCTCGTCTCTCTCCTCCATCTCTCCTCCAAGAGCCTGGTGGAACCGGCTGTTCTGCCCTCTGTCGCCTCTCCTCGTCTCTCTCCTCCATCTCTCCCCCAAGAGCCTGGTGGAACCGGCTGTTCTGCCCTCTGTCGCCTCACCTCGTCTCTCTCCTCCATCTCTCCCCCAAGAGCCTGGTGGAACCGGCTGTTCTGCCCTCTGTCGCCTCTCCTCCATCTCTCTCCTCCATCTCTCCCCCAAGAGCCTGGTGGAACCGGCTGTTCTGCCCTCTGTCGCCTCACCTCGTCTCTCTCCTCCATCTCTCCTCCAAGAGCCTGGTGGAACCGGCTGTTCTGCCCTCTGTCGCCTCTCCTCCATCTCTCCTCCAAGAGTCTGGTGGAACCGGCTGTTCTGCCCTCTGTCGCCTCTCCTCCATCTCTCTCCTCCATCTCTCCTCCAAGAGCCTGGTGGAACCGGCTGTTCTGTCGCCTCTCCTCCATCTCTCTCCTCCATCTCTCCTCCAAGAGCCTGGTGGAACCGGCTGTTCTGTCGCCTCTCCTCGTCTTCACCATTTCATTTTCCTCCGCATAGTTAATAAGCGACGTGAGTTTTGTTCTGGTTTGATCTAGAACCATCTAATGAGAGCTACCAAGAGCCCTGTTGATAGTGTATAACGCACTCCGAAAAGCCTTAGAATGATGAGTATTTCCACTATCTCCCATGCAGCTGTATTGGGGAAGATATTTGGACAATCTGGACAGACTGACTTGATCTTTTTGAATTTGAGGTGCTGCATAAGGTAATAGTGGTACTGTAGTCACTGTACCCTGACATGGACATTCTCCTCTTTGAAAGGGGAAGAAGATAGAGATGAACCCTGGCAGCTGGACATCATCTTTTGATCACTTTGGGGGAATAATTATTATGTACACTACCGGTCAAAGGTTTTAGAACACATGCTCATTCAAGGGTTTTTCTTTATTTTTTACTATTTTCTACATTGTAGAATGGCTATTTGGTTACTACATGACACCTGGAGGTGTGTTGGGTCATTGTCCTGTTTAAAAACAAATTATAGTCCCACTAAGACCGAACCCGATGGGATGGCGTATCGCTGCAGAATGTTGTGGTAGCCATGCTGGATAAGTGTGCCTTGAATTCTAAATAAATCACAGACAGTGTCACCAGCAAAGCACCCCCACACCATAACACCTCCTCCTCCATGCTTTACGGTGGGAAATACACATGCAGAGATCACCCGTTCACCCACACCGCGTCTCATAAAGACACAGCGGTTGGAACCAAAAATCTCCAATATGGACTCCAGACCAAAGGACAGATTTCTAATGTCCATTGCTCGTGTTTCTTGGCCCAAGCAAGTCTCTTCTTCTTATTGGTGTCCTTTAGTAGTGGTTTCTTTGCAGCATTCGACCATGAAGGCCTGATTCACACAGTCTCCTCTGAACAGTTGATGTTGAGATGTGTCTGTGACTTGCACTCTGTAACAGAGGTAACTCTGGGTCTTCCATTCCTGTGGCGGTCCTCATGAGAGCCAGTTTCATTATAGCGCTTGATGGTTTTTGTGACAACACTTGAAGAAACTTTCAAAGTTCTTGAAATGTTCCGTATTGACTGACCTTCATGTCTTAAAGTAATGATGGACTGTCATTCTATTTGCTTATTTGAGCTGTTCTTGCCATAATATGGACTTCGTATTTACCAAATAGGGCTATCTTCTGTATACCACCCCTACCTTGTCACAAAACAACTGATTGGCTCAAGCACATTAAGAAGGAAAGAAATTCCACAAATTAACTTTTAAGAAGGCACACCTGTTAATTGAAATGCATTCCAGGTGACTACCTCATGAAGCTGGTTGAGAGAATGCCAAGAGTATGCAAAGCTGTCATCAAGGCAAAGGGTGGCTATTGGAAGAATCTTAAACATAAAATATATTTTGATTTGTTTAACACTTTTTTGGTTACTACATGATTCCATATGTGTTATTTCATAGTTTTGACGTCTTCACTATTATTCTACAATGTAGAAAATAGTCAAAATAAAGAAAAAACCCTTGAATGAGTAGGTGTTCTAATACTTTTTACTGGTAGTGTAGTTCTAAAAATCTGTTTTCAGGCATTCGCCTACTGTACAGTGTGTGAGGAGAATTTTAATTTGAACTCTTATCTAAAAAATGGTCTGCTTTCTGATTTGGCCTTACTCTTGGTGTGATTGAGTAGCACCTTGGTATACTCCATACGACACACAGAAAGATTGCTCATGTTCATTTTAGTAAATTAGAATGCATGTTAAGGCTGCTAGCCCGTATCCATAGAGGTTATGTTGTATTAGAATGCATGTTAAGATGCTAGCCCGTATCCACATAGGTTATGTTATAGACTAGACAGCTGGCATACCTCCCTCCCTCCCTCCCTCCTAGGGCTCCGGGCTTTATTTATTAGCTATAGAGAGAACTGGTTGGTGTTCTGCTTTGAATTCCCGGAATTGTGTCTGCTCCTTGATGTTTGATTGTATCTCTGCAAATACATGTATATGCAAATTCACAGATATCAGTCCTAGCTCCAGGCAAAATAAGACGCAGTGGTGTGCATTCTGAAAGGTAGGCTCTGTGGGTTCTCCTCCCCACCTAACAGAATACATTTAGGTGATCTATAAATTCTCAATAATTCGCACTCTCCTTGTTCTACGGCTCTGACATTTCTAGACTCCACATTGTGCGTTTTCCTTCAGGTCAAATCTATAATCTGTGTCAATTGTATCACACACAGTATTCACAAGAGTTCATAATCAAAGTGAACATGCTATGAATGCAGTGCGTGGCTCATGTGAGGTCAAATGTTATTCATTCCTGTACTAAGGGCCCTAGTCAACCAATGGCTGTAGAATGCCAGTTATTCATTCCGTAGCAATGCATTGACAATCCAATGCACACTATAAATATTTGAAATGTTTTGTCTCACTTGAAAAAATACAGAGGTAAAATATCTGTTGAAATAACAGAGGTTGTGTTGGCTGCTATTGTGAAACCAAGATGTTAGACTCCCCATGCTAGCAGCTTTGCAATTTGCCTAGTGGGTTTGACTCTCTTCTCCGTATATCTCCTCCATCACTCTGCCCTCTCTGAGATCCCCCCAATCCAGAGGGAAGGTATGCTACAGTAGTCTGCTCCACTTGCTGTACACTGAATTGATTGAGAATAGGGGTAAGAGTCTCACGTATATGAATCACAGCCAATTGCCTGAACTCTTCAAAGTGCACAGGTGGTTTTAAATCAGAACGCCCTTTCTAAGAGGATGAACTATTAACAACATGATATAATCAGCCAGGTTCAATCTGCATCTTTTAAATTTAACCGATGTGATGGATCTATTTTGGCACCTGTATTTTTTTATATATTTTTTTATTTTACCTGTGACTGGTGCCGTGTGTCCCAAATAGCACCATATTCCTTATATAGTCCACTACTTTTGTAAGGGTCCTGGTCAAAAGCAGTGCACTATACACTGAATAGGCTGCCATTTGGGACTCCGCCTGGTGGTTGCACATGGTGCGTCTGCATGACATTTCTAAACGCTTGTCCTTTCATTGTGGCTGACTGTATTCATTTGAACAGTGGTGGCGATAGGTTACTCTTTCTAATCTAAGCTATTAATCTACCTTGACATGATCATTTGAGACTGTTCTGTTTCAGACATCTGGGGTTTGAACCTCGTCTCAGCGGGGGGGGGGGGGGGGGGGGTAGGTAGGTAGCTGACTCTGTGGAGTGTGACAAAACAAAAGGCAGCTGCTTTCTACGCGACGTCTGTCAAGACAATACGATAGTTAACAGAACATGACTAGGGCCCTCTCGCATTGTGTCACCGTATTACATTTGACAAGTGGAGGGGTAAATCGTTTGATGGACGAACAAAGTCATTTCCCACTTGTAATTAATACTAAACAATGTGTAGTCAGTCATTTTCAGAGGAGACAGATGTATTCATGGTTTCTGTGCATGGCAGGCAGGCGGTGAAAGGGGTCCCTGGCTGTCACATGGAGGTTGTATCAATGTTTAATCCTGATTAAAGAAGTGATCCTCCCATTAAATACTACTGTCGTTTAAAACCTTAAGAGAATGGCATCCGATTCTAAATATTCTCTTAATGTTGATGAAGACATGTTGATTTAGCAACCCAATGACAGATATTCATATGACTTATTCAACATACTTCATCTCCGGGTGAGACCCTTGACTTAACTTATTTTTTCTGGACACCATGGGGCCACAACATGTCTGAGCTGACACACAGCCAAGTTCAAGCATTGGCTATGTCTTGGTATTTTGGTATTTTGTACATTCCAGACACAACATATCGCAGTTCAGAGGTATTGTGGGGAACGATTCAGCAAACATTTTCATTTGAAAACCAATACCCCCAAATAATATTCTCCACTGTATGCCTTCCAGGATAAGCCTAGCTGTTCTGTCAATACCACAGCATGTTTTTTTCCACAATGGGCTGCTCTTTTTTATTTATTTTTTTACTCTGTCAATCAGAAAGATATTGGGTAACTTCTATCTATCTATACTGTATAATTTGATGGTTTGTGCAACCCCAACCCCCAACCCCAACCCCCAACCCCAACCCCCAACCCCCAACCCCAACCCCCAACCCCCAACCCCCAACCCCAACCCCCAACCCCAACCCCCAACCCCCAACCCCCAACCCCCAACCCAGGCTGCATGTGACTGTAACGTGCCTCTGTGAGTCATTGATTATACATCAGCTTAGTATGCCGCACTGCAGACTGGAAAGGCAACCTGAAGCCCCCCAAATCAATAAGAGCTGGACCTGTGAAGCAGCATTCTGTCAAGACTGGTGGAGGGAGGGAAGGACTGCCTATACTACTACACAGGGCCCAGGACCTAACCTTTTCAAAAGCCAGGTGATGAGGAAGCTCATCGTTTCTAATAAGGAATTAGTGATCCAACGGTCAGCTGAGCTGTGTTGGGTTGAGGACGGGCATGAGGAGACTGGAGGAGTGAAGATTGCCACATACTTTCTGTTAGAGGCTATTTATAAGTTTCTGTTAGAGGCTAGGATGATACATGTTTTATAAGTATCTGTTAGAGGATAGGATGATACACGTTTTATAAGTTTCTGTTAGAGGCTAGGAAAATACATGTTTTATAAGTATTTGTTAGAGGCTAGGAAGATACATGTTTTATAAGTGGGGGATGAGGCAGTACATTTTTATTTATTTATTTTTTATAAATGTGTGCCATGAAGAGTGTGCTGATCTACAGGGGTGAAACGTGTCAGTTAATGTCTATTCCCAAGATATGTTTATGTATTCTGACTCACTACATCATGTGTTGCCAAAGATGCACAAAGAGACAAATATGTGCAATTTGTTTTTGTTTTTGTTTTTGTATTTATTATGGATCCCCATTAGTTCCTGCCAAGGCAGCAGCTACTCTTCCTGGGGTTTATTATGGATCCCCATTAGTTCTTGCCAAGGCAGCAGCTACTCTTCCTGGGGTTTATTATGGATCCCCGTTAGTTCCTGCAAAGGCAGCAGCTACTCTTCCTGGGGTTTATTATGGATCCCCATTAGTTCCTGCCAAGGCAGCAGCTACTCTTCCTGGGGTTTATTATGGATCCCCATTAGTTCCTGCCAAGGCAGCAGCTACTCTTCCTGGGGTTTATTATGGATCCCCATTAGTTCCTGCCAAGGCAGCAGCTACTCTTCCTGGGGTTTATTATGGATCCCCATTAGTTCCTGCCAAGGCAGCAGCTACTCTTCCTGGGGTTTATTATGGATCCCCATTAGTTCAAATCAAATCAAATCAAATTTTATTGGTCACATGCGCCGAATACAACAGGTGCAGACATTACAGTGAAATGCTTACTTACAGCCCTTAACCAACAGTGCATTTATTTTAAACAAAAAAGTAAGAATAAAACAACAACAAAAAAGTGTTGAGAAAAAAAAGAGCAGAAGTAAAAAATAAAGTGACAGTAGGGAGGCTATATATACAATAGAATAAAGTGACAGTAGGGAGGCTATATATACAGGGGGGTACCGTTGCATAGTCAATGTGCGGGGGCACCGGCTAGTTGAGGTAATATGTACATGTGGGTAGAGTTAAAGTGACTATGCATAAATACTTAACAGAGTAGCAGCAGCGTAAAAAGGATGGGGTGGGGGGGCAGTGCAAATAGTCCGGGTAGCCATGATTAGCTGTTCAGGAGTCTTATGGCTTGGGGGTAGAAGCTGTTGAGAAGTCTTTTGGACCTAGACTTGGCACTCCGGTACCGCTTGCCGTGCGGTAGCAGAGAGAACAGTCTATGACTAGGGTGACTGGAGTCTTTGACAATTTTGAGGGCCTTCCTCTGACACCGCCTGGTATAGAGGTCCTGGATGGCAGGGAGCTTTGCCCCAGTGATGTACTGGGCCGTACGCACTACCCTCTGTAGTGCCTTGCGGTCAGAGGCCAAGCAGTTGCCATACCAGGCGGTGATGCAACCAGTCAGGATGCTCTCGATGGTGCAGCTGTAGAATTTTTTGAGGATCTGAGGACCCATGCCAAATCTTTTTAGTCTCCTGAGGGGGAATAGGCTTTGTCGTGCCCTCTTCACGACTGTCTTGGTGTGTTTGGACCATGATAGTTCGTTGGTGATGTGGACACCAAGGAACTTGAAGCTCTCAACCTGTTCCACTACAGCCCCGTCGATGAGAATGGGGGCGTGCTCAGTCCTCTTTTTTTTCCTGTAGTCCACAATCATCTCCTTTGTCTTGGTCACGTTGAGGGAGAGGTTGTTGTCCTGGCACCACACGGCCAGATCTCTGACCTCCTCCCTATAGGCTGTCTCATCGTTGTCGGTGATCAGGCCTACCACTGTTGTGTCGTCGGCAAACTTAATGATGGTGTTGGAGTCGTGCCTGGCCATGCAGTCATGGGTGAACAGAGAGTACAGGAGGGGACTGAGCACGCACCCCTGAGGGGCCCCCGTGTTGAGGATCAGTGTGGCAGATGTGTTGTTACCTACCCTTACCACCTGGGGGCGGCCCGTCAGGAAGTCCAGGATCCAGTTGCAGAGGGAGGTGTTTAGTCCCAGGATCCTTAGCTTAGTGATGAGCTTTGAGGGCACTATGGTGTTGAATGCTGAGCTGTAGTCAATGAATAGCATTCTCACGTAGGTGTTCCTCTTGTCCAGGTGGGAAAGGGCAGTGTGGAGTGCGATAGAGATTGCATCATCTGTGGATCTGTTGGGGCGGTATGCAAATTGGAGTGGGTCTAGGGTTTCTGGGATTATGCTGTTGATGTGAGCCATGACCAGTCTTTCAAGGCAGCAGCTACTCTTCCTTGTGTTTATTATGGATCCCCATTAGTTCCTGCCAAGGCAGCAGCTACTCTTCCTTGTGTTTATTATGGATGCCCATTAGTTCCTGCCAAGGCAGCAGCTACTCTTCCTGGGGTTTATTATGGATCCCCATTAGTTCCTGCCAAGGCAGCAGCTACTCTTCCTGGGGTTTATTATGGATCCCCATTAGTTCCTGCCAAGGCAGCAGCTACTCTTCCTGTGGTTTATTATGGATCCCCATTAGTTCCTGCCAAGGCAGCAGATACTCTTCCTGGGGTTTATTAAGGATCCCAATTAGTTCTGGCCAAGGCAGCAGCTACTCCTCCTGGGGTTTATTATGGATCCCCATTAGTTCCTGCCAAGGCAGCAGCTACTCTTCCTGGGGTTTATTATGGATCCCCCTTAGTTCCTGTCAAGGCAGCAGCTACTCTTCCTGGGGTTTATTATGGATCCCCATTAGTTCCTGCCAAGGCAGCAGCTACTCTTCCTGGGGTTTATTATGGATCCCCGTTAGTTCCTGCCAAGGCAGCAGCTACTCTTCCTGGGGTTTATTATAGTTCCTGCCAAGGCAGCAGCTACTCTTCCTGGGGTTTATTATGGATCCTCGTTAGTTCCTGCCAAGGCAGCAGCTACTCTTCCCGGGGTCCAAACACATTAAGGCCCTTACATTACACATATAAAAAAAAAACTGTGCATCATGTAACATTATCACACCACTACATCTCTACAATACAAAATGTATAATACCACCATACGACAATATTACAATGTACGTGTGTGTAGAGTGCGTGTGTTAGCGCTTGTGTGTGTGTATGCGTGTCTGTACCTGTGTGTGTGTCTCTTCACAGTCCCCGCTGTTCCATAATATGTTTTTTAATGTTTTTTAAATCTGATTGTACTTCTTGCATCAGTTACCTGATGTGGAATAGAGTTCCATGTAGTCATGGCTCTATGTAGTACTATGCGCCTCCCATAGTCTGTTCTGGACTTGGGGACTGTGAAGAGACCTCTGGTCGCATGTCTTGAGGGGTATGCATGGGTGTCCGTACATTCTCGGTACATTCAGCTTGTCAACACTTCTTACAAAAACAAGTAGTGTTGAAGTCAATTTCTCCTCCACTTTGAGCCAGGAGAGATCGACATGCATTAGCATTAGCTCTCTGTGTACATCCAAGGGCCAGCCGTGCTGCCCTGTTCTGAGCCAAGTCCTTTTTATGTGGCACCTGAGCACACGACTGAACAGTAGTCCAGTTGTGACAAAACTAGGGCCTGTAAGACCTGCCTTGTTGATAATGCTGTTAAGAAGGTAGAGTAGCGCTTTATTATGGACATACTTCTCCCCATTTTAGTTACTGTTGTATCAATATGTTTTGACCATAACAGTTTACAATCCAGGGTTACTCCAAGCAGTTTAGTCTCCTCAACTTGCTCAATTTTCACGTTACTCATTACAAGATTTAGTTGAGGTTTAGGGTTTAGTGAATGATTTGTCCCCAATACAATGCTTTTAGTTTTTGAAATATTTAGGGCAAACTTATTCCTTGCCACCCACTCTGAAACTAACTGCTAAGTCGCTGTAGTAGCTGACGTGTATAGTGTTGAGTCACCCGCATACATTACTCAAAGCCAGTGACATGTCGTTAGTAATGATTGAAAAAAATAATGGGCCTAGACAGCTGCCCTTAGGAATTCCTAATTCTTCCATTATAAAACACCCTCTGTGTTCTGTTAGACAGGTACAGTGAGGGAAAAAATTATTTGATCCCCTACTGATTTTGAACGTTTGCCCACTGACAAAGACATGATCAGTATATAATTTTAATGGTAGGTTTATTTGAACAGTGAGAGACAGAATAACAACAAAAGAATACAGAAAAACGCATGTCAAAAATGTTATAAATTGATTTGCATTTTAATGAGGGAAATAAGTATTTGACCCCTCTGCAAAACATGACTTAGTACTTGGTGGCAAAACCTTTGTTGGCAATCACAGAGGTCAGACGTTTCTTGTAGTTGGCCACCAGGTTTGCACACATCTCAGGAGGGATTTTGTCCCACTTCTCTTTGCAGATCTTCTCCAAGTCATTAAGGTTTCGAGGCTGACGTTTGGCAACTTGAACCTACAGCTCCCTCCACAGATTTTCTATGGGATTAAGGTCTGGAGACTGGCTAGGCCACTCCAGGACCTTAATGTGCTCTTCTTGAGCCACTCCTTTGTTGCCTTGGCCGTGTGTTTTGGGTCATTGTCATGCTGGAATACCCATCCAAGACCCATTTTCAATGCCCTGGCTGAGGGAAGATTTGGCCCCGTCCATCGTCCCTTTGATGCGGTGAAGTTGTCCTGTCCCCTTAGCAGAAAAACACCCCCAAAGCATAATGTTTCCACCTCCATGTTTGACTGTAGGGATGGTGTTCTTGGGGTCATAGACAGCATTCCTCCTCCTCCAAACACGGCGAGTTGAGTTGATGCCAAAGAGCTCGATTTTGGTCTCATCTGACTACAAGATTTTTACCCAGTTCTCATCTGAATCATTCAGATGTTCATTGGCAAACTTCAGATGGCCCTGTATATGTGCTTTCTCGAGCAGGGGGACCTTGCGGGCGCTGCAGGATTTCAGTCCTTCACGGCGTAGTGTGTTACCAATTGTTTTCTTGGTGACTATGGTCCCAGCTGCCTTGAGATCGTTGACAAGATCCTCCCGTGTAGTTCTGGGCTGATTCCTCACCGTTCTCATGATCATTGCAACTCCATGAGGTGAGATCTTGCATGGAGCCCCAGGCCGAAGGAGATTGACAGGTCTTTTGTGTTTCTTCCATTTGCGAATAATCGCACCAACTGTTGTCACCTTCTCACCAAGCTGCTTGGCGATGGTCTTTTAGCCCATTCCAGCCTTTTGTAGGTCTACAATCTTGTCCCTGACATCCTTGGAGAGCTCTTTAGTCTTGGCCATGGTGGAGAGTTTGGAATCTGATTGATTGATTGCTTTCGTGGACAGGTGTCTTTTATACAGGTAACAAGCTGAGATTAGGAGCACTCCCTTTAAGAGTGTGCTCCTAATCTCAGCTCGTTACCTGTATAAAAGACACCTGGGAGCCAGAAATCTTTCTGATTGAGAGGGGATCAAATACTTATTTCCCTCATTAAAATGCAAATCAATTTATACAATTTTTGACATGCGTTTTTCTGGATTTTTTTGTTGTTATTCTGTCTCTCACTGTTCAAATAAACCTACCATTAAAATTCTAGACTGATCATTTCTTTGTCAGTGGGCAAACGTACAAAATAAGCAGGGGATCAAATACTTTTTTCTCTCACTGTAGCTCTTTATCCACAATATAGCAGGGGGTGTAAAGCCATAACACATATGTTTTTCTAGCAGCAGACTATGATCAATAATGTCAAATGCTGAACTGAAGTCTAACAAAACAGCCCCCACAATCTTTTTATCATACATTTCTCTTAGCCAATCATCAGTCATTTGTGTAAGTGCTGTACTTGTTGAATGTCCTTCCCTATAAGCGTGCTGAAAGTCTGTTGTCAGTTTGTTTATTGTAAAATAGCATTGTATCTGGTCAAACACACATTTTTCCCAAAAGTTTACTAAGGGTTGGTAACAGGCTGATTGGTCAGCTATTTGTGCCAGTAAAGGGGGCTTTACTATTCTTAGGTAGATTTCCAGGCCTGAGGGCACAAGGAAATCATCTCCCAAATATCACTATCACTATCACTATCACTATCACTATCACTATCACTATCACTATCACTATCACTATCACTATCACTATCTCTCTCTCTCTCTCTCTCTCTCTCTCTCTCTCTCTCTCTCTCTCTCTCTCTCTCTCTCTCTCTCTCTCTCTCTCTCTCTCTCTCTCTCTCTCTCTCTCTCTCTCTCTCTCTCTCTCTCTCTCTCTCTCTCTCTCTCTCTCTCTCTCTCTCTCTCTCTCTCTCTCTCTCTCTCTCTCTCTCTCTCACACACACACCTTTTTGTAAGCTTGTATTGAAGAGATGGCAAATAGGAGTGGCAATATAGTCTGCTATCATCCTCAGTATTTTTCCATCCAAATTGTCAGCGTTTGTTGCTGAAATGTCATGCCTATGTTTGCAAACCTTGCCAATTAAAAAATCATTAAAGTAGTTGGCAATATCAGTGGGTTTTGTAATGAATGAGCCATCTGATTCAATAAATGATGGAGCTGAGTTTTACTTTTTGCCCAAAGTTATATTTAAGGTGTGTTGGACTGCAAGAGTGAAAAGTGCCAAGCAGTATCCAGTAGAGACTGCAAGTACTGTACATGTATTCTAAGTGGTGGATGGATGATGCACTAAATGATGTGTATCCAAAGATTAAATATATCTCATATCAGTCAGTTTCACAGTTTGAATTGTGAGAATTTGGATATTAGGTTTTAAATAATCAAATTGGCTTCAGTTCTCTTCTCAGCAATCTGCAAGGAGAGGAGGTAGCAACTAAGACAGATGAAGAGGTATTACTGATCCTTTAAGAAAAAAGGGATACTTTAACAATGAGACTGAACGTTCAGCTCGAGGAAGGAAATCTACTTCTTATTTAATTTGAATGAATGCATTCTGTCTGCAATGGCACTATATATTTCATGTGAGAATGATGAATTGCTGCAATTGACAGAAACAGATTCACAGTTAATTAACATTGTAATTACATGCACTTTAGCCATTTAGAAGAAGATGAATGTGAAATCATTAGGAGCCCTTTGAAAACCAGATGTTTGATGAATTATGTCTATATTGAACAACATTGTTCAGTAGATTGCCAGAATATGTGCTTACTGTGAAACTCTGTAATTTATCCTCTGACTGATCTAAGCCTGCTGTTAAACTAAAATATTTGACTGGTTTCTCTTCTTCTTCTGTGGTTTATTCCCCCCTGTCAAATCCAGTTGAAGAATATTCAGCAAAAAAGTCATACATCATCTCACAGAAAATGTATGAAATGCGTGTAATGTCAAAAAGTTTAATAATTCTAGAAGGATAGAATTATAGCAATACAATAACAATGCATATAAGGGTAATGTCCTGTGATTTCCTTTGGTAGGTAATCAAAGTACCGAAATGATTCCTTCCTTTCTGCTTGTCCTCAGACGCAAATCTCTCTTGGAGATGCTAACAATTCTGGTTGATGGTTTCCCTGCTCCAATTAGTACCTAATGTTCAATGCATTGGTTAGTTCTAACAGTCCCATCCCTATTTAGAATAGAAATACTATTCCTTACTTTAAACGACCGTGTGACCAAACGTAGAACCATGACAGAGCTCTGTTGGGATACATTTCTAAGAATCCTCAGAACAGATCACAACGCCTTATGTTAATGCTTTCTCTTGCTATTGTTTCCAAATACTACAGAGAGATCAACAGTAAAGTTTTGTTATTTTCTACTTTGAAATCAGATAAAGATAGCCAGCAGCTTCATGTGGTTCCACAGATTGTTATTGAATCAGGATGCATTTAGCCTCTCCTACTCCTTTGGTGGTGGACTACAGCACTTCCCACAGTCAGAACACTCTAGATGCCTCCCAGACGTACATCCACAACTCTGTTCGTAGTCTCTGTCAAACACGCCAGGAATCTTAGCTACAGTCCTGTAACAACAGCCCTCTTCTGTAAGGGTTGGTGTGAGGTGTGACCCAGGTGCGGTGCAGGTTAGACAGCAGGCAGTAGGCAGAGATGGTGAAACAAGGATCTTTACTGGTGGTCCCGAAGCCAAAATACAAAATAACGGACTTATCACGATAAAAGAAAGTCGGAGCAAATAAGTCTCCAAAGCCCGGCTGACAGCCAAAATACGAAATACGACTGAAACAAATAATGAAACAGGGAGAACACTTCTCAAGTACCTGTACACAGGTCTCCGATCAGACACTGAGTAGTACTGCTGGACATAGAGAAACTAGCAAAGAAAACTGAGCAAGGGAACACAGGGAAGTGAGGGCATAAATACACAGGTGAACAGGTAGACACAGGTGATGCCAATAGGATACTGATTAGTCCCGACTGTGAGTGAGGAGGTGCCTAAGGTTGTCGGAGGATGACTCCTAGTGGGCCGCTCCGGAACTGCGACCCCCTCCTGTAACACTTCTGCATTTGACTGCCTTCTCGCTAACCTCTACAGGGTTCTCCTCCAATGGAAGCTAACCTCTACAGGGTTCTCCTCCAATGGAAGCTAACCTCTACAGGGTTCTCCTCCAATGGAAGCTAACCTCTACAGGGTTCTCCTCCAATGGAAGCTAACCTCTACAGGGTTCTCCTCCAATGGAAGCTAACCTCTACAGGGTTCTCCTCCAATGGAAGCTAACCTCTACAGGGTTCTCCTCCAATGGAAGCTAACCTCTACAGGGTTCTCCTCCAATGGAAGCTAACCTCTACAGGGTTCTCCTCCAATGGAAGCTAACCTCTACAGGGTTATCCTCCAATGGAAGCTAACCTCTACCGGGTTCTCCTCCAATGGAAGCTAACCTCTACCGGGTTCTCCTCCAATGGAAGCTAACCTCTACAGGGTTCTCCTCCAATGGAAGCTAACCTCTACCGGGTTCTCCTCCAATGGAAGCTAACCTCTACAGGGTTCTCCTCCAATGGAAGCTGTAATTCCCCTCTACCTGCATTAAGAGCAGGAGGAAGCACTTTAAGCCACTGTACACAGAATGTGGCTGTGTGTGGTGCAATTGAACGTTTACAGTCTTATGGAGGATGACTGTGACCATTATGTGTAATGTGAAAGAAGTGTTTCTGAATGTGTCTGAACATGCAGTGCAAACCGCCTATAGAGAAGTTGGTCATGTCTTTGACACAACAACCCTGTTTATATAAAAAGGAAATATTGAACTTTTTTTCTGCTGTGTGTTCACTCATTTAAAAAGATAAAACTGCCCTCTCCCCCCCAAAAAAATCCAAACAGTTGATTTTGATTCAACTGTCGTGGTCAAACACAATTCTATAAAATGGTAGCCAATCGTTTCCAAATCCTTCTCATCCCAATGAACACATTTCAGTTATCATGTCTTGATTCATTGGAATACTGTAACCAGATACGCATAATGCCTCAGAACCCTATCCACAACAGGACTATCCGAACCAATCTCTTCTCCAAGAATCAAGAGAGCAAATTTGATGCAATGTCACTAGGTGGCAATATGGTAACACGAACCATGCCTGCTGTGATAAGTCCCCAAGCCGCAATGTGAATATAAATCTGCATTGATGAGTTGACATAATATGCATTAACAGTATAAAGGTACAGGGTATTTTACATCAGGTACAAAAATACAACATGTGGTACTTGATAAACCATAAATTACATAAATTAGGAAGTGTTATCGGTAATGTGTGTGCCTTTTTATTTTTTACCCTCATGTCTGATTCTCTCAGTGCAGTAATCTGCTATGTTTTTATGACAGAGGGCAAATTGTGGACGTGCGCCTAACCCGATCAAGAATATCCTTATGTAGATAATCAAATGAATGAATGTAAAAAAATGTAAAAAACAATTTCACAATGTAATCTACAGTATATCTTTACTGTAACAGTGGAGAGTATTTTGAGTGAGGAATAGTAGCCTGTCCTCCAGTGTGATCACGTTTGGCGTTGAGATGTGCTCCGGCTGGTGTACCACTCGTCTTTGCAAGGGTCCTCTGAGAGCTCTCGTTTTCCCCGTCCTGAACCAGGGGACAGATCCTAGAATGGGAGAGGAACTGGCAATGCGCGTCAAAGCTCTCAGTGATTTCTAAAGAGCAGTTGACAGTTGGCATTAAATAAACGCTACACACAACGGCGACAGCAGTAGTATCAACAGAACGTATAACAAACGTCTTATCCATTAGGACAAAAATAAAACCTTTTGAAAGACTTTGTGTGAATTTATTTGACCAATTCCTCAAGCTTGTTTTGAAATTAATTTTGTGTTTCAGTTGATCATTTCCCACTAATTAATAACCAGTGGAAACACAGTGAATTGATAGACACTACATGTATTCTCCTGTCTCTTTTGTATTAACTAACTCTCATTATTGTCTTAAAGAATCACTGTTGTGAGCTGTGATTGATCCAGGTGACAACTGCTGTGTGATTTGAACTGTACTGCTGGGCCCAGATTCACAAAACCTTCTTAAGAATAAAAAATTTCTTAACTGCCATGTTTTCCTTAACTACAGACTTAAGAAGAAAGTTAAGCAAAGTTGCTATTCCTCAATAAAGTTATTGAAAATGTTCTTAATCCCCCCCCCCCATGTTTCTTCCTAAGAAAAAAGTTAAGAAGAAATGGGATTCTTGAAAATAATATTTTAGGATTTCTTCTTGGAAATGTCTTTAACTTTAGCACAGCTAACCCCTTGTCTCGTGACGAATGGATACTTTTGTAACCATGAATGTTTTCTTTGCTCCGCTTCTCGAGACATAAAGCAGATAAATGTAATAAAATATCAACACCTTTTTTTATAGTGGGCCAAATCCTATCATCCCTGTCACATTGGCTTATTGATTGGTTTCAAGCACCTCACCTCAATGCCACATAAGAAGATATTTACGTTTAGGTTCTTAGGAAAGATATTTACGAAGTGCCTGAGAAAACTATGAATTACTAAGAACGTTTTTGTGGAACCGCACTTACGAACGTATCTTATAAACTTCATATTATTTTCCTCAACAAACTTCTTACGTATTGTTCGTAAGTATTGTTTTGTGAATCCGGCCCCTGGTGTCTAGATGTTGACGCAAGACATGACTATTTCTATATGGTAGAAGAACATGTTCCCCCAATGGAGTTGTAATGCTGCAAAATGGTAGAACACAATATATATTTGACATCTACTCTATACAGCCAAATAGCACATGGCATTGAAACAACACTACTGTGGCACATTGAGTACATAGTTCAAAGTTTACAGAAACACTCTTGAATTAGCTTAGCTCGTCCAGTCACGTTAGCATTGTCTCCTGTCTTCTCTCTGTCCTTCCCCTTTCTTACAGATGGTGTCTTTGTGATGGGTGTGAGAGTCAAACAGCACGCAGCACCCTGTGTTGTGTTTTTTCCTTCCAGAGCAGGCAACGTCTTTTAACTTAGCCTTAGCATTGCTCTGTCTCTTCCTCATGCTGAGTGATCATATATTTCCTCATCTGAAAAGAAGCAAAAAACACATCTAAGGCCTTTGATAACGTAAGTCCTCAGAGTCACTTTGTCTCACCCCCCCCCATACAACGCACTTAAAACCACTGTCAGCGGGTACATGCATCTTTTCCAAATGACTCACAGAGAGTGAAGCCACTGTGGTAGCCCAGCCTGCTGCAAATAAATATGTCAACTCTATTGATATACTGTACCTTGTGAATAATGGATGTTTTAATACATTACGTTGTTGTATTGTTATTGTATTGCAAAAGAGAGGGGGAATAAATGTAATCATTTAATTAAACACTGTGGTACTCAGACATGGAGCAGCCAACTGTGATCAATACATAATAAGATCCAGTATCAATTAGGTACCTCTTCAACCGGGCCAGCAGTATGGACACAGAGGGTCTTACACTAAGTTAGTCCCCCGAGGGAGCCATTGTAGATCAAACTAACGACTGAGCTGAACTCTGGATGAATTCCCTTTTTCAGCTGTAAATGTGGTTTCCCCTCTGACCAGGTGTGTGTGGAACTTCAGTCTACTGCGCTCATCCAATTAACCGTTGTCGGCATGAGCTTCTGAAACTGTCCTTGGATTTGAGATGACATCAATGTCCACTGTCGGGTTTTTAAAGACGACTAGAATGACGTGCGGTCACGTCGTCCAGCTGGAGAGTCGTCTACGTGCTCTTGTAACCCGGGGCCTTAGAGGTGGAGAAACGGCAACGTGCATCTAATACAGCTCAATCATTTATTCAATTTATACATTTGAAATTTGTCCTCATCAGACATCGGCGAACGATTACATTGAAACCCTGAAAAAATGATTCTAAAAGGAGGAGGAATAGAAGGTGAAATGTTTGGCGCCGACCAACAACATCATCAGCCAGCGTTTTCTGAAACACCCCACCGTGCAGGACTGAGGCAGGGAGGTAGAGTCACTGAAGCAAAGACAGAGCATGAACTTGAATGATTGAGGTTACACAGGTGACCTCATAAACTAAAAATCTATGGCAGATTCCCAAGGTGGAACGCTGAATTATGCTGTCATTAAAAGGACAGGTCCAGTTGCCAAGGTTTGTATGTAAAGTATAATCACCTTCCTTCCCTCTTCCAGTCTCTCATTAGTCCTTGTTCATGGGCCAACTGAGATTATACCTTGAACTTCCTTTGCTATCACTGGGAATGGCTGTGAATGGCTCTGCTAGGGCCATTTATATCCAGATATCTGAGGTCTGGTAGGCAGGTCTACTGCTGCCTGGTGACTATGTGGATATGTCCCAAATGGCACCCAATTCCCTATATTATAGTGCACTACTTTTGACCAGAGCCCTATGTTCCCTGGTCAAAAGTAGTGCACTAAATAGGGAATTGGATGCCATTTGGGATGCAGACTGTGTGAGCTCTGCCACCATCACCACTGATCATTGAGTTAGGCCCATAAAAAATGAACTATTCCTAGACTTATGGTCATGTCAGGTCCTCATTTATAAAAAGGACCACTGGAGATGGCCCTCTAGCGGGTATCCATTTGTTAGAATTACAACCATTTGTTTTGTCTCCCTGGGCATTTGGTGATGATGCAACATCCCTCATTGAATAGTGTTAGCATAGTGGTAAGTGTTATAACATATATAACAACATATATAATATCATGTCAAATATTATGACTCTAGGTGCAATAACAGTATAATAACAGTATAATAACAGTATAATAACAGTATAATAACAGTATAATAACAGTATAATAACAGTATAATAACAGTATAATAACATGTATAATAACAGTATAATAACAGTATATTAACAGTATAATAACATGTATAATAACATGTATAATAACAGTATAATAACAGTATATAACAGTATAATAACATGTATAATAACATGTATAATAACAGTATAATAACAGTATATTAACAGTATAATAACAGTATATAACAGTATATAACGGTATAATAACAGTATAATAACAGTATAATAACAGTATAATAACAGTATAATAACAGTATAATAACATGTATAATAACAGTATAATAACAGTATAATAACAGTATAATAACAGTATAATAACAGTATAATAACATGTATAATAACAGTATAATAACAGTATATTAACAGTATAATAACATGTATAATAACAGTATAATAACAGTATAATAACAGTATATAACAGTATAATAACAGTATATTAACAGTATAATAACATGTATAATAACAGTATAATAACAGTATAATAACAGTATATAACAGTATAATAACATGTATAATAACAGTATAATAACAGTATAATAACAGTATATAACAGTATAATAACAGTATAATAACAGTATAATAACAGTATAATAACATGTATAATAACAGTATATTAACAGTATATTAACAGTATAATAACAGTATAATAACATGTATAATATCAGTATAATAACAGTATATTAACAGTATAATAACAGTATAATAACAGTATAATAACATGTATAATAACAGTATAATAACAGTATAATAACAGTATAATAACAGTATATAACAGTATAATAACAGTATAATAACATGTATAATAATCAAATCAAATCAAATCTAATTTTATTGGTCACATGCGCCGAATACAACAGGTGCAGACATTACAGTGAAATGCTTACTTACAGCCCTTAACCAACAGTGCATTTATTTTAAACAAAAAAAGTAAGAATAAAACAACAACAAAAAAAGTGTTGAGAGAAAAAGAGCAGAAGTAAAATAAAGTGACAGTAGGGAGGCTATATATACAGTAAAATAAAGTGACAGTAGGGAGGCTATATATACAGGGGGGTACCGTTGCAGAGTCAATGTGCGGGGGCACCGGCTAGTTGAGGTAGTTGAGGTAATATGTACATGTGGGTAGATTTAAAGTGACTATGCATAATAACAGTATAATAACATGTATAATAACAGTATAATAACATGTATAATAACAGTATAATAACAGTATAATAACATGTATAATAACAGTATAATAACATGGCACTAAGTGCAATAACAGTATATAACAATATAATAACAGTATAATAACAGTATATAACAGTATAATAACAGTATTATAACAGTATAATAACAGTAT
This sequence comes from Coregonus lavaretus, assembly GCF_964263955.1. Taxonomy (NCBI): domain Eukaryota; kingdom Metazoa; phylum Chordata; class Actinopteri; order Salmoniformes; family Salmonidae; genus Coregonus; species Coregonus lavaretus. The sequence goes on from NC_140016.1 coordinate 1,768,779, forward strand.
AATAACAGTATAATAACAGTATAATAACAGTATAATAACAGTATAATAACAGTATAATAACATGTATAATAACAGTATAATAACAGTATAACAGTATAATAACAGTATAATAACAGTATAATAACAGTATAATAACATGTATAATAACAGTATAATAACATGTATAATAACAGTATAATAACATGGCACTAAGTGCAATAACAGTATATAACAGTATAATAACAGTATAATAACAGTATATAACAGTATAATAACAGTATAATAACAGTATAATAACAGTATATTAACAGTATAATAACAGTATAATAACATGTATAATAACAGTATATAACAGTATATAACAGTATAATAGCAGTATAATAACAGTATAATAACAGTATAATAACATGTATAATAACAGTATAATAACAGTATATACTCCTGAGTGGCGCAGTGGTCTAAGGCACTGCATCGCAGTGCTAACTGTGCCACTAGAGATCCTGGTTCGAATCCAGGCTCTGTCGCAGCCGGCCGCGACCGGGAGACTCATGGGCGGCGCACAATTGGCCCAGCGTCGTCCAGGGTAGGGGAGGGAATGGCCGGCAGGGATGTAGCTCAGTTGATAGAGCATGGCGTTTGCAACGCCAGGGTTGTGGGTTCGATTCCCACGGGGGGCCAGTATAAAAAAAAAAAAGATGTATTCACTAACTGTAAGTCGCTCTGGATAAGAGCGTCTGCTAAATGACTAAAATGTAAATGTATATAACAGTATAATAACAGTATAATAACATGTATAATAACAGTATAATAACATGTATAATAACAGTATAATAACATGGCACTAAGTGCAATAACAGTATATAACAGTATAATAACAGTATAATAACAGTATAATAACAGTATAATAACAGTATATTAACAGTATAATAACAGTATAATAACATGTATAATAACACTATAATAACTGTATAATAACAGTATATTAACAGTATAATAACATTATAATAACAGTATAATAACAGTATAATAACAGTATATTAACAGTATAATAACAGTATAATAACAGTATAATAACAGTATAATAACAGTATAATAACATGTATAATAACAGTATAATAACAGTATAATAACAGTATAATAACAGTATAATAACAGTATAATAACAGTATAATAACAGTATAATAACAGTATATAACAGTATAATAACAGTATAATAACAGTCTAATAGCAGTCTAATAACAGTCTAATAACAGTATAATAACAGTATAATAACAGTATAATAACAGTATAATAACAGTATAATAACAGTATAACAACAGTATAATAACAGTATAATAACATGGCACTAAGTGCAATAACAGTGTGCAATAACAGTAGGCTAATTTAAACACATCTGCATGTTTAATAGGACACCGTTAAAACAAGTGTCAAGGAAATACACTGTCATTAAAATACATATTTCAATCACGTCTGGACATTAAAAATAATCTAATCAATATGCACACATGAAACGGTCCTGTTCAATCAACGGGAATGCTCAGCATTTGAATGGTTTAAACTGTACCGTTCTGGCAGGGGGGGGAACTGATCAGGAGTGGATATACACATATGGTTGCTCATTTGGCAGAGTCTGGAGAGATAATGTTTACTATAATTGCTACAAATATAATTGACCCCTATTAGAGTTTGATTTTGTAACGCCAAATATACATCTGAACAGACATGTTTATCTTTGCACCTAGCAATAGGTGATATATTTACCCACTACTACACCTGCTGTGTTATCCACTGCTAAGAGTGGGCTTCGTTTCAAGATTAGCAACAAAAAATGAAAAACACTTGGAACCCTGAACGTTACTGGGGGGCAAATGGTTCACATGGGGTGGTGATGTTGTTTCTTGTTTTGCAAGGAGTGTATATTCCTACTGTGAAATGGTTCCCACAATAGCACACGTCATATAAGAACAACGCGGCGTTCCAATGACAAACAGGATATGACATCACTAGTTCCTCTAAAGACAAGAGAAGAGACTTGTGTAGCTCCTTTTAAGAGGCTGCAATCCAAATAAGGCATTTGAACCATTATTGTAACCTTGTGAGAATAAGAAGGGGAAGACAATATGCAGCACGCTAATCTAGAGATGCTCCAGTATACATTACCATGGTTGTGTTGTCTAGAGATGCTCCAGTATACATTACCATGGTGGTGTTGTCTAGAGATGCTCCAGTATACATTACCATGGTTGTGTTGTCTAGAGATGCTCCAGTATACATTACCATGGTGGTGTTGTCTAGAGATGCTCCAGTATACATTACCATGGTGGTGTTGTCTAGAGATGCTCCAGTATACATTACCATGGTTGTGTTGTCTAGAGATGCTCCAGTATACATTACCATGGTTGTGTTGTCTAGAGATGCTCCAGTATTTACATTATCATGGTGGTGTTGTCTAGAGATGCTCCAGTATACATTACCATGGTTGTGTTGTCTAGAGATGCTCCAGTATACATTACCATGGTTGTGTTGTCTAGAGATGCTCCAGTATACATTACCATGGTGGTGTTGCCTAGAGATGCTCCAGTATACATTACCATGGTGGTGTTGCCTAGAGATGCTCCAGTATACATTACCATGGTGGTGTTGCCTAGAGATGCTCCAGTATACATTACCATGGTTGTGTTGTCTAGAGATGCTCCAGTATACATTACCATGGTGGTGTTGTCTAGAGATGCTCCAGTATACATTACCATGGTGTTGTTGTCTAGAGATGCTCCAGTACACATTACCATGGTGTTGTTGTCTAGAGATGCTCCAATATTCACATTACCATGGTTGTGTTGTCTAGGTGTTCTTTTATTCCTCTTTGAACTTCACTTCCTCTCTGAAACCGTATCCATCACTGGAGCGAGAGACTTGTCAACCAACAGTCTCAGCAAGTTGTGGCATTAGACCTACTTACTTCCTGAATGTGTGGCACATAATCAAAACACATTGAAGATGGTTTGATTTACAGTTGTTTTTATTTGGCTGTTAGGAGAAAGCTCCCCAGGAGTATAGTCTGACTGTACAACATATCGTATTCTCAGTCGACTTTCAGGAGCTGTTGGCACGGAGCATGTATATGTCAGTGAGCATGTACTATTAATCGATCATGGCAGCAGCCTTGTCCTTTAAGGACAGGCTTTGTTTACGTTCCAAATGGCACACTATTCCCTCTATAGTGCACTGCCTTTTGAGCAGTGCTCACAGGTCTCTGGTTGAAAGTAGTGCACTATAGAGGGAATAGTGCGCAATTTTGGACGCATACTTTGGCTTCTCTGTGATTCCTCACGAATCCTTTATAAGCCAATGTCATCATGTTTAAAGGTTGACATGACAGGTGCTTTTGTTGGAGGGCTTTGCTAAACTGTGGCATAACTCACTATGTGGTAGCCTAACCTAGCAGTGCTTTATTAAGGTTGAGATGCTTGAAAGTATGCTAAGTATGATGCAATGCTAAGTGTTACATGACACATGTAGTTTCCTGACTTGACTCAAGCTTCCAAATGCGTCCTTAGCGTAGCTAAATTAGCTATTTAGTATAGGCCTTTGTAGTGTATCAGACAGCCAGTTAGATACACCTAGTTACGCTAGCTGCTTGGTACCTTTTTAGCTAGCCAGATCAACTAATCACACTAATATCAGCAAGCCAGCCAACTTCTTCGGTAAATTAGCGGAAACTTAGCAAAGTGTACACATAAACGTAGCCATACTGACCCGTCATTGTTTTGAAGGTATTCTGGACACATCTTATGGTCACAATAGATCGACCAATATTGATGATATCCATTTCTATGTCATCTCAAAGACACACAATCTCTTTCAAACAAGAACCACACATTCATTAATTTCACCAATATACATTTAAAGAAAGTTCAGGAGGGTAGGCCTATTCTATTGACCAAAACATTATTTGAATTCACGTCTTTTCCTAAGACTACGTTGTCTGACTGATGGCCTTATTTTATTAATGATTTAGAGCTGAACTTTACATTGTGCTGACACCAGGGATGGGATGGCTAAGCTGTGAATTAAGCCTCAAAATCCCTTCGTTTCCTCCTGGCAGAAGACGGCACCATCACTGATTCGCCAACCCCCCCCCCCCCCTCCACTCCTACTCTGTATACATCCAATAAGGCTCTGGTCAAAAGTACTGCACCATATATGGAATAGGGTGCTATTTGGGACACATTCCCTACTCTATGTAGCCAGCCTGCGCTCCCCGTCCATCCAGCTACAGTGAGGGAAAACATAATTTTTTTATCCCCTGCTGATTTTGTACGTTTACCCACTGACAAAAAAATGATCAGTCTATAATTTTAATGGTAGGTTTATTTGAACAGTGAGAGACAGAATAACAACAAAACAATCCAGAAAAACGCATGTCAAAAATGTTATAAATTGATTTGAATTTTAATGAGGGAAATAAGTATTTGACCCCCTCTCAATCAGAAAGATTTCTGGCTCCCAGGTGTTTTTTATACAGGTAACGAGCTGAGATTAGGAGCACGCTCTTAAAGGGAGTGCTCCTAATCTCAGTTTGTTACCTGTATAAAAGACACCTGTCCACAGAAGCAATCAATCAATCAGATTTGAAACTCTCCACCATGGCCAAGACCAAAGAGCTCTCCAGGGACAAGATTGTAGACCTACACAAGGCTGGAATGGGCTACAAGACCATCGCCAAGCAGCTTGGTGAGAAGGTGACAACAGTTGGTGCGATTATTCGCTAATGGAAGAAACAAAAAATAACTATCAATCTCCCTCGGCCTGGGGCTCCATGCAAGATCTCACCTTGTGGAGTTTTAATGATCATGAGAACGGTGAGGAATCAGCCCAGAACTACACGGGAGGATCTTGTCAATGATCTCAAGGCAGCTGGGGCCTTGTACTGTCAAATCTTGTGCGAGAACCTCCTTCCCTCAGCCAGGGCATTGAAAATGGGTCATGGATGGGTATTCCAGCATGACAATAACCCAAAACGCACGGCCAAGGCAACAAAGGAGTGGCTCAAGAAGAAGCACATTAAGGTCCTGGAGTGGCCTAGCCAGTCTCCAGACCTTAATCCCATAGAAAATCTGTGGAGGGAGCTGAAGGTTCGAGTTGCCAAACATCAGCCTCGAAACCTTAATGACTTGGAGAAGATCTGCAAAGAGGAGTGGGACAAAATCCCTCCTGAGATGTGTGCAAACCTGGTGGCCAACTACAAGAAACGTCTGACCTCTGTGATTGCCAACAAGGGTTTTGCCACCAAGTACTAAGTCATGTTTTTGCAGAGGGGGTCAAATACTTATTTCCCTCATTAAAATGCAAATCAATTTATAACATTTTTGACATGCGTTTTTTCTGGATTTTTGTTGTTGTTATTCTGTCTCTCACTGTTCAAATAAACCTACCATAAAAATGATAGACTGATCATTTCTTTGTCAGTGGGCAAACGTACAAAATCAGCAGGGGATCAAATACTTTTTTCCCCTCACTGTACCTGTTATCATCATGCGTAATGGAAAAGCAGAATGTCACCTTGTTTCTCTGAGTGGCAGCTGATATACTATCATTCTGTAAGGAGAGGAAAAAAAGTCACTTAGCACAAGTGCAGATCACATTTAATTAGAGAAGAGGGGATTTAAATTGCCATGCATCAAACACTGTGGGATGACCAAATGGAAGGAACTTGGGCCAGCGGGGCCAGGTTTCCATGAGCTTCCTCACAACCATCTCCAAATCCCTTGAGCTACGGAGGTCAATAAGTCACAGCACAGCCACCTTAATTAATGATGACCAGGGTTCAACAAACCACCAGAATCTCAATGACCAACAGGGGGGGGCTATGTCCCAAATGGCACCCTATTCCCTGTGAACTCTGGTCAAAAGAAGTGCACTATATAGGGAATAGGGTGCCATTTAGGATTTATCCATGATCCATTCTATTCTAAGAAAGATTCGATAAGATAGCACATAAAAGATAACACTAAAACAAGTTTCCTGTTTCAAATCCATCTATTAAAAACTTTAAAAAAAAATGTATCTCCTTTTTATTAGACACTCATTTTACAGTATTTTCTATTTCGTATATACGTGGTAGGATTATTATGTGGTGGTCAGATAATGAATCTTATTTTTGGGGAATGAGGACGGAGTGAGATGTTTTGTCGACCGGGTCAGTCGCTAACGAATCCATTTTCAACGTTTCTGCGGAGAAGTGGCAGCAGGTAATTTTTCCTTTGCCTGTTTAACCTGTCAAAGTGTGGGTGCATATTTTTACCACTTAGCTGCCACCTATTGTTGGTGGAGTGATTTTACTTTCATTATGTTTCACCGAGCCATCAATAATAACCCCACAGCTGTCAAAGTCCATTAATGCACATCTACATGAGGAGGAGTGAAAATATTCCCATTCAGGCACATCCGTTTTCATGATGCCTCTCGGCGAGATGGATTGGACAGATTCTCTTTCGAATCAATTGTGAGACAGGAACACATAGACAGACCTACTGGATGGAAGGTAAAATATTATTCAGGCTTCTTTTATTTATCTCTTTTACAGTAGAAATCTTTTGTGTTACACAGTTTATTTTTGTTTTAGAAAATGTTTTAAACACGTTCAATGTGTCTAGAAATACAAAAGGAGAAAAAAAACAGATTTCTCACAATATTGATTTGATACTTTCTGTGCAAGTTGGGTTCTTCTTTTACATCAATACTGAAATAAAAGTATATTGACTGTACAGTTTTTTTTTTATAAGACCTTAATAAATGTCTTGTATTGTCAACATCTGGGAAGAAAGACCTTAATAAATGTATTGTATTGTCAACATCTGGGAAGAAAGACCTTAATAAATGTATTGTATTGTCAACATCTGGGAAGAAAGACCTTAATAAATGTCCTGTATTGTCAACATCTGGGAAGAAAGACCTTAATACATGTCTTGTATTGTCAACATCTGGGAAGAAAGACCTTAATAAATGTCTTGTATTGTCAACATCTGGGAAGAAAGACATTAAAAAATGTCTTGTATTGTCAACATCTGGGAAGAAAGACCTTAATAAATGTCTTGTATTGTCAACATCTGTGAAGAAAGACCTTAATAAATGTCTTGTATTGTCAACATCTTGGAAGAAAGACCTTAATAAATGTCTTGAATTGTCAACATCTGGGAAGAAAGACCTTAATAAATGTCTTGAATTGTCAACATCTGGGAAGAAAGACCTTAATACATGTCTTGTATTGTCAACATCTGGGAAGAAAGATCTTAATACATTTCTTGTATTGTCAACATCTGGGAAGAAAGACCTTAGTAAATTTCTTGTATTGTCAACATCTGGGAAGAAATACCTTAATAAATGTCTTGTATTGTCAACATCTGGGAAGAAAGACCTTAATAAATGTCCTGTATTGTCAACATCTGGGAAGAAAGACCTTAAATAGATGTATTGTATTGTCAACATCTGGGAAGAAAGACCTTAATTAATGTCTTGTATTGTCAACATCTGGGAAGAAAGACCTTAATACATGTCTTGTATTGTCAACATCTGGGAAGAAAGACCTTAATAAATGTCTTGTATTGTCAACATCTGGGAAGAAAGACCTTAATAAATGTCTTGTATTGTCAACATCTGGGAAGAAAGACCTTAATAAATGTATTGTATTGTCAACATCTGGGAAGAAAGACCTTAATAAATGTCTTGTATTGTCAACATCTGGGAAGAAAGACCTTAATAAATGTATTGTATTGTCAACATCTGGGAAGAAAGACCTTAATAACTGTCTTGTATTGTCAACATATGGGAAGAAAGACCTTAATAAATGTCTTGTATTGTCAACATCTGGGAAGAAAGACCTTAATAAATGTCTTGTATTGTCAACATCTGGGAAGAAAGACCTTAATAAATGTATTGTATTGTCAACATCTGGGAAGAAAGACCTTAATAAATGTCTTGTATTGTCAACATCTGGGAAGAAAGACCTTAATAAATGTCTTATATTGTCAACATCTGGGAAGAAAGACCTTAATAAATGTCCTGTATTGTCAACATCTGAGAAGAAAGACCTCAATACATGTCTTGTATTGTCAACGTCTGGGAAGAAAGACCTTAATAAATGTCTTGTATTGTCAACATCTGGGAAGAAAGACCTTAATAAATGTCTTGTATTGTCAACATCTGGGAAGAAAGACCTTAATAAATGTCCTGTATTGTCAACATCTGGGAAGAAAGACCTTAATAAATGTCCTGTATTGTCAACATCTGGGAAGAAAGACCTTAATAAATGTCTTGTATTGTCAACATCTGGGTTAGAAAGACCTTAATAAATGTCCTGTATTGTCAACATCTGGGAAGAAATACTGTAATAAATGTATTGTATTGTCAACATCTGGGAAGAAAGACCTTAATAAATGTCCTGTATTGTCAACATCTGGGAAGAAATACCTTAAAACTGCTACAGACCTATATTCATCCTGCCCTGCCTTTCGAAAGTATTCGAAAGCCAAGTTAATAAACAGATCATCGACCATTTCGAATACCACCGTACCTTCTCCGCTATGCAATCCGGTTTCCGAGCTGGTCACGGGTGCACTTCAGCCACGCTCAAGATCCTAAACGATATTATAACCGCGATTGATAATAGACAGTACTGTGCAGCCGTCTTCATCGACCTGGCCAAGGCTTTCGACTCTGTCAACCACCGCATTCTTATTGGCAGACTAAATAGCCTTGGTTTCTCAAATGACTGCCTCGCCTGGTTCACCAACTACTTCTCAGATAGAGTTCAGTGTGTCAAATCGGAGGGCCTGTTGTCTGGACCTATGGCAGTCTCTATGGGGGTGCCACAGGGTTCAATTCTTGGGCCGACACTTTTCTCCGTGTATATCAATGATGTCGCTCTTGCTGCTGGTGACTCTCAGATCCACCTCTACGCAGACGACACCATTTTGTATACATCTGGCCCTTCATTGGACACTGTGTTAACAAACCTCCAAACGAGCTTCAATGCCATACAACAATCCTTCAGTAGCCTTCAACTGCTCTTAAACACTAGTAAAACTAAATGCATGCTTTTCAATCGAACGCTGCTAGCACCCGCCCACCCGACTAGAATCACCACTCTCGACGGGTCTGACCTAGAGTATGTGGACAACTACAAATATCTAGGTGTCTGGTTAGACTATAAACTCAACTTCCAGACTCACATAAAGAATCTCCAATCCAAAGTTAAATCTAGAATCGGCTTCCTATTTCGCAACAAAGCCTCCTTCACTCATGCTGCCAAACATGCCCTCGTAAAACTGACTATCCTACCGATCCTTGACTTCGGCGATGTCATTTATAAAATAGCCTCCAACACTCTACTCAGCAAATTGGATGTAGTCTATCACAGTGCCATCCGTTTTGTCTCCAAAGCCCCATACACTACCCACCACTGTGACCTGTACGCTCTTGTTGGCTGGTCCTCACTACATGTTCGTCGTCAAACCCACTGGCTCCAGGCCATCTATAAATCACTGCTAGGCAAATCCCCGCCTTATCTTAGCTCATTGGTCACCATAGCAGCACCCACCCGAAGTCTGCGCTCCAGCAGGTATATCTCACTGGTCATTCCCAAAGCCAACACCTCCTTTGGCCGCCATTCCTTCCAGTTCTCTGCTGCCAATGACTGGAACGAATTGCAAAAATCTCTGAAGCTGGAGACTCTTATCTCCCTCAATAACTTTAAGCATCAGTTGTCAGAGCACCTTACCGATCACTGCACCTGTACACAGCCCATCTGAAATTAGCCCACCCAACTACCTCATCCCTATATTGTTATTTAATTTGCTCTTTTGCACCCCAGTATCTCTATTTGCACATAATCTCTTGCACATCTAGCATTCCAGTGTTAATACTATTGTAATTATTCTGCACTATAGCCTATTTATTGCCTTACCTCCATAACTTGCTACATTTGCACACACTGTATATATATTTTCTGTTGTATTTCTGACTTTATGTTTTTTTTTTTTACCCCATATGTAACTCTGTGTTGTTTTTGTTGCACTACTTTGCTTTGTCTTGGCCAGGTCGCAGTTGTAAATGAGAACCTGTTCTCAACTGGCTTACCTGGTTAAATAAAGGTGAAATAAAAAATAAAAAAATAAAATAAAAAAATGTATTGTATTGTCAACATCTGGGAAGAAATACCTTAATAAATGTCCTGTATTGTCAACATCTGGGAAGAAATACCTTAATAAATGTCTTGTATTGTCAACATCTGGGAAGAAAGACCTTAATAAATGTCTTGTATTGTCAACTACTGGGAAGAAAGACCTTAATAAATGTCTTGTATTGTCAACATCTGGGAAGAAAGACCTTAATAAACGTCTTGTATTGTCAACATCTGGGAAGAAATACCTTAATAAATGTATTGTATTGTCAACATCTGGGTTAGAAAGACCTTAATAAATGTCCTGTATTGTCAACATCTGGGAAGAAAGACCTTAATAAATGTCTTGTATTGTCAACATCTGGGAAAAATTGTGATTTACTTCCGCTCTTCACAATCCAATACACTGTGAGGATACATTGGGAACTTCCTCCATTCCATGACCATACTACACAGCTCTATAGCAAAGCTCTCTTTAGTCGCATCCAATGTGCAATCTGCTTTGCTTTATCTTGGCCAGGTCGCAGTTGTAAAATGAGAACTTGTTCTCAACTGGCTTCCCTGGTTAAATAAAGGTGAAATAAAAAAATTATAATAAAAAAATTGTCTCCATGTTATTAACATTTCTCCAATATCTGCAAGAATGCACTACTAGTACAACACCTTTCTGCGTTTTCAAGACTATATTGCTTCAAATGATGAAGTGGTTATTGCATTGTTGCACCAGGTATAAAACATGCAACGTACGAGATTCATAGGTCCCACATTGAGATTTAATAAATATTCAGCGGCCATATTGTCTATACTTCTGAACTCAGCAGAAGAAAAAAAAAGGGGGGAAATGAATTCACCAGCTACAACCATGTTTCACAATCCTCCAGGTACTTCCAGGATGCAGTGACTAGGTATCCTAGATATCCAGGTGTTCTAGGGATGCGTCCCAAATGGCTCCTTATTTCCATACGTAGTACACTGCTTTTCACCAGAGTCCTGGTCAAAAGAAGTGGCACTATATATGGAATAGTGTGCCATTTTTGGGATGCATCCTAAGTATTCCATTACCATAACAACAGCTCCACCTTTTCTTCTTCGTGTGAGTTAAAAACGGTTTGGAAGAGTTTGTGCAATATATTGTGACGTTTTTTTTGTTCGGTTTTGGACTTCGGTAAGGGTTTTTTCGGCTGTTCGGGCACACCATTTTTTTTTCTTCTAGAGGCAAGCCGAAATCGGTAGCCGAAGTCTACGCCCCTTCGTCAGTGATTGGGTCAACAGTAGGTATATTTTCAATAAAGTCTTTGTTGTCATTCAACGAGAGACGACTCGTTTCATGCTAATTGTTTCATTGAGAAATACTGCACCAAACATCCTGTCAAATTGCGCAACTAAGATCTCCTCGACAAAAACGTCAAAATTAATGACATATTTCTTGAGTTATCTTAGATTAATTCAGGCTATTTTGAAGAAGTGTATACTGGCTACGGCATCTCAAAATGGCCAAATAGTACTATTGCCGCTTTTTTTTCTCGATTACCAAGCGAATGTGTTTTAAGGGAGTACGGTATGCAAGCACACTCGTTGGGTTCGCCGACTTCTGCTAGGCGCCAGCTGAACTGAAGCATACTGACGCCTTGAGGGGCCTGTCTAGCTGGGCTCTCCCATGGGTTAATGGACCCCCTCCCGCCTAGACCCATCCCTAAGCCCCCTACCACCTAACGAGCTCTGCACTTCCTCCAGCCTAAGCCCATATTCCAGGTATCACACAGAGGAGATACACGGAGATATCACACAGAGGAGATACACGGAGGTCTCACACAGAGGAGATACGTGGAGGTATCACACAGAGGAGATACGTGGAGGTATCACACAGAGGAGATACATGGAGGTATCACACAGAGGAGATACACGGAGGTATCACACAGAGGAGATACACGGAGGTATCACACAGAGGAGATACATCAAGGTAACAGGCATTGGGGAGATCAATCCAAACATCTTGTGAACAGAACACTCTGTCACCAGGAACCAGGTGATATTACGCATTACTGTAGAACTCCTTAATAAAGGCACAATCAGCTATTTGTATTCCCCCCAGAGTATTTTTGTTTTGTTTTTTCAATGTTTACTATTGATTGCATTGTTCTACTGACGTTACAAATACCTGATTGCAGCCGTTTACTGAGGTGATTAAGTCCTTCAAGGATTGGTTTGGTAACAAAGAGACAACAGTCTAAGACAACAGGATCCTTAAAGCCTTTCCTGGAGCCAATGAACCAGAGGACTAGGAACAGACTCAAACCTCCCACTTCATCAACTGACACAACCTTGATCAACGGCCTCCACAAACAACAATCCATGTCCACACACGCACGCATGCACAGGCACGGTCGCGAAACTCCTGTCCACTATTTTCGGCAAGAAAATAGATACAGCAAACTACCGTTTGTTGGTCCACTTGAGGCCGTTGGTGCATAGCAACACAAAGGTCAAACGTTTTCTTAGTAAGATTCGTAGAAGGCTAATGCATAGTCAATAGATTTTGTTTCAGAATATTCTGAAATACATCTGCAAGTTAATGGCTGACGTTAGTATACACCAGGATTCTTCAATTCCGGTCCTGGAGGGCCGAAACACTTCTGTTTTTTATTTCTACCTGGTAGTTAATTGCACTCACCTGGTGTCCCAGGTCTGAATTAGCCCCTGATTAGAAGGAGAGGATGAAAAACAGAGGTGTTTCGGCCCTCCAGGACCGGAATTGAAGAACCCTGGTATACACCTACATATTCCTCTCTACATCTTTAACTTGATACTGTCACGCCCTGACATTGAGGTCTCTAGTTGGGTTGGTCAGGGTGTGAAATCTAATTTATATATTTCTATGTTGGCCGGGTGTGGTTCCCAATCAGAGGCAGCTGTCGGTCGTTGTCTCTGATTGGGGATCATACTTAGGCAGCCATGTTGCCTACCTTAGTTGTGGGATCTTGTTTCTGTTTGGCTTGTTTGATGTTTAGCCTCTTGAACTTCACGTTCTGTTGGATTTTGTTATTTTGTCGGTGTTTATTAAAATAAACGACTGTGTACGCATACCACACTGCATCCTTTACACAACGGACGTGACAGATACGACTTTGACAAATAGACTGCACGGTTTCTAATAATGACTTTCATTTTGCTAGTAGCGTATCAATTACAATCGCTCTCCTAATTTTTCATTCCATCTTGTCCGTTTAACCCTATTGATTTTCCAGATTTTAGGACAAAACTGTTTAAATCTAATGGAGAATATGTCTATGTAGAGGACCAGCTGTTCTTTTGTATTGATATACCCTAGTCTACGTGGTCTGCCACAGCTTTAGACTGCTATATTTGACCTTTCTCCAGTTTAGAGGCTTTACAAAATAATTTATAAGCAAATTCATGAACCCAAATCAATAAAAGGTACACCTTGTAACGTTTGGCTCTGAAAGCGGCACAGAGATGTTAAAGTTGTGTACACCTTGTAACGTTTGGCTCTGAAAGCGGCACAGAGATGTTAAAGTTGTGTACACCTGGTGACATTTGGCTTTGAAAGCGGCACAGAGATGTTAAAGTTGTGCTCTGCAGCTTCTCTCTGGTGACCTTTGGATCACCCCAGATTGACTGTTCCCAATACGCTATGGGTGCGTCCCAAATGGCACCCTATTTCCTATAGAGTGCACAATTTTTTTTAAACCAAAGATAGTGCACTATATAGTACACTTTTATAGGGAATAGGGTGCCTTTTTCCGTTATGTGTCGGACCCCAGTAAGACTAGCTGTCGCCATTGGCGTCAGCTAATGGGGATCCTAATGAATCAAATCAAATCAAAATTGTTGAGGTTCTGAGGGGCTTTTTTTCGTTCTGGTAATTCTATTTCTATGGATGATTCATCACGTTGCGGATGTTTGAGGCAGTTGTACTGTATATATCTAGTATTGGTATAACAATAAAGATAATTTCCTCTAAAAAATAAACCCCTGAGGCTTAGATTCAATCCGGACCGATGTAGAGCTGCGTTATGATAATGCAGCGTTTACCGTGAAAGGTGCCATAGTCGAAAAGGGCAGATCAGATTGAATCTAGCCCTTGTTCAGGATGTTTTCTATTCCAGCGTGATGGAATCACATCATTAACATCTGGTCCCGTCTTAGATACCGCATACTTCGATGTTTAGAGCATTTCAACATAAGAACCCATCTTTTACCAGCCAGTTTACCTTTTTATTTTATTCAGGAAATGATCTATATCGAATAAATTGTGGGACATCAATTTACACGGTTACGTCCACAAATCCCTACTATTGGGCTGTCCATTCAAAAGCACTGTACTGGGATTCCAGGAATGTTGAGTTTTTGCTTTAGTTCTAGTTATAGAAAGGCCTATCGTGAATTGTACCAAGATATTGCTTCACGTGTGCCTATTTGTCTACACCTCTGTACCTATGTGATTTCAGAAATGATGGACCCCATAGTTCTTCTATCGTTCTATTTGTGATGTTGAAATTCTAACAACACACGTGTGTTAGATAGACTGATCTAGATCAGAGATATTTCATCATTTAAATTCATAAGCAGTCAAAATGACTGCCTCAATGCTTCTTGTGTTAAAGGCTGCATGTGGGTCCATTCGTCTGCACCACACCTCTGTTGTCTCTAAGTAGTCTGTTCACACAATATCTCCGAAATGCAAGATGGCAGCCAATCTTCCACAAAATGTTGAGTCACTCAGTAATCAGTGTGAAGAGGTTCCACTGAATGAGAACAAATAATACCTTCCCTGTGAGGGCTTTTTTTGTGATTGGGAGTTATGTCATCACCTCACTGGAATTCCCTCGGTGGCCAAGACAGATGTACAGACAGACGGACATGGTGCGAAAAATCAACACTCTTATTGTTAACAGTTCTGTGAAGAAAGAAAGAAGAAGAAGAAGAAGAAGAAGAAGAAGAAGAAGAAGAAGAAGAAGAAGAAGAAGAAGAAGAAGAAGAAGAAGAAGAAGAAGAAGAAGAAGAAGAAGAAGAAGAAGAAGAAGAAGTTTGTAAATGATTAAAGGAATGGTGTTTTGTAACAGCTCCACTGTAGACCGTCTGACTCACTGGTCGGAGTTATCTTAGCTTCATTACTGCCCTGTCAAACAAGATGGCCAATTAGCTTCAAATTGATGGTGCAGACAGAGTCCTTTACAGGAATGTTACATCTTTAGAAAAATCGCCATTGAATTTCATATTGAGAGACGAATGCACCTGTGGACAGGCTTCTGGTAACTATGGCACTTACACGACTCACAGTCCCTGTGTCCACCTTCTGATATAACCTTGTTAGGTTGTTTTGAATGACATCAAAAGGTTCTGCAGGGGGCGAGATGGACAAGCACAAAGCACATAAGTGACAATAGGCAAATCTATGGTGTAAGAAGTTGCCATGGAAACAAATAAAGGCTGAGATACCTTCGGAATGAAGGGGACAGGAATGGATGTTCAGATTCAAAACAACATGTGTTAACAATGTCTGAATGATCCCACACACCCTTGAGCGTTGAACAGGCTAGCGCTCTAATGTAGCCACCTCGACTCCTCCTCCTCCTCCTTGTCCCAATGTCCATGACTGATCCTCAGGTTGCTACCTGAGATTCAAGCGTTACAATACAATATACGATATATTTAATTTAGCAGACACGTTTATCCAAAGCGACCTACAGTCAGGCGTGAATACATTTCTTATGTATAGGTGGCCCTGGAAATGGACCCGCTATCCTGGCGTTGCAAGAGCCATGGTCTACTAACTGACTGAGTTGACTGAGGACCACGCATTAGGCTTAGAAATATTGACTTTCTTTATTGTGCACGGCATAGACAAATTGTCAAAGTGCGACGTGAATGCGGTAGGCGAAGTCAAACGCAGGACACCGAGCTACTGGAAACGTACTTTTACTAACAAAGTAACCAGAGTACAAAACAACCTCCAAACAGGGAGGGGAATACCCGCACACTAGCAACTGCCGAAAATGACGAGAACAATCACACACAACACACAATGAACGACAGAGGGTTATATAGGGAATACAATACAACATAATAGGAAACAGGTGTACACAATCAAGACGAAACAAGTCAAACACAGAAACATAGATCGGTAGCAGCTAGTACTCCGGGGACGACGAACGCCGAAGCCTGCCCGAGCAAGGAGGAGGAGCAGCCTCGGCTGATTCCGTGACAGTACCCCCCCCTTGACACGCGGCTCCAGCCGTGCGCCGACCCCGGCCTCGGGGACGGCCAGGAGGACGCGGAGCAGGGCGAGTCGGATGACTCCGGTGGAAGTCCCTCAACATGGAGGGATCTAGGATGTCCCTCCTGGGGACCCAGCACCGTTCCTCCGGACCGTACCCCTCCCACTCCACGAGATACTGCAGGCCCCCCGTCCGACGCCTCGAATCCAAGATGGAACGGACTGAGTACGCCGGAGCCCCTCGATGTCCAACGGGGGCGGAGGAGCCTCTCATACCTCACTCTCCTGGAGTGGACCAGCCACCACCGGCCTGAGGAGAGACACAAGGAACGAGGGGTTAATGCGGTAATTAATGGGCAGTTGTAACCTATAGCATACCTCGTTCAGTCTCCTCAGGACTTTAAATGGTCCCACAAACCGCCGACCCAGCTTCCGGCAGGATAGGCGAAGGGGCAGGTTTCGGGTCGAGAGCCAGACCCGATCTCCCGGTGCATAGACCGGAGCCTCACTGCGGTGGCAATCGGCGCTCACCTTATGCCGCCTGATAGCCCACTGCAGATGGACATGCGCAGCGTTCCAAGTTTCTTCAGAGCGCCGAAACCACTCGTCCACCGCAGGGGCTTCGGTCTGGCTCTGATGCCAAGGTGCCAGGACCGGCTGATAACCTAGCACACACTGGAAAGGCGTAAGGTTAGTGGACGAATGGCGGAGTGAGTTTTGGTCTATCTCTGCCCAGGGAATATATCCCGACCACTCCTCTTGCCGGTCCTGGCAATACGACCTCAGAAACCTACCCACATCCTGGTTCACTCTCTCCACCTGCCCATTACTCTCGGGGTGAAAACCTGAGGTAAGGCTATAAACGCCCTCCAGACTCTAGAGGTGAACTGGGGACCCCGATCAGACACTATATCCTCAGGCACCCCATAGTGCCGGAAGACGTGTGTAAACAGGGCCTCAGCAGTTTGTAGGGCAGTAGGGAGACCTGGCAGGGGAATGAGATGGCAGGCTTTAGAAAACCGATCCACAACGACCAAGATCGTATTGTTCCCCTGGGAGGGGGGAAGGTCCGTGACAAAATCCACCGATAGGTGAGACCACGGCCGTTGTGGAACGGGTAGGGGTTGTAACTTCCCCCTGGGCAGGTGTCTAGGCGCCTTACACTGAACGCACACCAAGCAGGAGGAAACATAAACCCTCACGTCCTTCACTAAAGTAGGCCACCAGTACTTCCTACTAAGGCAGTGCACTGTCCGACCAATGCCCGGATGACCAGAGGAGGGTGACGTGTGAGCCCAGTATATCAAACGATCGTGAACCTCGAGCGGCACGTACTTCCGACCCTCTGGACACTGTGGAGGAGTAGGATCGGAACGTAACGCCCACTCGATTTCCGTATCAACCTCCCCCACCACCGGTGCCACCATACAAGACTCCGGGAGTATGGGAGTGGGCTCAATGGACCTCTCCTCTGTGTCATATAGTCGGGACAGGGCGTCTGCCTTAGCGTTCTGGGACCCTGGTCTATAGGTGAGCTTAAATACAAAGCGGGAGAAAAACATAGCCCACCTTGCCTGGCGAGGGTTCAGCCTCCTCGCTGCCCGAATATACTCCAGGTTACGATGGTCAGTCAGAATGAGAAAAGGGTGTTTAGCCCCCTCAAGCCAATGTCTCCACACCTTCAGGGCTTGAACCACAGCTAGCAGCTCCCTGTCCCCCACGTTATAATTGCGCTCTGCCGGACTGAGCTTCTTAGAATAGAAAGCACAGGGGCGGAGTTTAGGTGGCGTACCCGAGCGCTGAGACAGCACAGCGCCGATCACAGCCTCGGAAGCATGCACCTCCACCTGGAATGCCAAAGAGGGATCCGGATGCGCCAGCACCGGAGCCGAGGTAAACAGGTCCTTCAGACGTTTAAACGCCCTGTCCGCCTCAGCCGACCACTGCAGGCGCACCGGACCCCCCTTTAGCAGAGAGGTAATGGGAGCTGCACCTCGTTTACCGTGGTGGGAGTCTGCCAATTACGCACGGCAGAAACGCGGTCAATCTCCATCTCTACCCCTGACGCGGACAACTGATGTCCCAGGAAGGAGATGGACTCCTGGAAGAACAGACGTTTCTCCGCCTTCGCATACAGGTCATGCTCCAACAGTCTACCAAGCACTCGACCCACCAGGGACACATGCTCGGCTCGTGTAGCGGAGTATATTAGAATGTCATCAATATACACCACCACACCCTGTCCATGCAAGTCCCGGAAAATCTCGTCCACAAACGATTGGAAGACTGAAGGAGCATTCATTAAACCGTATGGCATGACGAGGTACTCATAGTGACCCGAGGTGGTACTGAATGCTGTCTTCCACTCATCTCCCTCAATAATGCGCATTAGGTTGTACGCGCTCCTGAGATCCAATTTTGTGAAGAATCGCGCCCCGTGGAATGACTCCATCATACTAGCAATCAGAGGATAGCTGTATTTGATTGTGATCTGATTGATACAACGGTAATCAATACACGGGCGTAAACCCCCATCCTTCTTCTTCACAAAAAAGAAACTTGAGGACGCAGGGGAAGTGGACGGCCGTATGTAACCCTGTCTCAGAGATTCGGTGACATAGGTCTCCATAGCTGCCGTCTCCTCCTGAAACAGAGGATACACGTGACTACGTGGAAGCGCAGCGCCTATTTGGAGGTTTATCGCACAATCCCCCTGTCGATGAGGTGGTAATTGAGTCGCCTTCTTTTTACTGAAGGCGAGTGCGAAATCGGCATACTCAGGTGGAATGTGCAAGGTGGGAACTTGGTTCGGGCTTTCCACCGTCGTTGCCCCTACGGAAACGCCTATACACCGCCCAGTACACTGATCAGACCATCCCTTGAGAGCTCTCTGTTGCCATGAAATGTTGGGGTCATGAGATGTTAACCAGGGAAGTCCCAACACAACGGGAAACGCAGGAGAATCAATCAAATACAAACGTAATATATCCTCATGACCCTCCTGCGTTTTCATCCGGAGAGGCGCCGTGACCTCCCTAATCAACCCTGACCCCAAAGGGCGGCTATCTAGGGCATGAATAGGGAAGGGCACATCAACAGGTATGATAGGAATCCCTAACTTATATGTGAACTGGCGATCGATAAAATTCCCAGCTGCGCCTGAATCTACTAGCGCCTTATGCTGGGAGTGAGGAGAAACCTCGGGAAACACCACTTTAATACACATATGAGCAACAGAGAGCTCTGGGTGAGTTGGGTGCCTACTCACCTGGAATGAATCATCAGTGCGTCGCCCACTGCCTCGATTCCTAGGAGACCCTCCCCAGCACCGACCAGCAGTGTGTCCTCTGCGGCCACAGTTGGTGCAGGGGACGGCCTCCCTCCTGGTCTCCCTCCTGGTCTCCCTAGCACCAGCACCCCCGAGCTCCATAAGGGTCGGCTTGGAAGTGCCGGGGGATGGAATGGACGGCCCCGAATCCGGACGTCCGCGGGTAGCCAACAGGGTATCCAGGCGAATAGACATGTCCACCAGTTGATCAAAGCTGAGGTTGGTGTCCCTGCAGGCCAATTCCCGACGCACGTCCTCCCTCAGGCTACATCTGTAGTGGTTCGATGACGGCCCTCTCATTCCATCCCGCGTTGGCAGCCAGCGTCCGGAAGTCCAGCGCGAACTCCTGCGCGCTCCTCCTCCCCTGTCTAAGGTGGAATAGACGCTCACCCGCCGCTTTACCCTCTGGTGGATGATCGAATACTGCCCGGAAGCGGCGGGTGAACTCCGCATAGTTGACCGTAGCGGCGTCTATCCCACCCCACTCGGCGTTGGCCCACTCCAGCGCCTTTCCGGACAGACAGGAGATGAGGGCGGACACGCTCTCGTATCCCGAGGGCACCGGGTGGATGGTTGCTAGGTAGAGTTTAACCTGGAGCAGGAAACCCTGACGCCCGGCCGCTGTGCCATCATAAGCCCTCGGGAGCGAGAGCCGAGTCCCACTGGACCCCGGAGGTGAAGCGATGGGCATCGCCGATGGTGGTGGTATCGTTGGAGGGGGCATAGGTAGACCCCCTCTTTCCCATCGCTCAATGGTGTTCACCCCCCGTTCCATGGCGGTGCCGAGAGCCTGGATCATGGCCGCTTGGTGTTCGACGCGTGCCTCCATAGATCAAGCTGGCACCGCCTCTCCTGCTGACTCCATGAGAGTGGTGTGTGATTCTGTCAAAGTGCGACGTGAATGCGGTAGGCGAAGTCAAACGCAGGACACCGAGCTACTGGAAACGTACTTTTACTAACAAAGTAACCAGAGTACAAAACAGACTGCATCAGATAGACACGCTACACATACAGAAACAGAGGAGAGTTGTTTTTCGCTCGGATGCTTTGTCAGATGAGACACATTCAGCCCCCTTGCGAATAGAAGGAAAATTATGAAAACACAGAGAGGAGAAAGATAAATAATGTAATGTTTTTTTTATTTAATTTATTGGTACATTTTTGGGGGCTTCCCTTGGCATCCATGAATACACACCACTGAATTTAGGTCAGGGATGGCTTGCATTAGTCACAATGGTTGAATCCCAAATGGCACCCTAATCTCTATGGGCCCTGGTCAAAAGTAGTGCACTATATAGGGAATAATGTGCCATTTGGGACACATACAATAGCCTACATGTACGCTTAGACCTCCAGTGCACACGCAGCCCAATGTAACTTTTGTATATCATAGTGGAGTTGACAATACCAGTCTAGCACTATAGTAAAATAGTGTGCTGCCCCTTAATGGTTTCTCCGTTTTCAACCAGTTTACGGAATACTTTAATTATTCTATGGCTGCTGTTTTATCCAGACGTGCTGTATTGCTCGCAGAGGCATTCGTGTGGAATGTTTTGTGAATGTGTTTGGAGATACTGTTTTAGCTATTTGTTACTCTTTTACCAGGTGTGACTGGTTCTGAAGTCTACACCCCCTCGAAGAAAAATACACATGTTGTTGCCTTAAAATTGAGAAAAATAATAAAATATGAAATATCATCATTGGATAAGTCTCCACCACATACATTCATTAATTTTTTTCAAACTTGCTCAAGCTCATTACATTTGGTTGGGGATCATTGATGGACAGCGATATTTAAACCTTGTCTCAGATTTTTTTAAGCACATTTAAGTCAGGACTGAGACTAGACCCCTCCGGAACAACTCAATACCTCTCGGAAAGCCATTCTGGCATGTCTTTTGCATACACATTTGTGTAATTGTCCCACAGACAAATAAAACCCTATCCCAAGGTTAGGTTTTCTGAAGACTGTGGTGGGTTTTCCTATATTTACCTGGCCTTTGTTCCTTTCATATTTATTTTGATCTTAACAAACTCCCTTGTTCCTGCTTGTGACAAGAATACCCATAACATGATGCTGCCACCACAACACTTGAAAATACAAAGGGATCAACAACATGTAATTAATTCCATGTTAAGGGCCTGTTTGACAAAGTGAAGAGAAAGA
The DNA here is from genome assembly GCF_964263955.1 of Coregonus lavaretus. NCBI lineage: Eukaryota > Metazoa > Chordata > Actinopteri > Salmoniformes > Salmonidae > Coregonus > Coregonus lavaretus. The sequence goes on from NC_140016.1 coordinate 1,790,671, forward strand.
AGCCTGTGTTAAATAATCCACTCCAAATAATCCGTTCTATTTGCAACAAGGCTGTTAAGTAGTACTGCAAGACAACACGGCAAATAAATTAACTTTTTGGCCTAAATTCAAAAACAACTGGGTTGGGTCAAACCCAATACAACACGACACAGAGTAAAACCCTCTGTATTTTCAAGTTTTGTGTCGGCAGCATCATGTTATGGGTATGCTTATCATCGGCAGGAACTTGGGAGTTTGTTAGAGGAAACCCCGCCTCAGTCTTCTGAAAACTTTACCTTGGGATAGTTTTATTTTTCAGCGAGACAATTGCACAGATTTTTATGCAGAAGACAAAACCAGAATGGCTTTCCAAGAGGTATTGCGTTGTTCCTGAGGGGTCGAGTCTCAGTCCTGACTTAAATCTGCTTTAAAAAATCAGAGACAAGGTTTAAATATCGCTGTCCATCAATGATCCCCAACAATATTTAATGAACTTGAACAATTTTGAAAAAACTAAAAACAATGAGTATACAAAACATAGACTGACCAGGTGAATCCAGGTGAAAGCTATGATCTCTTATTGATGTCACTTGTTAAATCCACATCAATCAGTGTAGATGAAGGGGAGGAGACAGGTTAGAGAAAGATTTTTAAGCCTTGAGACAATTGAGACATGGATTGTGTATGTGTGCCATTCAGAGGGTGAATGGGCAAGACAAAAATATTTAGGTGCTTTTGAATGGGGTATGGTAGTAGGTGACAGACCTAGGACCTGGGAGGGAATCTTCCATATGAGAATGCTAGTCTAATAAATCAAAAGCCCATTCTGAACTGATAAAGTCTCAATCCAATAGTGTTTCCAGACAGGGACCTTTGGGTTGTGTGAATTCAGATCAGGCCCCCCTCTTCAGTAAGCCATGAAAAGATAAATTGACATTTCCCCCTGTCCTATCCTGATTGGTGCTGACAAACTATAGATCACCTGTGATGGACCGGCAGCACCCTATTTCACCGCCTCTGTCACACCCCATTCCTCGGAGACTTCCCATCACTCTCTTCTAATCACAAAGACAACCAGGGCTTTGTGTGGTTTTTCTATCCAGAGGCAGAGCACTAACATGCATACATGCCTGGAATATTAATTAGGTCACGATTGAAAGTTTCCCAATTGTTAAAAAAATTGAATGACCATGGGAAATAGTTTAGTGCATCTCAAATCAAATCAAATTAAATTTTATTGGTCACATACACGTGTTTAGCAGATGTTATTGCGGGTGAAGCGAAATGCTTGTGCTTCTAGCTCCGACAGTGCAGTAATATCTAACAAGTAATATCTAACAATTTCACAACATATACCCAATACACACAAATCTAGGTAAGGAATGGAATTAAGAATATATACATACAGTACCAGTCAAAAGTTTGGACACACCTACTCATTCAAGGGTTTTTCTTTATTTTTACTATTTTCTACATTGTAGAATAATAGTGAAGACATCAACACTATGAAATAACACATATGGAGTCATGTAGTAACCAAAAAAGTGTTAAACAAATCAAAATCTATTTTATATTTGAGATTCTTCAAATAGCCACCCTTTGCCTTGATGACAGCTTTGCACACTTTTGGCATTCTCTCAACCAGCTTCACCTGGAATGTTTTTCCAACAGTCTAGAAGGAGTTCCCACATATGCTGAGCACTTGTTGGCTGCTGTTCCTTCACTCTGTGGTCCGACTCACCCCAAACCATCTCAATTGGTTTGAGGTCGGGGGATTGTGGAGGCCAGGTCATGTGATGTAGATAGAAGCTGTTTTTCAGTCTCTCGGTCCCAGCTTCGATGCACCTGTACTGACCTCCCCTTCTGGATGATAGCGGGGTGAACAGGCAGTGGCTCGGGTGGTTGATGTCCTTGATTATCTCTTTGGCCTTCCTATGACATCCGGTGCTGTAGGTGTCCTGGAGGGCAGGTAGTTTGCCCCCGGTAATGCGTTGTGCAGACCGCACCACCCTGTGGAGAGCCTTGCGGTTGCAGGCGGTGCAGTTGCCATACCAGGTGGTGATACCGCCCAACAGGATGCTCTCAATTGTGCATCTGTAAAAGTTTGTGAGGGTTTTAGTTGCCAAGCCAAATTAGTCAGGTAGCTAGCATCCTGATAACATCCTGTTCTCCTGCTTTCATCTGTCAGGTAGCTAGCATCCTGATAACGTCCTGATCTCCTGCTTTCATCTGTCAGGTAGCTAGCATCCTGATAACGTCCTGATCTCCTGCTTTCATCTGTCAGGTAGCTAGCATCCTGATAACATCCTGTTCTCCTGCTTTCATCTGTCAGGTAGCTAGCATCCTGATAACTTCCTGATCTCCTGCTTTCATCTGTCAGGTAGCTAGCATCCTGATAACGTCCTGTTCTCCTGCTTTCATCTGTCAGGTAGCTAGCATCCTGATAACTTCCTGATCTCCTGCTTTTATCTGTCAGGTAGCTAGCATCCTGATAACTTCCTGTTCTCCTGCTTTCATCTGTCAGGTAGCTAGCATCCTGATAACTTCCTGATCTCCTGCTTTTATCTGTCAGGTAGCTAGCATCCTGATAACGTCCTGTTCTCCTGCTTTCATCTGTCAGGTAGCTAGCATCCTGATAACTTCCTGATCTCCTGCTTTCATCTGTCAGGTAGCTAGCATCCTGATAACTTCCTGATCTCCTGCTTTCATCTGTCAGGTAGCTAGCATCCTGATAACTTCCTGATCTCCTGCTTTCATCTGTCAGGTAGCTAGCATCCTGATAACGTCCTGTTCTCCTGCTTTCATCTGTCAGGTAGCTAGCATCCTGATAACTTCCTGATCTCCTGCTTTCATCTGTCAGGTAGCTAGCATCCTGATAACTTCCTGTTCTCCTGCTTTTATCTGTCAGGTAGCTAGCATCCTGATAACATCATGTTCTCCTGCTTTTATCTGTCAGGTAGCTAGCATCCTGATAACGTCCTGTTCTCCTGCTTTCATCTGTCAGGTAGCTAGCATCCTGATAACATCCTGTTCTCCTGCTTTCATCTGTCAGGTAGCTAGCATCCTGATAACTTCCTGTTCTCCTGCTTTCATACAGCAGCAACACCTGTGTTTTTATAGGGGTCATTCAATGGTTAGTATGTTCCTTCTCAAGGTAGATGTTCATCGTTATTGGTGTTGCTTGTCTATGAGATATAGGTTACAGGCGTATAAGGAGATAAAAGTCAACTGATGATTTATTGCCAGATTATGGTAATTTATATAAAACCATACATTCATCATCTCATAGTGGTCAAAGACAAGACAAGACAACCACCAGGATTGGAATGGAACAGCGTACAAATTATGAAGAGTTGAGCCCACTCGTGCCCTGGATGACTTTTACTTTGAAAAACAGCTCATTAGGGTTGGCTAGAAAATGGATGTTTTCTCTCTGGCACAAAGAACTGTTATTTTAGTAGTTATTGGAGCAGTGAATTGTGAATGATGAAAATGGACTGTGAACTACAGGCATTGCCCGACTCATAAATCGAATAAATTGGATGCTTTTCACCCTGTTAATATATCGTTCAAGGCAAACTCATTTTTAACACATATTTTATTTCCCTGGGCAAAACTGTGTTTCTTTGATCCCACTGTAAGGCTGTGGATAAATGATCATAAGGAATTGTGCCATTAGGATTAGGAGGTACCATGTTATTTTATCTAGATCAGCTGGTTGCCCATTAAACACACACATTTAGGTGTCTCTGGACAGTCCCCAAAAAAAGAATGTTGGTAAAAATAAGAATAAGCATTTTTTTTGGGAAAAACCCAATATCCTTATATTTTTTTAACCAACCAAATAGCTTCTATGTGTAAATGGTAATAATCAGGCTGTACATTTGGCTTGCATCACAAGTCAATCCTCAAAGCATCATGCTTGTTAGGGTCTGTGCTTGAGGCTAGGAGCGGTTTGGTGAAAAGACCAGAGACATTTAAAAACAGTCTTCTATTCAAAGAGTCGATCAGATATTCTCTTTAACCCCTCACATCCCTCAGCGTTGCCACTTCGCTATAACAATCCTCTACTCCTAGCATCACTCTAGGCCTGGTGTTATTTACTATACAACAACGGTACACAAACAAGTCCTGTTGAAAACAAGTAGAATAGAAGCTGCAGTATTTCAAAAGGGAACGATTTAGAATATACTGCTGGGCCATTCAAACAGAATTACTTAAATTGTAGCGGCTATAATTTTTTTATTTTTTTATTTCATAACATCAAGGATATTGCCATCTTTGAAAGAACAGGTTTCATTCATAAATTGAATTATAATTAAGTTACTTTTGATAGAAAGCACTTGAATTAAACACTTCTATAACTGTAACTTTTCTGCCAGTTATTGAATGTAGCTGGAGCCTTTAATAGACCCTTTGGAGTTCTAAGATTGTATGATGAAGTCCTCCATCTTGGGTACTCATCACCTCTACTCTCCCATGTCTTGTTAAATGGCAGCCCAGGAGAGATGGATTGGCCTCTCAAAGCTGATGCTGCCAACAGCAACAGGCAGAGGGCCTTCTGAAGAACTGTACTGATGATCCTCCAGGATCAACTAAAAACATACAGACAGACCGACAGACAGACAGACAGACAGACAGACAAAGAGGCAGGCAGGCAGGCAGGCAGGCAGGCAGGCAGGCAGTCAGGCAGGCAGGCAGGCAGGCAGACAGACACACACAGACACACACAGACAGACTGGCTGACAGACAGACAGATAGAAAGACACAGACTGGCTGATAGACAGACAGAAAGACAGACAGACAGACAGACAGACAGACAGACAGACAGACAGACAGACAGACAGACAGACACAGACAAGAGGCAGACAGACAGACAGACAGACAGACAGACAGACAGACAGACAGACAGACAGACAGACAGACAGACAGACAGACAGACAGACAGACAGACAGACAGACAGACAGACAGACAGACAGACAGACAGACAGACAGACAGACAGGCAGGCAGGCAGGCAGGCAGGCAGACAGACAGACAGACAGACACAGACAGACTGGCTGATAGACAGACAGACAGACAGACAGACAGATGGACAGACAGACAGACAGACAGACACAGACAGATGGACAGAGACACACAGACATTCTGACAGGCAGACAGACAGACACACAGAGACAGACAGACAGACAGACAGACAGACAGACAGACAGACAGACAGACAGACAGACAGACAGACACAGACAGGCCGACACAAAGACAGACACACACAGACAGGCTGACAGGCAGACAGAAACACACAGACAGGCCGACAAACAGACAAGCAGACAGACAGACAGACAGACAGACAGACAGACAGACAGACAGACAGACAGACAGACAGACAGGCAGGCAGGCAGGCCGACAGACAGGCAGACAGACACAGATAGACAGACACAAGCACGCGCATGGTTGCACATACAGTGGGGAAAAAAAGTATTTAGTCAGCCACCAATTGTGCAAGTTCTCCCACTTAAAAAGATGAGAGATGCCTGTAATTTTCATCATAGGTACACGTCAACTATGACAGACAAATTGAGGGAAAAAAATTCAGAAAATCACATCGTAGGATTTTTTATGAATTTATTTGCAAATTATGGTGGAAAATAAGTATTTGGTCACCTACAAACAAGCAAGATTTCTGGCTCTCACAGACCTGTAACTTCTTCTTTAAGAGGCTCCTCTGTCCTCCACTCGTTACCTGTATTAATGGCACCTGTTTGAACTTGTTATCAGTATAAAAGACACCTGTCCACAACCTCAAACAGTCACACTCCAAACTCCACTATGGCCAAGACCAAAGAGCTGTCAAAGGACACAAGAAACAAAATTGTAGACCTGCACCAGGCTGGGAAGACTGAATCTGCAATAGGTAAGCAGCTTGGTTTGAAGAAATCAACTGTGGGAGCAATTATTAGGAAATGGAAGACATACAAGACCACTGATAATCTCCCTCGATCTGGGGCTCCACGCAAGATCTCACCCCGTGGGGTCAAAATGATCACAAGAACGGTGAGCAAAAATCCCAGAACCACACGGGGGGACCTAGTGAATGACCTGCAGAGAGCTGGGACCAAAGTAACAAAGCCTACCATCAGTAACACACTACGCCGCCAGGGACTCAAATCCTGCAGTGCAAGACGTGTCCCCCTGCTTAAGCCAGTACATGTCCATGCCCGTCTGAAGTGCATTTGGATGATCCAGAAGAGGATTGGGAGAATGTCATATGGTCAGATGAAACCAAAATATAACTTTTTGGTAAAAACTCAACTCGTCATGTTTGGAGGACAAAGAATGCTGAGTTGCATCCAAAGAACACCATACCTACTGTGAAGCATGGGGGTGGAAACATCATGCTTTGGGGCTGTTTTTCTGCAAAGGGACCAGCACGACTGATCCGTGTAAAGGAAAGAATGAATGGGGCCATGTATCGTGAAATTTTTAGTGAAAACCTCCTTCCATCAGCAAGGGCATTGAAGATGAAATGTGGCTGAGTCTTTCAGCATGACAATGATCCCAAACACACCGCCCGGGCAACGAAGGAGTGGCTTCGTAAGAAGCATTTCAAGGTCCTGGAGTGGCCTAGCCAGTCTCCAGAGCTCAACCCCATAGAAAATCTTTGGAGGGAGTTGAAAGTCTGTGTTGCCCAGCGACAGCCTCAAAACATCACTGCTCTAGAGGAGATCTGCATGGAGGAATGGGCCAAAATACCAGAAACAGTGTGTGAAAACCTTGTGAAGACTTACAGAAAACGTTTGACCTGTGTCATTGCCAACAAAGGGTATATAACAAAGTATTGAGAAACTTTTGTTATTGACCAAATACTTATTTTCCACCATCATTTGCAAATAAATTCATTAAAAATCCTACAATGTGATTTTCTGGATTATTTTTTCTCATTTTGCCTGTCATAGTTGACGTGTACCTATGATGAAAATTACAGGCCTCTCTCATCTTTTTAAGTGGGAGAACTTGCACAATTGGTGGCTGACTAAATACTTTTTCCCCCCACTGTACACACAGACGCATGCACACGCTTAAAAAGTCAAATTACAGTAATTATTCAACACACAACTAAATTGAACAGTGATGCCTTGGTAACGTCCCCCTGATCTAGAGCAGGGGTCTCCAACACTTTCTAGTATGAGAGCGGGTTCTGTCAATATACCAGGTAAAATAATGGTTCATAAACAACTCTAATTTTAATGTAAAAAAAAAAAATCATTCTTAGAATTACAATTGTTCATAGAGAAACATTTGATGTTTTGAGTCTATGTCGAAGCTTAAATCACATCAGAAGACATTTACTTTTAAGTCTGAAGAACTGTACTGATGATCCTCCAGGATCAACTAAAAACATACAGACAGACAGAAAGACAGGCAGGCATTTTTTTTTACATTTGAGTCATTTTAGCAGACGCTCTTATCCAGAGCGACTTACAGTTAGCGAATAGATCTTTTTTTTTTTTTATATACTGTCCCCCCGTGGGAATCAAACCCACAACCCTGGCGTTGCAAACGCCATGCTCTATCAACTGAGCTACATCCCTGCCGGCCATTCCCTCCCCTACCCTGGACGACGCTGGGCCAATTGTGCGCCGCCCCATGGGTCTCCCGGTCGCGGCCGGCTGCGACAGAGCCTGGATTCGAACCAGGATCTCTGGTGGCAAAGTTAACACTGCGATGCAGTGCCTTAGACCACTGCGCCACTCGGGAGACAGACAGACAGACAGACAGACAGACAGACAGACACACACACACACACACACACAGACAGACAGACAGACAGACAGACAGACAGACAGACAGACAGACAGACAGACAGACAGACAGACAGGCAGACAGACAGACAGACAGGCAGGCAGGCAGGCAGACACAGACAGACAGACAGACAGACAGACAGACAGACAGACAGACAGACAGGCCGACAGGCCGACAGACAGACAGACAGACAGACAGACAGACAGACAGACAGACAGACAGACAGACAGACAGACAGACAGACAGACAGACAGACAGGCTGACAGACAGACAGACAGACAGACACACAGACAGACAGGCTGACAGACAGACAGACACACAGAGACAGACAGACAGACAGACAGACAGACAGACAGACAGACAGACAGACAGACAGACAGACACAGACAGGCCGACACATAGACAGACACACACAGACAGACAGACAGAGACAAACAGACAGACAGACAGACAGACAGACAGACAGACAGACAGACAGGGACACACAGACAGGCTGACAGGCAGACAGAAACACACAGACAGGCCGACAAACAGACAAGCAGACATACAGACAGACAGACAGACAGACAGACAGACAGACAGACAGACAGACAGGAAGGCAGACAGACAGACAGACAGACAGGAAGGCAGACATACAGACAGACAGACAGACAGACAGACAGACAGACAGACAGACAGACAGACAGGCAGGCAGGCAGACAGGCCGACAGACAGGCAGACAGACACACATAGACAGACACAAGCACGCGCATGGTTGCACATACACACAGACGCATGTACACGCTTAAAAAGTCAAATTACAGTAATTATTCAACACACAACTAAATTGAACAGTGATACCTTGGTAATGTCCCCCTGATCTAGAGCAGGGGTCTCCAACCCTTTCTAGTATGAGAGCGTGTTCTGTCAACATACCTGGTAAAATAATGGTTCATAAACAACTCAAATTTAACCTGGTTTTAGATGTAAAAAAAAAAAAATCACTCTCAAAATTACAATTGTTCATAGAGAAAAATTTGATGTTTAGAGTCTATGTCGAAGCTTAAATCACATCAGAAGACATTTACTTTTAAGTCTGGAAGAAAACTAACAAATGTAGATTTTTTTGTGTAATTCTCGTTTAATTAAGCATCTAGTGTGCCATTTAGTGTGCCATCTAGTGTGCCATCTAGTGTGCCATCTAGTGTGCCATCTAATGTGCCATCTAGTGTGCCATCTAGTGTGCCATCTAGTGTGCCATCTAGTGTGCCATCTAATGTGCCATCTAGTGTGCCATCTAGTGTGCCATCTAGTGTGCCATCTAATGTGCCATCTAGTGTGCCATCTAGTGTGCCATCTAGTGTGCCATCTAATGTGCCATCTAGTGTGCCATCTAGTGTGCCATCTAGTGTGCCATCTAGTGTGCCATCTAATGTGCCATCTAGTGTGCCATCTAGTGTGCCATCTAGTGTGCCATCTAGTGTGCCATCTAGTGTGCCATTTAGTGTGCCATCTAGTGTGCCATCTAATGTGCCATCTAGTGTGCCATCTAGTGTGCCATCTAGTGTGCCATCTAATGTGCCATCTAGTGTGCCATCTAGTGTGCCATCTAGTGTGCCATCTAATGTGCCATCTAGTGTGCCATCTAGTGTGCCATCTAGTGTGCCATCTAGTGTGCCATCTAATGTGCCATCTAGTGTGCCATCTAGTGTGCCATCTAGTGTGCCATCTAGTGTGCCATCTAGTGTGCCATCTAATGTGCCATGTAATGTGCTGGTCTAGCGATGGTTCTGTACTGTTGCTGCCCTCAGACACACCAGAATCCTCAGACACACAGCTAAAATGTCAAACCCTCTCCAGGAGGTTGAATTCAGTAGCAACACCTGGAGACTGAAGGGGTTTAAGGTGTTAATGGCTGTGTGTGATCTCAATGTTTAAACCAGTTGTTGTAGGTTGTGCATAATCTTTGAAGAAAATATTGTCTTCAGTGAAGTTACTACTTTGTGTTTACAGTGCCATAACAGGAGTAGATTCTGTGACTGAACAATGATATAACATGGTACCGTGAATGAACAGTGATATAACATGGTACTGTGACTGAACAGTGATATAACATGGTACTGTGACTGAACAGTGATATAACATGGTACTGTGACTGAACAGTGATATAACATGGTACTGTGACTGAACAGTGATATAACATGGTACCGTGACTGAACAGTGAGATAACATGGTACTGTGACTGAACAGTGATATAACATGGTATTGTGACTGAACAGTGATATAACATGGTACTGTGACTGAACAATGATATAACATGGTACTGTGACTGAACAGTGATATAACATGGTACTGTGACTGAACAGTGATATAACATGGTACTGTGACTGAACAGTGATATAACATGGTACCGTGACTGAACAGTGAGATAACATGGTACTGTGACTGAACAGTGATATAACATGGTACTGTGACTGAACAGTGATATAACATGGTACTGTGACTGAACAGTCATATAACATGGTACTGTGACTGAACAATGATATAACATGGTACTGTGACTGAACAGTGATATAACATGGTACTGTGACTAAACAGTGATATAACATGGTACTGTGACTGAACAGTGATATAACATGGTACTGTGACTGAACAGTGATATAACATGGTACTGTGACTGAACAATGATATAACATGGTACCGTGACTGAACAATGATATAACATGGTACTGTGACTGAACAATGATATAACATGGTACTGTGACTGAACAGTGATATAACATGGTACTGTGACTCACAGCATTTTGTGGCATTAGTAAAGGAATTAGGAAACATGATTTATACTTGCAAAACATTCTTCATTTGAGCAAATTAGTTTATTTTCCCTTGCCAATCTCTGAGAACAAAAAGGCCCCAATAAACTGGAACTGTGAGGCCTTATTATTCTGACCCTGATTAGGCCACTGCTCCTAAATTAACATTACAACTGAAGTCCCAAAAGGTACCCTATTCCCTATATAGTGCACTGCTTTTGACCAGAACCCATAGCACTATATAGGGAATTGGGTGCTATTTGGGATGGAGGCTAGGGCTGGTTCGCTATTAATTATACTGTGTTATCACTGTTGATCACGCTGCTAGCCAGCCAATCAGGGTGGTAATAACTAAATAATGACTTTTAGTTTCGTTGATGCCATTGATAGAGACCAAAAAAAGAGAAGGAAACTCCGGACGTATCGATCTGTGATTTCGGTAGCAACACCTAGAGACGTGTGTATGTATGTATCGATCTGTGATTTCAGTAGCAACACCTAGACACGTGTGTATGTATGTATCGATCTGTGATTTCGGTAGCAACACCTAGAGACGTGTGTATGTATGTATCGATCTGTGATTTCAGTAGCAACACCTAGACACGTGTGTATGTATGGATCGATCTGTGATTTCGGTAGCAACACCTAGAGACGTGTGTATGTATGGATCGATCTGTGATTGAAATAAATCTGTTTCAATGTGTATTTTTGCTGGCGCGCCAGGCTACTAGTTTCCGTGACTACTGAATCACCTGGGGTGTGGCCCGAAAGGCACCCTACTCCCTATATACATTGTTGCTAAGGCCCTAGTCAAAAGGTAGTGCGCTACAAAGGAAATAGGGTTCCATTTGGAACGTAAACCTGTTTTATTTTTTACTTTCCCTCGCCATCATGGTTCAATTGAACAATGCTCTTAGTATACCACGGCAGGTTAAACCGCTGGTTCAGGAAGATGGGCAGGTTAAACCGCTGGTTCAGGAAGATGGGCAGGTTAAACCGCTGGTTCAGGAAGATGGGCAGGTTACGGGTGGTTTAACTGTTTGGTTCATGAAGATGGGCAGGTTACGGGTGGTTTAACCGTTGGTTCGTGAAGATTGGCAGGTTACGGGTGGGTTACTCTGGTTCATGAAGATCGGCAGGTTACGGGTGGGTGAAGCTGGTTCGTGAAGATGGGCCGGTTATGGGTGGGTGACGCTGGTTCGTGAAGATGGGCCGGTTATGGGTGGTTAAACCTCTGGTTCAAGAAGATGGGCAGGTTACGGGTGAGTTACTCTGGTTCATGAAGATCGGCAGGTTACGGCTGGTTAAACCACTGGTTCATGAAGATGGGCCGGTTATGGGTGGGTGACGCTGGTTCGTGAAGATGGGCCGGTTACGGGTGGGTGACGCTGGTTCAAGAAGATGGGCCGGTTACGGGTGGGTGACGCTGGTTTGTGAAGATGGGCCGGTTACGGGTGGGTGACGCTGGTTCAAGAAGATGGGCCGGTTACGGGTGGATAAACCGCTGGTTCATTAAGATGGGCCGGTTACGGGTGGGTGACGCTGGTTTGTGAAGATGGGCCGGTTACGGGTGAGTTATGCTGGTTACGGGTCGGTGACGCTGGTTCGTGAAGATGGGCAGGTTACGGGTGGGTGATGCTGGTTCGTGAAGATGGGCAGGTTACGGGTGGGTGACGCTGGTTCAAGAAGATGGGCCGGTTACGGGTGGGTGACGCTGGTTCATGAAGATGGGCAGGTTACGGGTGGGTGACGCTGGTTCGTGAAGATGGGCCGGTGGTCTTAGTGTATGGGCAGGGGTCGAGGTACATGTTTAATCATAATATGCCCGAGGTGACACACAACAGTGCATTAGGAAAGTATTCAGACCCCTTGACGTTTTCTACATTTTGTTTTGTTACAGCCTTATTCTAAAATTGATTAAATTACTTTTTTCCCTCATTAATCTACACACAATACCCCATAATGATGACGCGAAAACAGGTTTTTAGAAATGTGTGCACATTTATAAAATAATAATAAAATAAATACCTCATTTACATAAGTATTCAGACCCTTCTCTATGAGACTCGAAATTGAGCTCAGGTGCATTGAGATGTTTCTACAACTTGATTGGAGTCCACCTGTGGTAAATTCAATTGATTGGACATGATTTGGAAAGGCACACACCTGTCTATATAACGTCCCACAGTTGACAGTGGATGTCAGAGCAAAAAAATCTCTGCAGCACTCCACCAATCAGGCCTTTATTGTAGAGTGGTCAGACGGTAGCCACTCCTCAGTAAAAGGCACATGACAGCCTGCATGGAGTTTGCCAAATGGCACCTAAAGGACTCTCAGACCATGAAAAAACAAGATTCTCTGGTCTGATGAAACCAAGATTGAACTCTATGGTCTGAATGCCAAGCATCACATCTGGAGGAAACCTGGCACCATCCCTAAAGTGAAGCATGGGGGTGGCAGCATCATGCTGTGGGGATGTTTTTCAGCGGCAGGGACTGGGAGACTAGTCAGGATCGAGGGAAAGATGAACGGCGCAAAGTACTTAGAGATCCTTGTTGAAAACCTGCTCCAGAGCGCTCAGGACCTCAGACTGGGGTGAAGGTTCACCTTCCAACAGGACAACGACCCTAAGCACACAGCCAAGACAATGCAGTAGTGGCTTCGGGACAAGTCTCTGAATGTCCTTGAGTGGCCCAGCCAGAGCCCGGACTTGAACCCGATCGAACATCTCTAGAGAGACCTGAAAATAGCTGTGCAGCAATGCTCCCCATCCAACCTGACAGAGGTTGAGAGGATCTGCAGAGAAGAATGGGAGAAACTCCCCAAATACAGGTGTACCAAGCTGGTATCGTTATACCCAAGAAGACTCAAGTCTGTAATCGCTGCCAAAGGTGATTCAACAAAATACTGAGTAAAGGGTCTGAATAATTATATAAATGTTATATTTCCGTTCTATTATTTTTTATACATTTTTTAAAAATTCTAAAAACCTGTTTTTGCTTTGTCATTATGGGGTATTGTGTGTAGATTGATGAGGGGGAAAAAACAATTTAATCAATTTTAGAACAAGGCTGTAACGTAACAAAATGTGGAAAAAGTCAAGGTGTCTGAATACTTTCCGAATGCACTGTATAAATATAGGTGTTGGTCTGCCAATATGTGAAAAAAAACTACCTACCCTCCCTGGATACTTTGTGTTTGTGGGTATGCACTGTATGTCAGGATGATAGTTGTGTGTGAGATAGTCAAACAGGTGGGAGCAGACTGTTAATACATGGCCAAGCACTCAGCCAGTAGAGATTAATGCTTTTGACTGTATGGCAGCAGAGTGACTGGGGATCAGTAAAACGTAATTGGGTTGAGCCATATATGGGTATAGACAGACAGCTGCTCATAGCAGGAGCCAATCCCACACTGTCTGCATCCCTGCCACACTTCCAGTTGTTCACCTCAGTTAAAGACGTCCAGACACAGAGGAGATGCCTTAATAAAAACTAAAAGTAATTTTTCACCATCTTGAAGAACAAGTTTACATTTAACTACATTTTCAAAACGAAAACTTGCTAGTGATGAGCACTTAATCGAAATGTTGGTTATTTTTAAATTTTTTAAAGAACTAATTGACCGATGTTGGTTTAATTATTTGAATTACATAACATTTTTAAAAAGTTCTCTAGAGATAAATCAGATCCAGCCTAAACTGTGGTTTCCAACAGGCCAATATTCTACATAGTTTAGCACAGAAAACGTGGTACTTAACTACAATGAGCATAATCCATTTCGCGGCAACTTGTCCGGTCTGTGTGTTTCTTTTATACGGGAAGAGACAAAATAATGGGGGATTGTGAGGGGATATAGAGAGCAGCTGTTGCTACGGGAGGTATCTCTACCAAGACCTAAGTGTTTGATAGTTGGTATTCAGCAGTCATAAAAGTATGCCTTATTTACTTTGAAGAACTAGAAAATAGTGATTCTATTTTTAAATGATGACTTGGAATGAAATAATAAAGTCAGAATAAACACAACAACTGGCATGTATTAAAGTGAAGTAATGTGAATAAATGATGGTAATAAGTGATCAGCAGTAATGGACAGTCACTACCATCATGGGACTTTTATTCATTGTTGTAATTATTATTATTTTTATATATATTTGAAACCGAAATCGAAAACTGTGATTTTTTTTTCATACTCGGACCAAAACCGAACTCAAAAAGATCTAATCGCTCAGCACTACTTGTTGTTGTTTATATATATATAAAAAAATATGGTTTAAAATAAATATATTAACAGATTTTCATCAGAAGGGCACTTATCAAGAAATATTATTTGTTCTGTCTCAGTATCGTATACATAACTGGTACGGCTGCTTCTAAGGATACATCGACTCTGAGCGAGAGTCAAGAGAAACCTTTGCTGCCAAATGCTCAACACTTCCAGTTGTTCCCCCTGAAATCTATTGCCATCTACATGCTCCTCTAATTCCACCAAAGTCCTGTGGCAGATGTTATGAAATCATGTACATTTATTGGTGACATTGAGACACTTTTTTTTCCACGTTCTTTGCGATTCAAATGAGTGTCACCCTGCTTTGACACTAAACGGTTCACGTATTGGTTGGCAGTGGCAGCCTCTCAGCCTCTCCACCAACAGCTGTGACCCCTTGCAGGAAGTCAGGCATCCCACTTCCTGTGGCAAGCTGTGCCCCTGGCTCATGGCCGGGGCTGGCATTCTAATTGGTGTCCTCTCACCTTTGAAACCGCGATGTGAAATCTCTGACAGTTCTTGGCAGCAGGAAGACTTCAACTGTCCTTGAAGAAAATACAAAAAAAAAGTCAGATCAGATGCAAAAAGATGCGAAAGTTAAAACATTCAAAGAGCCGCCAAAGTCTTTTAAAGGAAAAGTAATGTTGAAGGAGGTTGTGGAGACAATAGAGGGTGGACTAGACAACTGAAAGGAAAGGAGATGGTGGTGAGAAGGAACTGGCTCATATTGACATTGTCAGATGGGCTCTATTCAAATCGTAGAGTTGAAGAGCCGCTTTACAGCACCATTGACAATTAAAGGCAATGTTCCCAAGGTCGCGGAGACTGCATTCACGGTAAACGCTGCACATGTCGGTTCAATCAGAAATGACCTTTACATTTTAACGCAGATCTTCTCCGACACAGATTGAATCCAGATCTTATTTTAGTTTAATCTCTGGGTTAGAAGCCCTAAATCACTCCGGCGTGATTGTGGGACTCAAGAGTTAAAGCTGGCATGCCAGTAAATAAGATACTTTTCTCTGTGTATTATAAGAGAGGATTAAACATGGGAATCAAGTGTAAGCCATGCATGAGAAGTGGAATTGAACAATTCCACACATTCAAGGTCAATATTTTACATTTATGTCATTTAGCAGACACTCTTATCCAGAGCGACTTACAGTTAGTGCATACATTATTATTTTCATACTGGCCCCCCATGGGAATCGAACCCACAACCCTGGCGTTGCAAACACCATGCTCTATCAACTGAGCTACCTCCCTGCCTGCCATTCCCTCCCCTACCCTGGACAAATTGTGCGCCGCCCCATTGGTCTCCCGGTTGCGGCCGGCTACAGCAGAGCCTGGATTCGAACCAGGATCTCTAGTGGCACAGCTAGCACTGCGATGCAGTGCCTTAGACCACTGCGCCACTCGGGAGACTACATCTTAAACATGTTTTGTAAACCTTCTAATATAAAGACAATTACAAATAAAGTATTTTAATTAAAAGTAATGTAAACACTTAACCTTTAGTTGATGTTTTACCTGAGTTGTTACACTGCAATTAAGGGACTGAAGGGCTCTCTATTTTTACATCCTCATCTCTTGGCGTTAGTTACAAAGAATCACAATGTGTGATTTACGTATCTATGGAGCATGAAGGGATATCAGAGGTGTAAAAGAGGGGTTTCATATCAACTACACTGCCTGCAATTTTGACTTTATCAGATGATGCACTGGGGAAAGGAACACTATCTACACTGTTAAGAGGAAGCCCTTGGGCATCAAACATCTAAATGTCAGAGCCGGGCTAAACTCAAAGAGTAAATTATTCATGTGACCCCGGCAGAGGCAGAACGGGAGGTCACCACCAAGACTCATAAACAGAGGGGGAAACTGACAGCAAGCAGCACCAGAGATAATGTGTCCCCAAATGGCACCCTATTCTCTATTAAGTGCACTACATTTGACCAGATCCCTATGGCATTCCCTATGGGCCCTGCTCAAAAGTAGTGCACTCAATAGGGAATAGGGTCACATTTGAGACACAGACATAGTCTTCAGAAGCCAGTTTAGTGGAGGGGGGGGGGGGGGGGTGGAGGGGGGTCAGCTTTTCAGCAGCTGTTATAGCAAGCAGGGGGAGTGACCTGCTCACTAAACCATAAATAAGTGTTGGAGAATATGCAAAAGGGATATCTCTAAGAAGAGTAGCAGTTGGAGGCGTGGGGGCTCCTTCACCTTGGGAGGTGATGAATGGAGATGAGAGGCGATGCAACCCTCCAAAGAGCGTGTCACTGTTGACTCCATGTTTCCTTTGATCTCCATTGATCAGTGAACATATTTTAAAACTGATATGAAAGAATCAAAGTGCAATTTGTGACTTGTTTTGGTAATCAGTGGCTGTATTGGAGAGGGGGGGGGGTTCACCTCTCCTGGGCAATCAGCAATTAGTACAGGGAGGTGTGCTAGGCAATTAGCAATTAGTGTTAGTACTTCAGCCTCCTCTGGTTTCTCAGCGGCAGCTGTAAGCGGCGGTCGTGTCAGTGGCGGTTTTGTCGCAAATACTAAGATTGTTCTGCCGAGTTGTTGGAAAAAGGAAAGAGAGGAAAACTCTCTTACTTGAGTATCTTATCTGGTTATTTACAGATGATCTCATTTTGTTTTTTTTGTAGCTTTGTCAACTATGTGTGTGTTTTCTATACCTGTTGGCTCCTCCCCCCCTCCCCACCCCTTAGCGGCAACCCATCTAATTTAGTGGACCCTGCGCCCACAACCCATGTGGAATTCCTGGTCTCTGGCAGCGTTTGGGACTGCCGATCTGCGGTCAGGGGACGTTGAGTTCATCTCAGCCTATGCTGCCCTTCAGTCCCTTGACTTTTTGTCCCTGACGGAGACATGGATCCCCCCCAGAGAACACTGCTACTCCAGCTACTCTTTCTTCACCTGACTACGTTTTCTCTCATAGTCTGAGAGCATCTGGTCGTGGTGGTGGTGTCACAGAGCTACTAATTTCTCCTAAGTGGAGATTTTCTATTTTCTCCCTCTCCAACCTATCCATCTCCTCATTTGAATTCCATGCTGTCACTGTCACTTGTCCACTCAAGCTTAACGTTATTGTCATCTATCGCCCACCAAGTGCCCTTGGAGAGTTCCTCAATGAGCTGGACACCTTGATGTGCTCATTTCCCGACGATGGCTCACCGCTCTTCGTACTTGGCGACTTCAACTTGCCGACGTCTGCCTTCAATTAATTTCTTTCCAACTCTCTCTTTCCCCTCCTTGCCTCTTTGACCTCACACTTTCCCAATCCCCTCTAACTCACAAGGCAATACGCTTCACCTCATCTTTACTAGAGGATGTTTACCTACTAATTTCACTGCAACCAGGTCTCTGATCACTACTTTGTTTCCTTTTCTGTCTCCCTCTCCTCCAACCTTAACCACTCAGCCCCTACCCAGATGGTCATGCACCGTCGCAATCTTGGCTCTCTCTCTCTCACTACTCTCTCCTCATCTATCCTATAATATCTACCTTCTGCTAATTCCTTATACCTCCTGTCTCCTGATTCTGCCTGTTCTACCCTTCTCTCCTCCATCCTTTCACTCCCTCTTCTGTACCTTCTCTTCCTCTCTATCCGCTGCTAAAGCCACTTTCTACCACTCTAAATACAGAACTTCCCTAAGCCTTGACCTCTTTCTCCCCTCTCTCTCCAGATGACATCCTACGACTAGTGAGGTTGTCTGGCTGCCCGACAACCCCCTCCTCCCTTCTCCAGACTCCTCCCATTCCTTACTTCCCTAATCAACTCATCCCTGACCACTTGCTGTGTCCCCTCTGACTTCAAAATTATCTTCTTGACCGCTATCCAGTCAGGCTTCAAGACGGGTCACTCAACTGCTCAGACTGCTCTTCTCTGTGTCACGGAGGCTCTCCGCACTGCCAAAGATGACTCTCTCTCCTCTGTTCTCATCGTGCTAGATCTATCTGCTGCCTTGGACACTGTGAACCATCAGATCCTCCTCTCCACTCTCTCAGGGCTGGGCGTCTCAGGCTCTGCACACTCTTGGATTGCATCCTACCTGGCTGGTCGCTCCTACCAGGTGTCGTAGAGAGGATCTGTGTCTGCAGCACATACTCTCACTACTGGTGTCCCCCAGGGCTCGGTTCTAGGCCCTCTCCTCCTCTCTCTATGCTGTCATTGGTATGCGTATGACACTCAACTACTTTTCTCCTTCCCCCCTTCTGTCACCCAGGTGGCGACACACATCTCTGTGTGCCTGGCAGATACAGTATCTCAACTTGGATGTCGACCCACCACCTCAAGATCAACCACGACAAGCGGCACATGTCCTAATCCAGGCACTTGTCCTCTCCCGTATGGACTACTGCAACTCACTGTTGGCTGGGCTCCCCGCTTGTGCCATCAAACCCATGCAACTTATCCAGAACTCTGCAGGCCGCCCGGTTTTCAACCTTCCCAAGTTCTCTCATGTCACCCCCGCTCCTCCGCACACTCCACTGGCTTCCAGTCTAAGCTCACATCCACTACAATACCATGGTGCTTAGCTACGGAGCAGCAAGAGGAACCGCCCCTCCCTAACCTTCAGGCTATACTCAAACCCTACGCCCCCTACCTGAGCACTCCATTCTGCCACCTCAGGTCTCTTGGCCCTTTCACCCCTGCCCATCTTCCAAAAACATCTGAAACCCTCCTCTTCAAACAGTATCTTAAATAATCCTCCTCCTCACCTCCACCCCCCCCGCCCCCCCCCCCTCCTTCTATCTCTGACTCTACTGATAGCTACGTTATATGAGGGAAAATGTACTTTCTATGCCCTGTGATATGTGGTTGTCCCACCTAGGCATCTTAAGATGAATGCACTAGCCGTAAGTCGCTCTGGATTGGAGCGTCTGCTAAATGACTAAAAACTACAACAGATTCAAGGACTAAACTAAACCTATTGTTCAGGACAGAATGAATTGTCATAAAACGCCGTATGAACGTGGTATACAATGTTATCAACAAGAAAATATTTTCTGTAGAGATGGAGAGAGCACTACCATGTCTCCAGCTATTATAGATTATTATTGATTATTGATCTCACAGGAAGAGAGACACTCGGAGTTCACACAGAGATCGCTTGATAGCTTGTGCGTGTCCGTGCAATTGTGTGAGAGAGAGTGTATGTGTGTGCGTGCACGTGCAATTGTGTGAGAGAGAGTGTGTGTGTGTGTGCACGTGCAATTGTGTGAGAGAGAGTGTGTGTGTGTGCGTGCACGTGCAATTGTGTGAGAGAGAGTGTGTGTGTGTGCGTGCACGTGCAATTGTGTGAGAGAGAGTGTGTGTGTGTGTGCACGTGCAATTGTGTGAGAGAGAGTGTGTGTGTGTGCGTGCACGTGCAATTGTGTGAGAGAGAGTGTGTGTGTGTGCGCGTGCACGTGCAATTGTGTGAGAGAGAGTGTGTGTGTGTGCGTGCACATGCAATTGTGTGAGAGAGAGTGTGCGTGTCCGTGCACGTGCAATTGTGTGAGAGAGAGTGTGCGTGTCCGTGCAATTGTGTGAGAGAGAGTGTGTGTGTGTGTGTGCACGTGCAATTGTGAGAGAGAGAGTGTGTGTGCGTGCGTGCATGTATGTGGTGTGTGAGCATAATGTTGATTTTGAATTGGCCACATCCCACAGGAAGCAGAATTTGATTTGAAGGAAGTTTAATTTAATTCAAACCAATTTAACTGAAATGTGAAGCATGAGTCTCATTCATTTGACAAATATTTTATCAAAATAATATGCCACTTATTAATGTGAATAATACACATAGCATTTCAAATATTAGTTTGTCAAACAATATTTTTCTTTGTCATGAGATGTTAGATTGTTCCCTTCCATAACGCAGTGTTTGCTCTAATGCATTCTGGGGAAAACATTTAGGGTATTATGAATTACATTGGAGACTTCCACTTCCCTCTCTATCCTTCCCTTATTCAACAGGACAAAGGTGTTGAGTGTACAGGTTCTGACAATTACGCCTGTATGTTCTCTCAGTAAGGCCACGTCAAGACAGAGCAATGTCCTTCAATTGCAATCCCACTTGCGCTACCAGGCAACATTGTAAATAAATCTGGGAAGCTAGCAACGTGTTGAAGTCCATTTGAAACATTGCAGAACATTTCAGTATTCCGAACAACCAACTACCTACATTTTTTTTGGCATGTTTGTATCTCTGAGGTCTTCACCTGTACATATCCAAGTATAAAAACAGAGTTTGATTAGGATGACATTAGGATTACAAGCTGCTACCAGATGCTTCAGACTAGCCAGTCTAGTGGACGTCTAATGAATCATGAATCCTTTGAATACTAAGTGGCAGATGAGAAGTCCCAGGGAGCTGTTGTTCTTATCTCGACTGGTATTCCCTTAACACCTGCACTGTGACAGCCACGAGCCCCCCCCCCTTCCAAGCTCACATAACTGTCTTGACTGTCGCAAGGGATTTGGTGGAGAGCATGTGCACACAGAAGTCTTGGCATTGAAATCTGAAGGCCAAAAATATATGCTTTACAGTTGCTTTGTGGTGCTTTTACAAGATGCTGATATGGTCTTTCCACAATATAACAAAAGTCATTCATAATTATTTTTTATGTTTTTTTTGTGGAATATCCAAAAGACGTGATCTTCTGAATCTCTTTCAACTGATCATCTCACTAGGTCATTGATGAAAAGAGACTTAAGGTTTCAAGATGTGCGTAACTTTGGTTTTAGAAGTGGGGGGGGGGGGACATAACCTGGCGGGGGTTCTGGTGGTCCTCCCCCCAAAAAAAATGTTTGGGCTTCTAAAGCTAATTTCCTGCTTTTCTACACAATGTAATATGACACTTTTGGGGTCACATTGGGGTCACGTTTATTGTAAATAAGAATATAATATGTTTCTAAACAATTGCACAGTAATGTGGATGTTACTATGATTATGGATAATCCTGAATTAATTGTGAAAAATTATGAGTGAGAAAGTTATAGGTGAACAAACAGCATACCTCCCCAAAAATGCTAACCTCCCCTACTATTGCAATGGTGAAAGGTTAGCATGTCTTAGGTATTTATAGATATTTGTGCATCTGTAACTTTTTCACTCATCATTATTCACGATTCATTCAGTATCATCCATAATCATAGTAGCATCCACATTAATTAAGTGTTTAGAAACGTATTATATTCTTATTTACAATAAAAGGGATTCCAAAATGACACAATACATTATTTACCATTCATTTACATTGGGCACAAAACAATCTGAAAAACAACCAAAACAAACAGCAAATACTTCCAACATGTGTAGCGTCACAAGCTTAATGTAGTCATTGCGTGCTATGAATGTGGGACCAAATACTTAACTTTTTACTACTTTAATACACATACAATTGAATTTGTTCCAATACCTTTGCTCCCCTGAAACGGGGGAGGACTATATGCAAAAAGTGCTGTATTTTCTAAACGTTCACCCGATATGGATGAAAATACCCTCGAATGAAAGCTGACAGTCTGCACTTTAACTTCATAGTCACTGTTTGATTTCAAATCTAAACTTTTGGAGTTTAGAGCCAAAAGAAGAAGAAAAATGCTTTCCCAATAATTATGGAGGGCTGTTATGGATACAGGTATCCTGTGTGTGTTTTTGTGTTGTTCCTCTCCTTCTGCCCTAATCACAGGTGTCCTTTATGTTCCTGATTGGTGGTCTCACCTGTCCGACATCCTTTACCGTGTCTTACAAATAAACATCTTGTGTTTGACGGTAGTTTATGGTTGTCGGTGTATTTTTTGTTCTCACTGTTTCCGTGTCACTATTCTAATTTGCATGAATTATGTTACGGGTCTCTGTTCCATCCACCCTAGACTTTTAAAGCCACGGGGTTCGTAACAGGATGTGGGGGGTTCGTCCGGGATCATTCTCATTGATACCCATGCTACTCATGCAAATTAGTTCAGTGTCTGGTTCAGTGTTGAGCTTGGCAGCTGCAACTAACTGGTTTTGTGTTCAGTATTCGTCGGCTCGTGTTGCTAGTTTAAGATGGCTACTTTTGAGTTGGATGCCTTTTTGGAAAACCCTACGTGGGAGGTTTTTGAGAATTGCCGTAGAGTGGATCTACAGGCTTTGGCTGACCACTTTTCTTTATCCATATCAAGGGTTTTAGTGAAAGCAGAAGTTAGGAAAGCAGTGTTAGAGATATTATTGAACCAGCGAAAAATGCTTTGCATTTCCCAATAATTATGGAGGGCACTGTAATTCATATCATAGGCTAGTACTGTAGAGCTCTTTTTACTTGCTGGATCGCCCCGTCCTGCCCCTAGGGGTCCACCGCCCTCCAGCGCCCTCCAGCGCCCCAACCCAACACACCCTCTCAGCTTCAGGATCTTAGTGAAACATCCACTGTTGGTTTCAGGTGTGTTAGACCCCCAGGGTCAGGACTGAGCAGCCCAGCAGCAAGGGATTGCCTTAATAGGTATCTCTCCTGACGTGGGCATGTTTTCAATACAAACTCCTTTTTTGTCATACAATATTCCATATAAGGGATCCGGACCTTATGAAAGTTGCCCAGTATACCCTTAATCTGGTAATAAATCAAGTCTTGTGATACATAACTTGACATTTCTGCCATCCATTGTGACATTGTGGGAGGATAGCCAACCTTCTAATTAAAGGCAATGCATTTATTAGCCACTATAAAGGCTAGGTTACACAGTTTCTTCTGATAACAGTCTCCAGTATCATCATTTCCAAGCAAATAAAAACAGGGAGAAGGAAGAATCTGTAGACATGCTAAAAGGACACACTGTTCGCCAGAATTCAGCCAGCCTTCACAAGAGCATAACCTATTGAAATATGTCCCCTTTTGTGTTTTACACCTCCAGCAGAGGAATACCATTTCTGAGTGCATGATATTCAGTTTCACTGGCATATTGTACATTCTATGAATGGTCTTAAACTGCAGTTATGTCTAAGATTATATGAACATGGCTGGGCATTCAAACATATTTGTATCTAGTCATCATAATCGGTAGTATCTCCCAGGTCTTCCTCACATTTTTGTTTTACATGTTTTGTGTCATCAGGAAAAGCCTCTATCAACCCTTGATGCAGTTTGGAAATCAACTGTAGAGGTTTGTCAGACTGCCTTAAAATTATTAAAATCTTTGATGCTTCTGGCTTGTCCAGTGTTCGCTCCACAGAGAGAATAAAGTGTTGCATCTGCAAACGTTCACCTCAGCGCCGTCACAGACTGGCCTGACCCTGCTGAGGCCCCTGTCACCATCTGATCCTGCTCAGATGAGGCATGACAAAGAATGACCTTTTTATTTAACCTTTTGTTTATTTTTAATTCACAATCTGTAGAAGCAATGAAAATAGAAAGGTTCAGAACTTTTGTAAAACATCACAGTACAGTTGAAATATATATGGCAAATAGAAATCCTATATGGATGGTGTTAAGAGAGAGATGGGAGGTGTTGAATGGAGTTGAAGGATGGGACTAATAACAAATAACAACAAATAATAACATGATAACTAATAATGTAAGCATACTGTCTCCATAATAAGTATATACAGTGGGGAGAACAAGTATTCGATACACTGACGATTTTGCAGTTGTTTTCCTACTTACAAAGCATGTAGAAGTCTGTAATTTTTATCATAGGTACACTTCAACTGTGAGAGACGGAATCTAAAACAAAAATCCAGAAAATCACATTGTATGATTTTTAAGTAATTAATTTGCATTTTATTGCATGACATAAGTATTTGATCACCTACCAACCAGTAAGAATTCCCGCTCTCACAGACATGTTAGTTTTTCTTTAAGAAGCCCTCCGGTTCTCCACTCATTACCTGTATTAACTGCACCTGTTTGAACTCGTTACCTACATAAAAGACACCTGTCCACACACTCAATCAAACAGACTCCAACCTCTTCACAATGGCCAAGACCAGAGAGCTGTATAAGGACATCAGGGATAAAATTGTAGACCTGCACAAGGCTGGGATGGGCTACAGGACAATAGGCAAGCAGCTTGGTGAGAAGGTAACAACTGTTGGCACAATTATTATAAGTTCAAGATGACGGTCAATCACCCTCGGCCTGTGGCTCCATGCAAGATCTCACCTCGTGGGGCATCAATGATCATGAGGAAGGTGAGGGATCAGCCCAGAACTACACAGCAGGACCTGGTCAATGACCTGAAGAGAGCTGGGACCACAGTCTCAAAGAAAACCATTAGTAACACACTACGCCGTCATGGATTAAAATTCTGCAGCGCACGCAAGGTCCCCCTGCTCAAGCCAGCGCATGTCCAGGCCCGTCTGAAGTTTGCCAATGACCATCTGGATGGTACAACCCCAAGAACACCATCCCAACCTTGAAGCATGGAGGTGGAAACATCATTCTTTGGGGATGCTTTTCTGCAAAGGGAACAGGACGACTGCACCGTATTGAGGGGAGGACGTATCACGAGATCTTGGCCAACAACCTCCTTCCCTCAGTAAGAGCATTGAAGATGGGTCGTGGCTGGGTCATCCACCATGACAACGACCCGAAACACACAGCCAGGGCAACTAAGGAGTGGCTCCGTAAGAAGCATCTCAAGGTCCTGGAGTTCCCTAGCCAGTCTCCAGACCTGAACCCAATAGAAAATCTTTGGAGGGAGCTGAAAGTCCGTATTGCCCAGCGACAGCCCCGAAACCTGAAGGATCTGGAGAAGGTCTGTATGGAGGAGTGGGGCAAAATCCCTGCTGCAGTGTGTGCAAACCTGGTCAAGACCTGAAGGAAACGTATGATCTCTGTAATTGCAAACAAAGGATTCTGTACCAAATATTAAGTTCGGCTTTTCTGATGTATGAAATATTTACAGTGGGGAAAAAAAGTATTTAGTCAGCCACCAATTGTGCAAGTTCTCCCACTTAAAAAGATGAGAGAGGCCTGTAATTTTCATAATAGGTACACGTCAACTATGACAGACAAATTGAGAAAATAAAATCCAGAAAATCACATTGTAGGATTTTTATTTGCAAATTATGGTGGAAAATAAGTATTTGGTCACCTACAAACAAGCAAGGTTTCTGGCTCTCACAGACCTGTAACTTCTTCTTTAAGAGGCTCCTCTGTCCTCCACTCGTTACCTGTATTAATGGCACCTGTTTGAACTTGTTATCAGTATAAAAGACACCTGTCCACAACCTCAAACAGTCACACTCCAAACTCCATTATGGCCAAGACCAAAGAGCTGTCAAAGGACACCAGAAACAAAATTGTAGACCTGCACCAGGCTGGGAAGACTGAATCTGCAATAGGTAAGCAGCTTGGTTTGAAGAAATCAACTGTGGGAGCAATTATTAGGAAATGGAAGACATACAAGACCACTGATAATCTCCCTCGATCTGGGGCTCCACGCAAGATCCCACCCCGTGGGGTCAAAATGATCACAAGAACGGTGAGCAAAAATCCCAGAACCACACGGGGGGACCTAGTGAATGACCTGCAGAGAGTTGGGACCAAAGTAACAAAGCCTACCATCAGTAACACACTACGCCGCCAGGGACTCAAATCCTGCAGTGCCAGACGTGTCCCCCTGCTTAAGCCAGTACATGTCCAGGCCCATCTGAAGTTTGCTAGAGTGCATTTGGATGATCCAGAAGAGGATTGGAAGAATGTCATATGGTCAGATGAAACCAAAATATAACTTTTTGGTAAAAACTCAACTCGTCGTGTTTGGAGGACAAAGAATGCTGAGTTGCATCCAAAGAACACCATACCTACTGTGAAGCATGGGGGTGGAAACATCATGCTTTGGGGCTGTTTTTCTGCAAAGGGACCAGGACGACTGATCCGTGTAAAGGAAAGAATGAATGGGGCCATGTATCGTGAGATTTTGAGTGAAAACCGCCTTCCATCAGCAAGGGCATTGAAGTTGAAACGTGGCTGGGTCTTTCAGCATGACAATGATCCCAAACACACCGCCTGGCCTAGCCAGTCTCCAGATCTCAACCCCATAGAAAATCTTTGGAGGGAGTTGAAAGTCCGTGTTGCCCAGTGACAGCCCCAAAACATCACTGCTCTAGAGGAGATCTGCATGGAGGAATGGGCCAAAATACCAGCAACAGTGTGTGAAAACCTAGTGAAGACTTACAGAAAACGTTTGACCTGTGTCATTGCCAACAAAGGGTATATAGCAAAGTATTGAGAAACTTTTGTTATTGACCAAATACTTATTTTCCACCATAATTTGCAAATAAATTCATAAAAAATCCTACAATGTGATTTTCTGGATTTTTTTCCCTTATTTTGTCTGTCATAGTTGACGTGTACCTATGATGAAAATTACAGAACTTGCACAATTGGTGGCTGACTAAATACTTTTTTCCCCCACTGTATGTCATGCAATAAAATGCAATTGAATTACTTAAAAATCATGTTTTTCTGGATTTTTGTTTTAGATTCCGTCTCTCAAAGTTGAAGTGTACCTATGATGAAAATTACAGGCCTCTCTCATCTTTTTAAGTGGGAGAACTTGCACAATTGGTGGCTGACTAAATACTTTTTTTCCCCACCGTATGTCATGCAATAAAATGCAAATGAATTACTTAAAAATTATGTTTTTCTGGATTTTTGAAGTTGAGGTGTACCTATGATAAAAATTACAGACCTCTACATGCTTTGTAAGTAGGAAAACCTGCAAAATCGGCAGTATATCAAATACTTGTTCTCCCCACTGTAGGTTGTATGTTGACAGCTTTTGGGAAAGAGCACAGTTAGAAAGATATGGCATATAGAAGCAAACCGGATGGACATCATGAAAATGATCGGAGATGTTGAGAGTAGAAGAAGTTCTGGAGCAAAAACAAATAAAATGGAATTATTGTAAAATTGACTGTGTCCATAAAATATAGATAGTAAGTATAAGCTGGAAGTAGAGGCCTAAGCATTGTTGTTCACTAATTTACCTCAAGTAGGGAAAGGATGGCGGGGTTGAAAAGTAATAAAGGGGAGTATATATATATAAAAAAAAACATGGGGGATTGGAAGTGATGCACACATTTACATTGATGGAAGTTACAATCTATCTGCAATATTAAGCTGATCTACCCCCCCCCCCCCCCCCCAGAAACTGGCTACTCTACTCTTCCCTGACTGTCTGACCCTGCTGAGACAACTGTCACCATCTGATCCTGCTAAAACATGATGAGCATAGTGTTGTGTACTGACTGTGCACCATGACAGTGAAGCCCGTAGTGCTGTTTATACCATGCCAGTGTGAAAAGTAGGGAATTAGCTAGGGAAACTGACAGCTCAATAACGTTACATTGCTATACTGACTGTGATTCTCTAATGGTAGATCAACTGGCGAAAACGAGCCAAGTTAATTTACTTCTGTTGAAACGGGACAAAAAACAAAGGCTACAAAACGTTTCCACACAAAAGCTGTTAGACGAAAGCTGCTACCTGACAGATGCTGTAGCTAGAGGCTAGGTAGCTACTAGCTAGCTAGCTAGTTCATTCACTTCAGACAGAACTTCATTCGAGAGGGTATGAAACATTGGCTACCATTACATGTCAGTTACATTAGTAGATCTGGGAATAACTACTTTTTTTCTGTTAAATCAAACAGCAGTTACCTTGCCATCAGTCAAATTAAGAGTAGCCAGTTTCTGTTCTGCTTGCTTTTACAACTCGGACAAAAAGCACAACACATACAGACAACAGCTGCCTCTGTTCACACGCTTTGTGGTTGTCCGCATGGTCCTAAATCCATCTGCCTGAAACCACTGAACAGCCTACCCGACCGCTCTGTGGCGTCCGCATGGTCCTAATGCACACTGATGCCACTTTTTGTATCACAGTGCAATGATGAAACTGGAGGGGGACAAAAATGCTATTTCAGGATGTGGGGGGGGGGGGGGGGGGGGGTCATGTCCCCCCTGTCCTCAGTGAAAGTTGCGCCCCTAGGTTTAAAGTTTTTTTTTTTGCCTTACGATTGACTCGCACATCACATCTGCTGCTGCCTGTGATCAATTCCTTTTGAACAAAAGCGAGCGCCATTCTATTGCACCTTACAGTGGAGCAGCATTTCCAACAGACAGTGGGCCCATCTCTTGTCAGGGGATATATCTTGGAATTGAAGCTTCCACAGCTGTGACACATGCTCAGACAGCAACAAAAGCTGTGACTACAGTATGGAAGAAAGGTGTCACTTTTTTTAAATGACCGCTTAGATGTTGGTGGAGAAGGTGTCAGATCAAAAGTGTTAATAGACTGGAATGATGTAGAGTGGAACCAATCTGGGCTTTCTTTAAGGCTCAGTTACTGTCAAATCAGTGGCGTGTTTGTGTGACTGGTGAATTACTGCTGCAGATATTTGGAGAAAACGTAGAATGTAAAGTATACAAACATGTCTTAGTTGCGCTGTTCATGTTTGAATTCACTATTCACCATTCATCTTTGAGAAGATGTGACGTGTGAAAGCAAAAAAATTAAAGTCTCACACAAACTCCAACTCCAGTTTCTTAGAATTAGAAATTCAAATGATTTGATTTTGACACATGTATGGCTGTATAAACAGATTAATTATCAGTTGGATACGATTATCTGTCTGGATACGATTCCTGCTCACAAGTGAACATGTTTAGATCTATAGACACGCTTCTTTGAAAGCCCTTTCATGGCTATTTCATGTCATGTTAGATTCTGGAGTATACCTCCTGAGTATTCCTCTTCTTCCATTGTAGTTATGATATATTTGTAGGTACAGTATGATGTATTTGTAGGTACAGTATGATATATTTGTAGGTACAGTATGATGTATTTGTAGGTACAGTATGATATATTTGTAGGTACAGTATGATGTATTTGTAGGTACAGTATGATATATTTGTAGGTACAGTATGATGTATTTGTAGGTATAGTATGATATATTTGTAGGTACAGTATGATGTATTTGTAGGTACAGTATGATATATTTGTAGGTACAGTATGATGTATTTGTAGGTACAGTATGATATATTTGTAGGTACAGTATGATGTATTTGTAGGTACAATATGATGTATTTGTAGGTACAGTATGATGTATTTGTAGGTACAGTATGATGTATTTGTAGGTATAGTATGATATATTTGTAGGTACATAATGATGTATTTGTAGGTACAGTATGATGTATTTGTAGGTACAGTATGATATATTTGTAGGTACAGTATGATATATTTGTAGGTACAGTATGATATATTTGTAGGTACAGTATGATGTATTTGTAGGTACAGTATGATGTATTTGTAGGTACATAATGATGTATTTGTAGGTACAGTATGATGTATTTGTAGGTACAGTATGATATATTTGTAGGTACAGTATGATATATTTGTAGGTACAGTATGATATATTTGTAGGTACAGTATGATGTATTTGTAGGTACAGTATGATATATTTGTAGGTACAGTATGATGTATTTGTAGGTACAGTATGATGTATTTGTAGGTACAGTATGATGTATTTGTAGGTACAGTATGATATATTTGTAGGTACAGTATGATGTATTTGTAGGTACAGTATGATGTATTTGTAAGTACAGTATTATATATTTATAAGTACAGTACATTGTTGCAGTGACATTCAAGACATCATCATCTGAAGCAGTAAAACAACAGTCAAGATTATAGCTTCTGGTGATCATTATGTATGGGACAGCGGTCTAAGGCATTGCATCGCAGTGCTAGAGGCGTCACTACATACCCGGGTTCGATCCCGGGCTGTATCACGACCAGCCGTGTTCGGGAGTCCCGTAGGGCGACGCACAATTGGCCCAGCGTCGTCCGGGTTAGGGGTGGGTTTGGCCGGGGTAGGCCGTCATTGTAAATAAGAATTTGTTCTTAACTGACTTGCGTAGTTAAATAAAGGTTAAATAAATACATAAATGCACTGAATCAATGGTGTTTCTTCACATATTGTATGATTACTGTCAGTAATTCTTTTTAATTCCACATTATCATAGTCAGCATATTGGAGAACCATTTGGAGCAGAATAGTACACGTTGACATTTTCACTTACTTCACATCTCCATCGACATACATAATTCATAATGCCTTTTCCATAACACCCTTTCGCCGTCTTATCTTAGAAATGAGAATGGTTACACTTCCTTTTTAGTGACTTTTATTTTTCATGACATAACCACATGAATGCTAGGTAACTATATATACTTAAATTGTAAAGACGTCATAAAACATGCTTTTCAAGGCACCATAACAGGAAAGGCTACCATTAGAAAATGTACCATGTGTTAGTATAAACATCAGTGAAATACTTTATGGGCAGTTGATTTGAATGTCAGGTCAGCATATTGAATGGCATATTCAGTAATAGACAAGCATTCAAGTCATGGAATACCAGGGGAATAAATCATCAGATTTTAATAATTTCTACGCCTTAACAAAATAGAAATGACTTCGTAGTGTAATTCATTTGGATGAGGAGGATTTTCGTTCAAATATGACACATATGGGAACGACTTCATCATTATGGAAGTATTATTTCTCTTGTGACTGTTGTGAGGATTTGTCTGACATTTCAAAAGGTTTCTCTCCAAGTACATCTTCCTGGCTTTTTTCCCCACATCGACATACACAACCAATCTCAAAGCATCAACACTGAAAGCTGCAGGGAGCTGCTATTTTGTCCACTTTGGAATGGCTGCCTCTCTCTCTCTCCCGATCCAAATAGTCAGCTTAGGGAATCTGTGGCACACAGGCTCACGTCTTGCCAAGGAACTGTCATAAAAATGTCTGTACAAAGGATTTTCGTTTGAGACTCTCAGTTTGATTTACACCACTTTCCCTAGGTATTTGAATACAGATAGTTGATGGACTGATGCACTGATATAATCACGGAGGATACAAAAGCATCACAACAATAGCAAGAACTAAAGTAGCATAGTGATAACCGATGGAATGGAGTGGTTCTAGGTAATATAAAAGTGAGAGATTATGTCTTCAGGATGACTGGTCACATGATAACAATCTCCTCCAATGCTCTCCTCGCTTCCCCTGATGTTTTGAGAAGGAGGTCGAGGAGAGAGGACACAAGGCGAGGAC
>NC_140016.1:1822813-1950121 GCF_964263955.1 Coregonus lavaretus
AACACCCACTCCAACTGTACATCAGGATAGGCAAATGGATGGCCATTAATAGTAATGGGAGTATTTAACCCCATAGGCGCTAGACAACAGGGACAGATGCCATTTTTCATTACAGACCTAGTCACAAGCTTCATTTGAGTAAGAAGACCATGTTTCATTTGACACCAGAATCAGAGAAAAAGAGCCACAGATGTGTTTCATTTCCTCAGCACTCTCTCAACATTCATATTTTAGCACCAGACCCATCTCATGAGTGATTGATAGTTTCAGAGATGGGATGCATATGATTTCATGATATATTTTTTTGGAATTACAAACTTAAAAGACAGACAGGCGTACATGGCACGTAAACGTGCAGGGTAATCACTGAAATTGTAAAAATAGTCACAGCAGCCACCTGTATGTAAACCCTTACATTTCCCACTCAGCGGTGTATAGCTACCCAACCAGTTTCCAGAGCCTTCAAAATTGGTTACTATGGAGATGAAATTATCCAAGTTATTTACAGCCATTCCAATCGTATTTGTTTTTTTCTTTACTTTTATCAGAAGATAAGGAAGGGTATAATCTCGGGGAAGGCAATAAAAGGTGACAGGCGCTGTCATTGTCACCAGCGACAAGGGCATAAGCAGTGGGCGAGAGAGAGTCAATATGAAATGGTGAGGTAATGAAAAAGTGCCGTATGCATTGGAACGATGCAGGGCTTGGCTGATGTGTCAGGGAGGTCGACATGGCTGTGCTGAAGGTTTGGCTGATATGTTAGGGAGGTCGACATGGCTGTGTAGCAGGTTTGGCTGATGTGTTAGGGAGGTCGACATGGCTGATGTGTTAGGGAGGTCGACATGGCTGTGTAGCAGGTTTGGCTGATGTGTTAGGGAGGTCGACATGGCTGTGTAGCAGGTTTGGCTGATGTGTTAGGGAGGTCGACATGGCTGTGTAGCAGGTTTGGCTGATGTGTTAGGGAGGTCGACATGGCTGATGTGTTAGGGAGGTCGACATGGCTGTGCTGAAGGTTTGGCTGATGTGTGTCAGGGAGGTCGACATGACTGTGTAGGAGGTTTGGCTGATGTGTCAGGGAGGTCGACATGGCTGTGTTGAAGGTTTGGCTGATGTGTAATGGAGGTCAACATGGCTGTGTTGGAGGTTGGTCTCTCATTATAATCCAGCAGGTCAGAATGGACATGATGATTGTCAGAGCCTCTGACTGTAACCCCAGTGAAATCATATGATGAAATACTTGGCTATTCAGGATCCTCCCACAGCCGTTACAGTGGAGGAATAGTAGTACATCCCACAGCCGTTACAGTGGAGGAATAGTAGTACATCCCACAGCCGTTACAGTGGAGGAATAGTAGTACATCCCACAGCCGTTACAGTGGAGGAATAGTAGTACATCCCACAGCCGTTACAGTGGAGGAATAGTAGTACATCCCACAGCCGTTACAGTGGAGGAATAGTAGTACATCCCACAGCCGTTACAGTGGAGGAATAGTAGTACATCCCACAGCCGTTACAGTGGAGGAATAGTAGTACATCCCACAGCCGTTACAGTGGAGGAATAGTAGTACATCCCACAGCCGTTACAGTGGAGGAATAGTAGTACATCCCACAGCCGTTACAGTGGAGGAATAGTAGTACATCCCACAGCCGTTACAGTGGAGGAATAGTAGTACCTGAAGTAGAGGAATGATGGTAAGATATCTAAGATAATGTTATGAATGGTGGTTTAACACAGTTACCCAGCTCTCAGAGAGATGAAGCATCGTGTTTTCAACAGCAGTATAGTGTCACTGGTAAACGAATGGGCTCCTTAAAACAGACATCTGAAGAGGATGAAGGTTATATATATATATACTCCAGGCTATTTTCATTTCATGCATTAATTTCATGGTTCTTCGTCTCACGATGGCCAGTCCCTGAGCTGAGTGTGTATTTATCAGCACTTCAGGGACCCCATGCTGTTCCACTCTTGCAATCCATCTACCCTTGTCCTCTCCCTCTCCTGTTCTCTCGTATTTGACCGATTGTAACTGAAAGTAATTGCAGGCAGAAAACAACATCTAATGATTACTTTATCTGGGAGTCGAGAACAGAAAAGTCACAGACGGGTACTTTCAACAAAGAAAAAGGTCTGTTTTTTTTTTTTTTTTTTTACACACAATTTCAGACAACAAAGAATATTATTGACTGAGATTAGAACACCCAAACAAATAACAGAGAAGAAAAGATAGGACCAAGTGCAGAGAGAAAGAAAGGATCCCCCTGAACACCCCGTGTCAAACACTTGTTTCACTCTTTTTGTTAGTATTGATTAAATACACGTTGCTGGATTGAAGAGACATATTTTTGCCTCCACATAAACACCCCCGGGGACAATGTATAGACTTAATTGAATAGAAATTCAGTAGTCTATCGTCCATCCGTGCTGTTCCACTGTCCTCTCCTTCTACTTCCTCATAGAAATGGGATAAAGTCACACCTACTGCTCTAGGATTTCTATCAACAACAAAAAATTACCAACAATTATGCACCAATCTTTTTTTTAAATTCAATCCACCTTTTACATGTACATTTTAGCAGACGCTCTTATCCAGAGCGACTTACATGAGCAATTAGGGTTAAGTGCCTTGCTCAAGGGCACATCGACAGATTTTTCACCTAGTCGGCTCGGGGATTAGAACCAGCGACCTTTCGGTTACTGGCACAACGCTCTTAACCACTAAGCTACCTGCCGCCAAGTCCGACAGCATACGTGTGGGAAAAGGCATACTGCTCCGCAACTACTCTTTCTTTCTAAAGTCTGATGGCGTAATGAAAGGCATACTCTATAACTTCTATCGATACAAACAGAAGCAACAGTTTTGGGCCAAGCTGTTTTTTTATTCCATCCCGTGGTGGCGACTTGACTTTGTTGTTTCATCTGTGTTGTCATGGTGATGGTACTGATTGATCTCCTTCATTATGTGAGACGGCCTTGAGGACGGACGGACGGACGGACGGACGGACGGTGATCTGGGGGGGGGGGTGTCAGCATCAACACAATCAGTGCTGCCCCAAACACACATACTGCATCCCAAAAAATGGCACCCTGTTCACTATATAGTGCACTATTTTTTTTTACCAGGGTCCCATAGGTCTCTTGTCAAAAGTAGTGCACTATGTAGGGAACAGGGTGCCATTTTGGGACGCGGACACAGCACGGGCTGAACGGACCAGCAAACACCAGAACAATCAGCAATCAGCACTGATCGTCGTAATGACAGAGGGTGCTACACCGGAGGAGCAGTATTCCACCTCAACCACACCGTTTTCATCTTGGGCCAAGAACAGCGATTATATTGTGTAGGTGTGTAGCAAGATGTCCACCGTCTACACAGAAGTAACTCATAAATGCATATTTACCGGGGGGGGGGGGGGGGGGCAGCTAAACCGGTTCTTCCCTTGAAATTCATTGCAGCTAAGTAAATGTCTGAAATGTCCATATTTCTTAGATTTAGGTGACTCAAGATTTATGTAAAATGGAGAAGGTTTTATTTATGACTTTTATAGAAAGTAGACGGTTGATGAAGTGAGATTTAACCTATAGATCTGTTCTGGGTAGAGAAATGCGTAGAAAATGCAGTGGCTTATGCTGAAATAATTTGGGCCTATAGAAGGTCAATAGGCCAATGTGTCCACCTGGATGAGCAGTAGTTGTTGAACCATTGTACCCATAGTATACTATAGTAAGGTTATTGTACTGTCAGTATATAATTAAAATGAAAAGAGCCCTTCACAAAGGACAGCTAGCTAGCTACAAACCGTGTGTTAAACTGGTTACATGCCATACATGTAACAAGCATTTATCACACTGACCTATTGCCCCCAATTATTATGGAAAACAGGAATCAAATTAACATTGAAGTGCTTCTCTGCTCTCTGAGCAATCTCTACCTTCAATGCATTTCCACGGATAAGAGAGAGGGGAAATAAAACATTATGCTAGTGCATATGCTGTATATCTTGCAGTCATTAATGATTAGTTCCTTCTTCCCTCAGCCATACATTATTGTTATTGGCTCAGCGGCCAGGCATATGGTAAGTGGATCCAATGGCATCAACAGAGTCCATCTTTCAACTGTTAACTGGCAGGCAGAAAGCAAGTTGCCAACGCTGGTGTCATCATCTCTCGGTACATGAGTGATCCAAGACGCTGTATAATCTTTAATACCTCATCGCCACGGAGGGATGGTAAATGATGTGATAAAGCAACAGTCTACTGCTGGGTTATTCCTTTGTGTCCTGAAAATAGATCCATCTAAAGTAACGTGGCATCCAATTCACCAAGACTTACATTCTCGAACCGAAACAATGACCCACAGTAAAATGGCAATGACTTGTGGGCAAAATATTGGCAAGCAATTCAGGGCTACTTTAAATGTATAATCCATAAGGTGTGGCCACACACACACACACCTGTGAAACGCGTAGCTGAGTTGAACAATCCTGTTACTGTGTAGGAGACGGCATGCTATTACAGTGGTATATGATCAGCATCATACGCTCTAAGAAAAAAGGCTTCCAAAAGGGTTCTTCGGCTGTTCCCATTGGATAACTGTTTTTGGTTCCAGGTAGAACCCTTTTTTGGTTTCAGGTAGAACCCTCTGTGGAACCAAAAGTCTTCTACCTGGAACCAAAAAAGGGTTCTTCAAAGGGTTCTCCTATGGGAACAGATGAACAACCCTTTAGGGCGGCAGGTAGCTTAGTGGTTAAGAGCGTTGTGCCAGTTACCGTAAAGGTCGCTGGTTCTAATCCCCGAGCAGCCTAGATGTGAAAAAAATCTGTCGATGTGCCCTTGAGCAAGGCACTTAACCCTAATTGCTCTGGATAAGAGCGTCTGCTAAAATGTCAAATGTTATGGTTCTAGATAGCACCCTTTTTTTTCTAAGAGTGTAGCTACATTGTGCGGTAACATGATTCATATGAGGGGCGGACTACTTCAGGTCCCCACACACATGTTCACTTTAAAGGGTTTCCTTTTTGAGGCGGTACAGTGTCTCCTCAGGGGGCAAGTATACATTTTTCACTAAAACCTCCCTTGAATAATGAATTATGTCCTGTTCACACTCAGTGATAGGTCCTGAAAGGGTAAAGCTTTCAGAGAAAGATTTCACTGCTAA
This sequence comes from Coregonus lavaretus, assembly GCF_964263955.1. Classification (NCBI taxonomy): domain Eukaryota; kingdom Metazoa; phylum Chordata; class Actinopteri; order Salmoniformes; family Salmonidae; genus Coregonus; species Coregonus lavaretus. Next base: position 1,827,973 of record NC_140016.1, read on the forward strand.
TCATGGATAATTTATCTATATCAGTGTGTTGGTACAGGAAACCATACAGTGTATCACCGAAGAACGTGAACGCACACTGACTACTTTAGATTCAATAAACCAGAAGTACAGTACGTGTCTAGTTTTTTTCATGTTGACAGTAACTCCCTTTTAAAAATCACAGAGGTAGGTACAGTGGCTTTGCGAAAGTATTCACCCCCCCCTTGGCATTTGTCCTATTTTATTGCCTTACAACCTGGGAATTAAAATGGATTTTTGTGGGTGTTTTGTATCATTTGATTTACACAACATGCCTACCACTTTGAAGATGCAAAATATATATTTTTTTGTGAAACAAACAAGAAATAAGACAAAAAAACTGAAAACTTGAGCGTGCATAACTATTCATCCCCCCCCCCCCCCCCCCCCTCGCATTGAAACAAAAGCAGGTACAATAACATCCACTCTAACTACATTGGGAATAGATTTAGGCCTACATTCACACAGCAGAGAAAATATGTATAATCTAAAAGAAATATCATTTCCATTGAGAGAAAAAAAGGGTATTTGTAAATGAAAACAAGTCGTACATAACAAGAACCCCCCCCCCCCCCCCCCCAACCTCAACATTTCTATTGATCTGCCTTCCTCCCCTAACCTCAACACTTCTATTGATCTGCCTTCCTCCCCTAACCTCAACACTTCTATTGATCTGCCTTCCTCTCCTAACCTCAATCCTTCTATTGATCTGCCTTCCTCTCCTAACCTCAATCCTTCTATTGATCTGCCTTCCTCCCCTAACCTCAATCCTTCTATTGATCTGTCTTCCTCCCCTAACCTCAATCCTTCTATTGATCTGCCTTCTTGCCCTAACCTCAATCCTTCTATTGATCTGTCTTCCTCCCATAACTTCAACACTTCTATTGATCTGCCTTCCTCCCATAACCTCAATCCTTCTATTGATCTGCCTTCCTCCCATAACCTCAATCCTTCTATTGATCTGCCTTCCTCCCCTAACCTCAATCCTTCTATTGATCTGCCTTCCTCCCATAACCTCAACACTTCTATTGATCTGCCTTCCTCCCTGACCTCGACACTTCTTCCTACTTACAGATGCAATTAGGGTTAAGTGACATGCTCAAGCGCCTACATTTTATGGTTGGAATCTATAGTAGGACAGTTGTAATGTAAAGGCAGCAACTATTAGCTTGAGGACGGCATGGAAAGACACACATATTTCACAAACCAAGTGTCGCGATCAACAAACATGCTGTGTGTTGTGTTTTGTTGTGTTAGGAAACTGTGAGCGCAGAGAATCCATGGCTCATCCTGTGCTGCATGACGTCACCAGCATCAGACTCTGTGTTCTGGCCTGCGGTCTGTTTCAGACCGGCACTGTGTTCCTCACTTCATAAAGACACCAACAACATTTCTATGATAATATCCTATTCACTGAGGGAAGACAGACACCTGCTACTGATACATTTCATTGCCCTATTATTATTATTATTATTATTATTATTATTATTATTATTATTATTATTATTATTATTATTATTATCATCATATCATTATTATTATTATTATCATTATTATTATTATCATTATTATTATTATCATTATTATTATTATCATTATCATATTATTTTTATTATTATTATTATTATTATTATCATTATCATTATTATTATTATTATTATTATTATTATTATTATTAACTGCAAGGAGAGAAACGAAACGCGTTGAATTGGGTGGAGATTTACACATTAAGATGAGGGTTATGGGTGAATATGTTATTGGGATGTGGAATGCTGTGGTTTCAACTAGAACACAATGGTGAGGAAAAGATGAGTTGCCACTGGTCCCGTTCAAAGGGAGTGAGCTGTCTGCACACTAGGTCTACGTCCCAAATGGCACCCTTTTCCCTGTGAAGTGCATTACTTTGACCAGGCCCCCCCCCCATAGCGCATGGGGTATAGGGTGCCATTTGGGATGGCCTCTTTATTCTGCCTCATCCTGGACCTTCTTCACACCACTGTTATATTGCTAATTAGCTGAACCTTATCGGGTACGACAATTTACTTTTCAATGAAAACTCCTCTCCTCCAATGACCTTGGGGCATAAGACGTGACTGCTCCGAATAGAGCCATGTCCTTCACATCCAGTTAGAGGTGCTATTTAGAAATGAATTGAAACTCAATTTGAACCCAACTCTGCATTGAATATACTGTATACGTCAGTTCAGTTCACCCGTTCTCATCAACCCCATCATTAAGACTAGAGTGCAGCAATGTATATTTCTTCCGGTAATATCCTTAATGCGGTGATTGAAAGGGACCAAATCACTACCCTTAACAGAAGAGACACTCTCCCAATTGGTGCCCTATTTCCCTACACAGTGCACTACTTTTGACCAGAGCACTATGGGAATAGGGTGCAATTTGGGACGAAGCCACAGACTGGAAATCACAGCTTTCCCCTGGCTAATCAGTCTGACCATTGTGGGTAGTAAATTCTAATGTCCAGGAATTATGACTACATGATGGCATGTGTGCCACAAATACTGTAAGCATGTTCTTTTGAAGGGAGGGGAAGAGTGTGTGTGTGTGTGTGGGGGTGGGGTTATATGGTGGCCCTAAGGGGCCATTTTAAATCTACTTTGCACTCTGGGTTCACCATAGGCTTGAAGTGAGAAACATTCCTTTAGTATCACTCAGCGGGTCTACAGTACTCATCTGTAATGTTCAGGCAATAATACAACAGATGAAGCCACATCTATTTTTTTTGTTCCGCATCCTAAATGGCATCCTATTCCCTACATACTACACCACTATGGGGCCCTGGTCACATACTACACCACTATGGGCCCTGGTCAAAAGTAGAGCACTTTGTAAGGAATTTGGGACACGCACCAGCCCGTGTAGGCTGTAAAGAAAAAAAACATTTAAGTCATATTGGCTATGCTACGCCATCGAAGCAGCCCCAGAGAGCCAATCAGCTGGCTGTTATTTCACATGCTGCTGTGTTCCTCAGCCAATTAGTCTAAAGTGCTGAGGCAACTGCAGGTTTTATTTGTATAGTCTAGATTGGATTTGACCGACGTACTATCTGTTCCTGTTTGAACATTACTAACCCCTTTTTGTTATAATCCAATAACATCATGGAAGTCAGATTGGTCTTTAAAATCATGATATCAACCACAATGTGGTCACTCAACTACAATTCACTACGTAGGTGTAACCAGACCGAACGCATTCGACTTTCATTATTTCCACTGGTATCTGTCCGTGATCCCCCCCCCCCCCTGAATCGTAACTGTTTTAAAGCTGAGATGGAGACGGCCTTGTCAACAGCAGAATAATATAACCAGATCACTTTGCTGAAAGCGAACGTGATAATGATGGGGAAACATGTTCATGTGAATTCATGTGAGACATGGCAGTATTGAGAGAGGTATCCAGTGGCTTGCGAAAGTATTCACCCCTTTTGGCATTTTTCCTATTTTGTTGCCTTACAACCTGGAATTAAAATAGATTTTTGGGGGGTTCGTATCATTTGATTTACACAACATGCCTACCACTTTGAAGATGCAAAATATTTTTTTTGTGTGTGAAACAAGCAAGAAATAAGACAAAAAAATGTGCATAACTATTCACCCCCCCCAAAGTCAATACTTTGTAGAGCCACCTTTTGCAGCAATTACAGCTGCAAGTCTCTTGGGGTATGTCTCTATTAGCATGGCACATCTAGCCACTGGGATTTTTGCCCATTATTCAAGGCAAAACTGCTCCAGCTCCTTCAAGTTGGATGGGTTCCGCTGGTGTACAGCAATCTTTAAGTCATAGCACAGATTCTCAATTGGATTGAGGTCTGGGCTTTGACTAGGCCATTCCAAGACATTTACATGTTTCCCCTTAAACCACTCAAGTGTTGCTTTAGCAGTATGCTTAGGGTCATTGTCCTGCTGGAAGGTGAACCTCCGTCCCAGTCTCAAATCTCTGGAAGACTGAAATATGTTTTCCTCAAGAATTTCCCTGTATTTAGCATCATCCACCATTCCTTCAATTCAGACCAGTTTCCCAGTCCCTGCTGATGAAAAACATCCCCAAAGCATGATGCTGCCACCACCATGCTTCACTGTGGGGATGGTGTTCTCGGGGTGATGAGAGGTGTTGGGTTTGCACCAGACATAGCGTTTTCCTTGATAGCCAAAAAGCTCAATTTTAGTCTCATCTGACCAGAGTACCTTCTTCCATATGTTTGGGAGTCTCCCACATGCCTTCTGGCGAACACCAAACGTGTTTGCCTATTTATTTCTTTAAGCAATGGCTTTTTTTCTGGCCACTCCTCCGTAAAGCCCAGCTCTGTGGAGTGTACGGCTTAAAGTGGTCCTATGGACAGATACTCTAATCTCCGCTGTGGAGCTTTGCAGCTCCTTCAGGGTTATCTTTGGTCTCTTTGTTGCCTCTCTGTTTAATGCACTCCTTGCGTTATCCGTGAGTTTTGGTGGGCGGCCCTCTCTTGGCAGGTTTGTTGTGGTGCCATATTCGTTTAATGGTGCTCCGTGGGATGCTCAAAGTTTCTCACCAAAACACAGGCATAATATTGGACAAGTTACAGCCACTGTATGGATGTTACCTTGCTTTAGAAAATAAATATTGATTGGTACAAACAACGTTTTTTTGCATTGTTTGTAACTTATTATGTGCATAATGTTGCTGCTACCATCTCTTATGACCGAAAAGAGCTTCTGGACATCAGAACAGCGATTACTCACCTTGAACTGGACAAATAATTTTTCTTTAATGAGTCGGATGAGAGGGATTTGCTCCAGACACCCGACAGGGCCCTCATCCCCGTCATTCGCAGTAGAAAGAAAAGGAGATATCGCGGAAGGAGATCGGGGTGCCTGGTAAGGAGCCTGCGACGAGTGGCTAATCTGCCTTTGCCATCGATGCTATTGGCCAATTTACAATCACTTGATAATAAAGTGGACGAACTACAAGCACGTATATCCTACCAATGGGTTATTAAAAACTGTAATATCTTCTGTTTCACCGAGTCGTGGCTGAACGAAGACATGAATAACATACAGCTGGCAGGTTATACACTGTATTGGCAGGATAGAACAGCAGCCTCTGGTAAGAAAAGGGGTGGCGGTCTATGTATATTTGTAAACAAAAGCTGGTGCACGATATCTAAGGAAGTCTCGAGGTTTTGCTCGCCTGAGGTAGAGTATCTCATGATAAGCTGTAGACCACACTATCTACCAAGAGAGTTTTCCTCTATATTCTTCGTAGCTGTCTATTTACCACCACAAACCAATGCTGGCACTAAGACCACACTCAATGAACTGTATACGGCCATAAGCAAACAGGAAAACGCTCATCCAGAGGCGGCTCCTAGTGGCCGGGGTCTTTAATGCAGGGAAACCTAAATCTGTTTTACCTCATTTCTACCAGCATGTTAATGTGCAACCTGAGGGAAAAAAACTCTAGACCACCTTTACTCCACATACAGAGATGCATACAAAGCTCTCCCTCGCCCTCCATTTGGCAAATCTGACCATAATTATATCCTCCTGATTCCTGCTTACAGGCAAAAACTAAAGCAGGAAGCACCAGTGACTCGGTCAATAAAAAAGAAGCAGATGCTAAGCTACAGGACTGTTTTGCTAGCACAGACTGGAATATGTTTGGGATTCTTCCGATGGCATTGAGGAGTACACCACATCAGTCACTGCCTTCATCAATAAGTGCATTGATGACGTCGTCCCCACAGTGACCGTACGTACCCCAACCAGAAGCCATGGATTACAGGCAACATCCGCACTGAGCTAAAAGGTAGAGCTGCCAGTTTCAAGGTGCGGGACTCTAACCCGGAAGCTTATAAGAAATCCCGCTATGCCCTCAGACGAACTATCAAACAGGCAAAGCATCAATACAGGACTAAGTTCGAATCGTACTACACAGGCTTCGATGCTCGTCGGATGTGGCAGGGCTTGCAAACTATTACAGACTACGAAGGGAAGCACAGCCACGAGCTAAATTACTTCTATGCTCGCTTCAAGGCAAGTAACACTGAAATGTATGAAATGTATGAGAGCATCAGCTGTTCCGGACAACTGTGTGATTACACTCTCCATAACTGACGTGAGTAAGACCTTTAAACAGGTCGACATTCACAAGGCCAGACAGATTACTAGGACGTGTACTCCGAGCATGCGCTGACCAACTGGCAAGTGTCTTCAATTACATTTTCAACCTCTCCCTGTCTGTAATACCAACATCTTTCAAGCAGACCACCATAGTCCCTGTGCCCAAGAACACTAAGGTAACCCGCCTTCTTCACCACACTGTCTGCATGAGGGTTTTAGGTGCCAAGCCATATTTCTTCAGCCTCCTGAGGTTGAAGAGGCTCTGTTTTACCTTCTTCACCACACTGTCTGCGTGGGTGGACCATTTCAGTTTGTCAGTGATGTGTACGCCAAGGAACTTGAAGCTTTCCACCTTCTCCACTGCGGTCTCGTCGATGTGGATAGGGGGGTGCGCCCTCTGCTGTTTCCTGAAGTCCACGATCATCTCCTTTGTCTTGTTGAAGTTGAGTGAGATGTTATTTTCCTGGCACCACACTCCCAGAGCCCTCACCTCCTCCCTGTAGGCGGTCTCGTCATTGTTGGTAATCAAGCCTACTACTGTTGTGTCGTCTGCAAACTTGATGATTGAGTTGGAGGCGTGCTTGGCCACGCAGTCATGGGTGAACAGGGAGTACTGGAGGGGGCTGAGCACGCACCCTTGTGGGAACCCAGTGTTGAGGATCAGCGAAGATGTTGTTTCCTACCTTCACAACCTGGGTGTGGCCCGTCAGGAAGTCCAGGACCCAGTTGCACAGGGCGGGGTTCAGACCCAGGGCCTCAAGCTTAATGATGAGCTTGGAGGGTACTATGGTGTTGAATGCTGAGCTATAGTCAATGAGCACCATTCTTACATAGGTATTCCTCTTGTCCAGATGGGATAAGGCAGTGTGCAGTGTGATGGCAATTGCATCGTCTGTGGATCTATTGGGGCAGTAAGCAAATTGAAATGGGTCTGGTGTGACAGGTAAGGCAGAAGTGATATGATCCTTGACTGGTCTCTCAAAGCACTTCATGATGACAGAAGTGAGTGCTACGGGGCGATAGTCATTTAGTTCAGTTACCTTTGCTTTCTTAAGTACAGGAACAATGGTGGCCATCTTGAAGCATGTGGGAACAGCAGACTCTATTGATGCAATCTCTATTGCGCTCCACACTGCCCTTTCACGCCTGGACAAAAGGAAGACCTATGTGAGAATGCTATTCATTGTCTACAGCTCATTGCCCTCAAAGCTCATCACTAAGCTAAGGACCCTAGGACTAAACACCTCCCTCTGCAACTGGATCCTGGACTTTCTGACGGGCCGCCACAAGGTGGTAAGGGCAGGTAACAACACATCCGCCATGCTGATCCTTAACACGGGGGCCCCAATGGGGTGGGTGGTCAGTCCCCTCCTGTACTCCCTGTTTATTCATGACTGCATGGCCAGACACGACTCCAACACCATCATTAAGTTTGCCGATGACACAACAGTGGTAGGCCTGATCACCGACAACGACGAGACAACCTATAGGGAGGAGGTCAGAGACCTGGCCATGTGGTGCCAGGACAACAACCTCTCCCTCAATATGATCAAGACAAAGGAGATGATTGTGGACTAGAGGAAAAAGAAGAGGATCGAGCACACCCCCATTCTCATCGACTGGGCTGTAGTGGAGCAGGTTGAGAGCTTCAAGTTCCTTGGTGTCCACATCACCAACAAACTAACATGGTCTAAGCACACCAAGACAGTCGTGAAGAGGGCACGACAAAACCTATTCCCCCTAAGGAGACTGAAAAGATTTGGCTTGGGTCCTCAGATCCTCAAAAGGTTCTACAGCTGCACCATCAAGAGCATCCTGACTGGTTGCATCACCGCCTGGTATGGCAACTGCTCGGCCTCCCACCGCAAGGCACTACAGAGGGTAGTGCGTACGGCCCAGTACATCACTGGGGCCAAGCTTCCTGCCATCCAGGACCTCTATACCAGGCGGTGTCAGAGGACGCCCTAAAAATTGTCAAAGACTCCAGCCACCCAAGTCATAGACTGTTCTCTCTGCTACCACACGGCAAGCGTTACCGGAGTGCCAAGTCTAGGACCAAGAGGCTTCTAAACAGCTTCCACCCACAAGCCATAAGACTCCTGAACATCTAATCAAATGGCTACCCAGACTATTTGCATTGCCCCCCCTTACGCTGCTGCTACTCTCTGTTTATTATCTATGCATAGTCACTTTAATAACTCTACCTACATGTACATATTACCTCAATTACCTCGACTAACCGGTGCCCTCGCACATTGACTCAGTACCGGTACCCCCTGTTTTTAGCCTCGCTATTGTTATTTTTAATGCTGCTCTTTAATTATTTGTTACTTTTATTTCGTATTATTTTATATTGTATTTTTTGTGTGATTTATTTTGGTATTTTTTCTTAAAACTGCATTGTTGGTTAAGGGCTTGTAAGTGAGCATTTCACTGTAAGGTCTACACCTGTTGTATTCGGCGCATGTGACAAATAACATTTGATTTGATTTGATATTGTCTGGGTTCCAGTTCTCAGGGAGCTGAAAGGGGATGTCAATGATTTTAATTACCTCAGTGAAAATCAATGCCATTGAACAGCACTTCCTGTTCTGAACACTATATCCAAGGAGCGATAGTAAAAGGACAACTGAAGGTGTCACAACAAAGTAGGTGATTAGCATGACTGTTGTAAGTAACAGCAAACTTTCCAGGACATAGACATGTCTTATATGGGCAGAAAGCTTAAATTATTGTTAATTTAACTGCAATGTCCAATTTACAGTAGCTGTCACAGTGAAAACATTCCATGCTATTGTTTGAGGAGAGCGCACAACAACAACAAAAAATATCACGGCAACTGGTTTGATACATTCACCTCTGAAGGTAAAAAAATGAACTTACATTCAGTAATCTTGCTCTGATATGTCATCCTAAGGGTCCCAGAGATAAAATGTATCATTTTTTTTTATATTCAAATATAGGAACTGGGTTCTACAGTTTGAACCCTTGCTGTCTCTGGCTCCACACCCACCCCACCCGGCCATCTAGATGTGTGAAAGTTAGTGTATAAGCTAATGTCCATCATGTATGACATTCCTGGGAGTGTGTAAACTTACATTTTGTATTACCATATCATTTTTGTTTGTTCTTTATAGTTATATACTTGAAAATGTATCAATTGACCAATTCGGCACATTTGGGCAGACTTGATACAAAATAGTCCAGTATTGCAATGCTTCACTGGATCAATCTGAAACTTTGCACACACACTGCTTCCATCTAGTGGCCACAATCTAAATTGCGCCTAAACGCCTATATGATATTATGGCCTTTCTCTTGCATTTCAAAGATAATGGAACAAAAAAAATAATACTTTTTGTTTGTATTATCTTTTACCATATCTAATGTGTTGTATTATCCTACATTAATTTCACATTTCCACAAACTTCAAAGTGTTTCCTTTCAAACGTTATCAAGAATATACATATCCTTGTTCAGGTCCTGAGCTACAGGCAGTTAGATTTGGGTATGTCATTTTAGGCGAAAATTGAAAAAAAGGGTCCGATCCTTAAGATGGAAAATGATGGGGATTTAGACATCAGAACAGCACCATGCACTAACACCAGTTTATTGTTTTAAAGAAGAGGGAAAGCCTTGTGACAAATACTCTTCAAAAGTGAAAAAGTGGTGGCTGAATATAATATTGAGGATGTGCTGCTCAGAGCTGGGGAGAATTTATGCTTGGGGGATGTCTGCCTGCATGGGTTTCATTCATTCCACTGCTGGACTGCGACAGTTTTCATACAGGAGCAAGGTGGAACAATTACCATTTAAAGTGGTTCCTCTCCCTAACCAGGGCCTCTTCTTCTGCCTTTTTTATAAGTACATTTTTATTCATTGTCATTATAAAGAATATTGTTTGAGAACAGAGCATTTTCTAAGAGGAGTTGTTTGAGGTATTATTGAAATGGTTGAATAGAATAGACAGTGGTTGAAGTGTCTGGAAGTCAACTGGTGTGGACTGTGAGGTGAAATACAGGACAAATCATTAAGAAAAGCAACTTCAAAAAGAGATAGACCTCTCATACATATTGAATAGTTAATTGATATTGAGAGGTACATCATAAAAATAATAAGTTCCCCTCTCCTCATTTAGTACTTGCTTACTTACAATACCAACAACAAATGGTGGTAAACTCAGGCAGACAAAAACTAACCCCCCCCAAAAAGAAAAGCATAATTTATTTCCGAAACCTGGCTGATTGCCTTTGTAAACTGAAAATAACTATGAAGGGGGATAATTTTCTTTGAAGGAGAAATGCATTTATTTTTCCTTGTGTCAACAGACACAACTTATTTTGAGGTGTGCAGTGATTTCTGCACTGCTCTGATAAGTGTCTTATTCCAAGCAAACAGTCATTTGCAAATGTAGACGGCTGTAAACACATTCACTCCATTTTGTTAATTAATTCAGTAGTTTTTTTCTGTCCACAGCCTTTGAAGTGTTCTCAGGTTTTTAATAGAATAAATAAACAAATAACAGGGATGCTGTCCGTCTGTTGTCCTTTTCAATGAAGAGCAGAGCTATTCAATGGCAGTGCATCATTTACTGGAATTAGAGTAAATAAATGAAGTCCACCAGAATGACAACACTGAATAACGCCATGGCTAAGAAACAAAGACAAGTAATAGTTTTCTCATTAATAACGTAAATGAAAAGTCAAAAAACTAAAATAAAGGGTACATAATCAATAAATTGCACGGTGAAGCGCCTATGTTTTAATGTCAGATTTCAACAAGTCCAATCTACATGGCGAATGTCAAAACACGTGTGTTTGTCTTTACTGTATTTTGGGACTTACTGACATGACTACTTTATGTATTATAACTGATTGGTACTGGATTTGTATAACCTACTGTTACCTCCACTTTTTCTAGTGCAAGCTCCTTGAGTAGGATGTTAAAATGAGTCTCCATCCCAAATGGCACCCAATAGAGGACCACAGTGTGAGTCATAATACCCATAAAACCTAGCAGTGAAACAGGGAAATGGTTCCAATCGTTTTTCCACCATTTATTTTTTCCCATAGGGGATTTTAGAAACACTTAAAATAAGGGCTGTGTTTCGTGTAGGGCTTACTCTGGCGTGGCGTTTTGAAAAACGGTGTAATAATTAGCTGCTAATGTGGCTATCATAAAGAACTAGAAATGCCATGATGATCTGGACGATGACTGCCAAATCGAGGAAAAGGTAAGAATCTCTGGATTAACTATTTAATGTTAGCTAAATGTAGTAATTCATAAATAGGCTACATTTCTTAAAAATTGACAATTCTGTGAACTGTTTCCTTCAAATGTTTTATTGACACAATACCTGTTCGCAAAGGTATCAGCTAGAGATGGCATGCAGGAGCTTGCAGAGATTTGTTGTTTTGCGTGATGTCTACTTTGATGCTAATTAGCATTTTCAAATCTGAGAGTAAATAGAGACAAATATATTGATAAAAGTCACCTTGTCCAAGAGAGATGTACACGGTTATCAACACGTCACGCCAGGGTAAGCCTACAAGAAACACAGCCCTTATTTGAAGTGTTTCTAAAATCCCCCTCATAGGGCCATGGTATAAAGTAGTGCACTACAGTGGTGGTCGGTGCCGTTTAAGATTAGGGAGGATTCTTAATTTTTTTTAAATGAACATGGCCTTATTTCTATACCAGCATATTGGATGACCGTCATTCATATTCCATTCACCCAGCTCAATTTATTATCGATAGGTTTAGGCTACTACATGATACTCAAATGTTCCTATACCCATCATGAGGTTAATACAACCTAGCCTAGGAATTAAAGTTTATAATGTACGTGCACAGGTTGAGAGAAGAATTTGAGTAATCAAGGTGATTATACTCTTCAAATCAAATCAAATAAAAGTGTATTTGCCACATGCGCCGAATACAACAGGTGTAGACATTACAGTGAAATGCTTACTTACAAGCCCTTAACAAACAATGCATTTTTTAAATACTTTTTTTTTTTTTAAGTGTTAAGTAAAAAAGAGAAAAGCAAATAACAAAAGAGCAGCAGTAACATAAAATAACAGTAGGGAGGCTATATACAGGGGGGTACCGGTGCAGAGTCAATGTGCGGGGGCACCGGCTAGTCGAGGTAATTGAGGTAATATGTACATGTGGGTAGAGTTAAAGTGACTATGCATAAATAATAAACAGAGTAGCAGCAGCGTAAAAGAGGGGGGGTGGGGGAAGCAATGTACCTGTTCAGGAGTCTTATGGCTTGGGGGTAGAAGCTGTTGAGAAGCCTTTTGGACCTAGACTTGGCGCTCCGGTACCGCTTGCCGTGCGGTACCATTCTATCTGAACAGTCTATGACTAGGGTGGCTGGAGTCCTTGACAATTTTGAGGGCTTTCCTCTGACACCGCCTGGTATAGAGGTCCTGGATGGCAGGAAGCTTGGCCCCAGTGATGTACTGGGCCGTACGCACTACCCTCTGTAGTGCCTTGTGGTCGGAGGCCGAGCAGTTGCCATACCAGGCGGTGATGCAACCAGTCAGGATACTCTCGATGGTGCAACTGTATAACTTTTTGAGGATCTGAGGACCCATGCAAAATCTTTTCAGTCTCCTGAGGGGGAATAGGCTTTGTCGTGCCCTCTTCACGACTGTCTTGGTGTTTTTGGACCATGATAGTTCGTTGGTGATGTGCACACCAAGGAACTTGAAGCTCTCAACCTGTTCCACTACAGCCCCGTTGATGAGAATGGGGGCGTGGTCAGTCCTCTTTTTTTTCTGTAGTCCACAATCATCTCCTTTGTCTTGATCACTTTGAGGGAGAGGTTGTTATCCTGGCACCACTTAATGATGGTGTTGGAGTCGTGCCTGGCCATGCAGTCATGGGAGTACAGGAGGGGACTGAGCACGCACCCCTGAGGGGCCCCCGTGTTGAGGATCAGTGTGGCAGATGTGTTGTTACCTAGCCTTACCACCTGGGGGCGGCCCGTCAGGAAGTCCAGGATCCAGTTGCAGAGGGAGGTGTTTAGTCCCAGGATCCTTAGCTTACTGATGAGCTTTGAGGGCACTATGGTGTTGAACGCTGAGCTGTAGTCAATGAACATTATTCTCACGTAGGTGTTCCTCTTGTCCAGGTGGGAAAGGGCAGTGTGGAGAGCAATAGAGATTGCATCATCTGTGGATCTGTTTGGGCGGTATGCAAATTGGAGTGGGTCTAGGGTTTCTGGGATAATGGTGTTGATGTGAGCCTTGACCAGCCTTTCAAAGCACTTCATGGCTACAGACATGGGTGCTATGGGTTGGTAGTCATTTAGACAAGTTATCTTGGTGTTCTTGGGCACAGGGACTATGGTGGTCTGCTTGAAACATGTTGGTATTACAGACTCAGTGAGGGACAAGTTGAAAATGTCAGTGAAGACACTTGCCAGTTGGTCAGCGCGTGCTCGGAGTACACGTCCTGGTAATCCGTCTGGCCCTGCGGCCTTGTGAATGTTGACCTGCTTAAAAGTCTTACTCACATCGGTTACGGAGAGCGTGAACACATAGTCATCCGGAACAGCTGGTGCTCTCATGCATGCGTCAGTGTTGCTTGCCTCGAAGTGAGCATAGAAGTGATTTAGCTCATCTGGTAGGCTTGTGTCACTGGGCAGCTCGCGGCTTTGCTTCCTTTTGTAGTCTGTAATAGTTTTCAAGCCCTGCCACATCCGACGAATGTCAGAGCCGGTGTAGTACGATTCAATCTTAGTCCGGTATTGACTCTTTGCCTGTTTGATGGTTCGTCGGAGGGCATAATCAAGGTGATTACACTCTTGACTTCGTCTAGCTGAATCTAGGGTGTAATAATTTGTCCAACAGTTGCAAACCAGAGTTTCTATTGGACAAATTCAGGTATTTTTGTCAATGTTTCATTCCGTTTGCTTCCGTTTAAGACACTTTTTTCAACAGAATTGGCAGAATGAATACACCCCTGAACACTTTCATAGCAGCCACATGCAAACAGCATGATCACTTTGCTCTTTGTACAATTCCTTCTTGCATTGACACATTCACCTCCTATCACCTATTCCCTTTGCCTGTGGACTTCAGTGCACAACACAACAGCTGTATGTGACCAGGCGAATAAAACCTTTCCAAGCCAAACCTTCATACCATAACAGCTAACTGCTACACAGCCTAAATCGTTGTCACCATAGTAATGTCATTGTCAATATAACTACTACAACTAACTCGCTACTAAACCCCTCTACAATCATTTCACCAAGCAGTGCAGCAGTTACACCGCCGGGCTCCGGTGGCAATAAATTAATACAACCAAAAGCTTACCATGACATTAAATAGTTCCAGTGTTGGATAGCCATAGCCAGCTAGCTAACATAGCATCCCTCTCTGTTTGAGCAAGGTGTTTGAGTAGGAATTAGAATTTTAGCAACACGGAAATGACAGAGCGATTTCTGTTAGTGAATCTTTAAGTGAAAGTGAAAAAAATTACAATGAAATATAGCTATCTCTCTCTCTCTATCTATCTTGCTTCTCCTTCATTTTTGAAGAAATTAATTATTGTCTTTCTCTCTCTTTGAGTCAACTATTCAACACATTTCATGCACTGCAGGGCTACCTAGCTGTAGCTTATGCTTTCAGCACTAGATTCATTCTCTGATCCTTTGATTGGGTGGACAACATGTCAGTTCATGCTGCAAGAGCTCTGATAGGTTGGAGGATGTCCTCCGGAAGTTGTCATAATTACTGTGTAAGTCTATGGAAGGGGGTGAGAACCATGAGCCTCCTAGGTTTTGTAACGAAGTCAATGTACCCAGAGGAGGACAGAAGCTAGCTGGTGCTACCCTACAGAGTGCTGTTGAGGATACTGTAGACCTTCATTGCAAAACAGTACGTTTTAATGAATTATTTGGTGACGTGAATATATTTAGTATAGATTTATCTATTTTTTAAAGTTTCACTACTTTTATTTTTATGAAATTCACTGAGGAGGATGGTCAATAATTAAGACAATAATTAAGCCTCAACTGGTGCATTATATATAATGGTGCATATATATAATCTATACACCCCATACTCCTGAGTGGCGCAGTGGTCTAAGGCACTGCATCGCAGTGCTAACTGTGCCACTAGAGATCCTGGTTCGAATCCAGGCTCTGTGGCAGCCGGCCGCGACCGGGAGACTCATGGATGGCGCACAATTGGCACAGCGTCGTCCAGGGTAGGGGAGGGAATGGCCGGCAGGGATGTAGGTCAGTTGATAGAGCATGGCGTTTGCAATGCCAGGGTTGTGGGTTCGATTCCCACGGGGGGCCAGTATAAAAAAAAATGTATTCACTAACTGTAAGTCACTCTGGATAAGAGCGTCTGCTAAATGACTAAAATGTAAAATACGGAAAAGGGTCCAGAGCCCGTTGTGGTTTGGCTCTGATTGCTGTGCATGTACTTTCACACCCTGCTGAACCACATTTTCTACCTTTCACTCCCTGTTTCACCCTGCTGAACCACATTCTCTACCTTTCACTCCCTGTTTCACCTTGCTGAACCACATTCTCTACCATTCACTCCCTGTTTCACCCTGCTGAACCACATTCTCTACCTTTCACTCCCTGTTTCACCCTGCTGAACCACATTCTCTACCTTTCACTCCCTGTTTCACCCTACTGAACCACATTCTCTACCTTTCACTCCCTGTTTCACCCTGCTGAACCACATTCTCTACCTTTCACTCCCTGTTTCACCCTGCTGAACCACATTCTCTACCTTTCACTCCCTGTTTCACCCTGCTGAACCACATTCTCTACCTTTCACTCCCTGTTTCACCCTGCTGAACCACATTCTCTACCTTTCACTCCCTGTTTCACCCTACTGAACCACATTCTCTACCTTTCACTCCCTGTTTCACCCTGCTGAACCACATTCTCTACCTTTCACTCCCTGTTTCACCCTGCTGAACCACATTCTCTACCTTTCACTCCCTGTTTCACCCTGCTGAACCACATTCTCTACCTTTCACTCCCTGTTTCACCCAGCTGAACCACATTCTCTACCTTTCACTCCCTGTTTCACCCCGCTGAACAACATTCTCTACCTTTCACTCCCTGTTTCACCCTGCTGAACCACATTCTCCACCTCTCACTCCCTGTTTCACCCTGCTGAACCACATTCTCTACCTCTCACTCCCTGTTTCACCCTGCTGAACCACATTCTCTACCTTTCACTCCCTATTTCACCCTGCTGAACCACATTCTCTACCTTTCACTCCCTGTTTCACCCTGCTGAACCACATTCTCTACCTTTCACTCCCTGTTTCACCCTGCTGAACCACATTCTCTACCTTTCACTCCCTGTTTCATCCTGCTGAACCACATTCTCTACCTTTCACTCCCTCTTTCACCCTGCTGAACCACATTCTCTACCTTTCACTCCCTGTTTCACCCTGCTGAACCACATTCTCTTCCTTTCACCCTGCTGAACCACATTCTCTACCTTTCACTCGCTGTTTCACCCTGCTGAACCACATTCTCTACCTTTCACTCCCTACTTCACCCTGCTGAACCACATTATCTTCCTCTCACTCCCTGTTTCACCCTGCTGAACCACATTCTCTACCTTTCACTCCCTGTTTCACCCTGCTGAACCACATTCTCTACCTTTCACTCTCTACTTCACCCTGCTGAACCACATTCTCTTCCTCTCACTCCCTGTTTCACCCTGCTGAACCACATTCTCTTCCTTTCACCCTGCTGAACCACATTCTCTACCTTTCACTCGCTGTTTCACCCTGCTGAACCACATTCTCTACCTTTCACTCCCTACTTCACCCTGCTGAACCACATTCTCTTCCTCTCACTCACTGTTTCACCCTGCTGAACCACATTCTCTACCTTTCACTCCCTGTTTCACCCTGCTGAACCACATTCTCTTCCTTTCACCATGCTGAACCACATTCTCTACCTTTCACTCCCTGTTTCACCCTGCTGAACCACATTCTCTACCTTTCACTCCCTGTTTCACCCTGCTGAACCACATTCTCTACCTTTCACTCCCTGTTTCACCCTGCTGAACCACATTCTCTACCTTTCAGTCCCTGTTTCACCCTGCTGAACCACATTCTCTACCTTTCACTCCCTGTTTCACCCTGCTGAACCACATTCTCTACCTTTCACTCGCTGTTTCACCCTACTGAACCACATTCTCTACCTTTCACTCATTGTTTCACCCTGCTGAACCACATTCTCTACCTCTCACTCCCTGTTTCACCCTGCTGAACCACATTATCTACCTCTAACTCCCTGTTTGACCCTGCTGAACCACATTCTCTACCTTTCACTCCCTGATTCACCCTGCTGAACCACATTCTCTACCTTTCACTCCCTGTTTCACCCTGCTGAACCACATTCTCTACCTTTCACTCCCTGTTCACCCTGCTGAACCACATTCTCTACCTTTCACTCCCTGTTTCACCCTGCTGAACCACATTCTCTACCTTTCACTCCCTGTTTCACCCTGCTGAACCACATTCTCTACCTTTCACTCCCTGTTTCACCCTGCTGAACCACATTCTCTACCTTTCACTCCCTGTTTCACCATGCTGAACCACATTCTCTACCTTTCACTCTCTACTTCACCCTGCTGAACCACATTCTCTTCCTTTCACCCTGCTGAACCACATTCTCTACCTTTCACTCCCTGTTTCACCCTGCTGAACCACATTCTCTACCTTTCACTCCCTGTTTAACCCTGCTGAACCACATTCTCTACCTCTCACTCCCTGTTTCACCCTGCTGAACCACATTCTCTACCTCTCACTCCCTGTTTCACCCTGCTGAACCACATTCTATACCTTTCACTCCCTGTTTCACCCTGCTGAACCACATTCTCTACCTTTCACTCCCTGTTTCACCCTGCTGAACCACATTCTCTACCTTTCACTCCCTGTTTCACCCTGCTGAACCACATTATCTACCTCTCACTCCCTGTTTCACCCTGCTGAACCACATTCTCTACCTCTCACTCCCTGTTTCACCCTGCTGAACCACATTCTCTACCTTTCACTCCCTGTTTCACCCTGCTGAACCACATTCTCTACCTTTCACTCACTGTTTCACCCTGCTGAACCACATTCACTACCCTTCACTCCCTGTTTCACCCTGCTGAACCACATTCTCTACCTTTCACTCCCTACTTCACCCTGCTGAACCACATTCTCTACCTTTCACTCCCTACTTCACCCTGCTGAACCACATTCTCTACCTTTCACTCCCTGTTTCACCCTGCTGAACCATATTCTCTACCTTTCACTCCCTGTTTCACCCTGCTGAACCACATTCTCTACCCTTCACTCCCTGTTTCACCCTGCTGAACCACATTCTCTACCTTTCACTCCCTACTTCACCCTGCTGAACCACATTCTCTACCTTTCACTCCCTGTTTCACCCTGCTGAACAACATTATCTACCTCTCACTCCCTGTTTCACCCTGCTGAACCACATTCTCTACCTTTCACTCCCTGTTTCACCCTGCTGAACCACATTCTCTACCTTTCACTCCCTGTTTCACCCTGCTGAACCACATTCTCTACCTCTCACTCCCTGTTTCACCATGCTGAACCACATTCTCTACCTTTCACTCTCTACTTCACCCTGCTGAACCACATTCTCTTCCTTTCACCCTGCTAAACCACATTCTCTACCTTTCACTCCCTGTTTCACCCTGCTGAACCACATTCTCTACCTCTCACTCCCTGTTTCACCCTGCTGAACCACATTCTCTACCTTTCACTCCCTGTTTCACCCTGCTGAACCACATTCTCTACATTTCACTCGCTGTTTCACCCTACTGAACCACATTCTCTACCTTTCACTCGCTGTTTCACCCTACTGAACCACATTCTCTACCTTTCACTCCCTGTTTCACCCTGCTGAACCACATTCTCTACCTCTCACTCCCTGTTTCACCCTGCTGAACCACATTCTCTACCTTTCACTCCCAGTTTCACCCTGCTGAACCACATTCTCTACCTTTCACTCCCTGTTTCACCCTGCTGAACCACATTCTCTACGTTTCACTCACTGTTTCACCCTGCTGAACCACATTCTCTACCTCTCACTCCCTGTTTCACCCTGCTGAACCACATTCTCTACCTTTCACTCCCTGTTTCACCCTGCTGAACCACATTCTCTACCTTTCACTCCCTGTTTCACCCTGCTGAACCACATTCTCTACCTTTCACTCCCTGTTTCACCCTGCTGAACCACATTCTCTACCTTTCACTCACTGTTTCACCCTGCTGAACCACATTCTCTACCTCTCACTCCCTGTTTCACCCTGCTGAACCACATTCTCTACCTCTCACTCCCTGTTTCACCCTGCTTAACCACATTCTCTACCTCTCACTCCCTGTTTCACCCTGCTGAACCACATTCTCTACCTTTCACTCCCTGTTTCACCCTGCTGAACCACATTCTCTACCTTTCACTCCCTGTTTCACCCTGCTGAACCACATTCTCTACCTTTCACTCCCTGTTTCACCCTGCTGAACCACATTCTCTACCTTTCACTCCCTGTTTCACCCTGCTGAACCACATTCTCTACCTTTCACTCCCTGTTTCACCCTGCTGAACCACATTCTCTACCTTTCACTCCCTGTTTCACCCTGCTGAACCACATTCTCTACCTTTCACTCTCTACTTCACCCTGCTGAACCACATTCTCTTCCTTTCACCCTGCTGAACCACATTCTCTACCTTTCACTCCCTGTTTCACCCTGCTGAACCACATTCTCTACCTTTCACTCCCTGTTTCACCCTGCTGAACCACATTCTCTACCTTTCACTCCCTGTTTCACCCTGCTGAACCACATTCTCTACCTTTCACTCCCTGTTTCACCATGCTGAACCACATTCTCTACCTTTCACTCTCTACTTCACCCTGCTGAACCACATTCTCTTCCTTTCACCCTGCTGAACCACATTCTCTACCTTTCACTCCCTGTTTCACCCTGCTGAACCACATTCTCTACCTTTCACTCACTGTTTCACCCTGCTGAACCACATTCTCTACCTCTCACTCCCTGTTTCACCCTGCTGAACCACATTATCTACCTTCCACTCTCTACTTCACCCTGCTGAACCACATTCTCTACCTTTCACTCCCTGTTTCACCCTGCTGAACCACATTCTCTACCTTTCACTCCCTGTTTCACCCTGCTGAACCACATTCTCTACCTTTCACTCACTGTTTCACCCTGCTGAACCACATTCTCTGCCTCTCACTCCCTGTTTCACCCAGCTGAACCACATTATCTACCTCTAACTCCCTGTTTCACCCTGCTGAACCACATTATCTACCTCTAACTCCCTGTTTCACCCTGCTGAACCACATTCTCTACCTTTCACTCACTGTTTCACCCTGCTGAACCACATTCTCTGCCTCTCACTCCCTGTTTCACCCTGCTGAACCACATTCTCTACCTCTCACTCCCTGTTTCACCATGCTGAACCACATTCTCTACCTTTCACTCTCTACTTCACCCTGCTGAACCACATTCTCTTCCTTTCACCCTGCTGAACCACATTCTCTACCTTTCACTCCCTGTTTCACCCTGCTGAACCACATTCTCTACCTTTCACTCACTGTTTCACCCTGCTGAACCACATTCTCTACCTCTCACTCCCTGTTTCACCCTGCTGAACCACATTCTCTACCTTTCACTCACTGTTTCACCCTGCTGAACCAAATTCTCTACCTCTCACTCCCTGTTTCACCCTGCTGAACCACATTCTCTACCTTTCACTCCCTGTTTCACCCTGCTGAACCACATTCTCTACCTTTCACTCCCTGTTTCACCCTGCTGAACCACATTCTCTACCTTTCACTCCCTGTTTCACCCTGCTGAACCACATTCTCTACCTCTCACTCCCTGTTTCACCCTGCTGAACCACATTCTCTACCTCTCACTCCCTGTTTCACCCTGCTGAACCACATTCTATACCTTTCACTCCCTGTTTCACCCTGCTGAACCACATTCTCTACCTTTCACTCCCTGTTTCACCCTGCTGAACCACATTATCTACCTTTCACTCCCTGTTTCACCCTGCTGAACCACATTATCTACCTCTCACTCCCTGTTTCACCCTGCTGAACCACATTCTCTACCTCTCACTCCCTGTTTCACCCTGCTGAACCACATTCTCTACCTTTCACTCCCTGTTTCACCCTGCTGAACCACATTCTCTACCTTTCACTCACTGTTTCACCCTGCTGAACCACATTCTCTACCCTTCACTCCCTGTTTCACCCTGCTGAACCACATTCTCTACCTTTCACTCCCTACTTCACCCTGCTGAACCACATTCTCTACCTTTCACTCCCTACTTCACCCTGCTGAACAACATTCTCTACCTTTCACTCCCTGTTTCACCCTGCTGAACCACATTCTCTACCTTTCACTCCCTGTTTCACCCTGCTGAACCACATTCTCTACCCTTCACTCCCTGTTTCACCCTGCTGAACCACATTCTCTACCTTTCACTCCCTACTTCACCCTGCTGAACCACATTCTCTACCTTTCACTCCCTGTTTCACCCTGCTGAACAACATTCTCTACCTCTCACTCCCTGTTTCACCCTGCTGAACCACATTCTCTACCTTTCACTCCCTGTTTCACCCTGCTGAACCACATTCTCTACCTCTCACTCCCTGTTTCACCATGCTGAACCACATTCTCTACCTTTCACTCTCTACTTCACCCTGCTGAACCACATTCTCTACCTTTCACTACCTGTTTCACCCTGCTGAACCACATTCTCTACCTTTCACTCCCTGTTTCACCCTGCTGAACCACATTCTCTACCTTTCACTCCCTGTTTCACCCTGCTGAACCACATTCTCTACCTTTCACTCCCTGTTTCACCATGCTGAACCACATTCTCTACCTTTCACTCTCTACTTCACCCTGCTGAACCACATTCTCTTCCTTTCACCCTGCTGAACCACATTCTCTACCTTTCACTCCCTGTTTCACCCTGCTGAACCACATTCTCTACCTTTCACTCCCTGTTTCACCATGCTGAACCACATTCTCTACCTTTCACTCTCTACTTCACCCTGCTGAACCACATTCTCTTCCTTTCACCCTGCTGAACCACATTCTCTACCTTTCTCTCCCTGTTTCACCCTGCTGAACCACATTCTCTACCTTACACTCACTGTTTCACCCTGCTGAACCACATTCTCTACCTCTCACTCCCTGTTTCACCCTGCTGAACCACATTCTCTACCTTTCACTCTCTACTTCACCCTGCTGAACCACATTCTCTACCTTTCACTCCCTGTTTCACCCTGCTGAACCACATTCTCTACCTTTCACTCTCTGTTTCACCCTGCTGAACCACATTCTCTGCCTCTCACTCCCTGTTTCACCCAGCTGAACCACATTATCTACCTCTAACTCCCTGTTTCACCCTGCTGAACCACATTATCTACCTCTAACTCCCTGTTTCACCCTGCTGAACCACATTCTCTACCTTTCACTCACTGTTTCACCCTGCTGAACCACATTCTCTGCCTCTCACTCCCTGTTTCACCCTGCTGAACCACATTCTCTACCTCTCACTCCCTGTTTCACCATGCTGAACCACATTCTCTACCTTTCACTCTCTACTTCACCCTGCTGAACCACATTCTCTTCCTTTCACCCTGCTGAACCACATTCTCTACCTTTCACTCCCTGTTTCACCCTGCTGAACCACATTCTCTACCTTTCACTCAATGTTTCACCCTGCTGAACCACATTCTCTACCTCTCACTCCCTGTTTCACCCTGCTGAACCACATTCTCTACCTTTCACTCACTGTTTCACCCTGCTGAACCACATTCTCTACCTCTCACTCCCTGTTTCACCCTGCTGAACCACATTATCTACCTTTCACTCCCTGTTTCACCCTGCTGAACCACATTCTCTACCTTTCACTCCCTGTTTCACCCTGCTGAACCACATTATCCACCTCTCACTCCCTCTTTCACCCTGCTGAACCACATTCTCTACCTCTCACTCCCTGTTTCACCCTGCTGAACCACATTCTCTACCTTTCACTCACTGTTTCACCCTGCTGAACCACATTCTCTACCTTTCACTCCCTGTTTCACCCTGCTGAACCACATTCTCTACCTTTCACTCCCTGTTTCACCATGCTGAACCACATTCTCTACCTTTCACTCCCTACTTCACCCTGCTGAACCACATTCTCTTCCTATCACCCTGCTGAACCACATTCTCTACCTTTCACTCACTGTTTCACCCTGCTGAACCACATTCTCTACCTTTCACTCCCTGTTTCACCCTGCTGAACCACATAATCTACCTCTCACCCCCTGTTTCACCCTGCTGAACCACATTCTCTACCTTTCACTCCCTGTTTCACCCTGCTGAACCACATTATCTACCTCTCACTCCCTGTTTCACCCTGCTGAACCACATTCTCTACCTCTCACTCCCTGTTTCACCCTGCTGAACCACATTCTCTACCTTTCAATCCCTGTTTCACCCTGCTGAACCACATTCTCTACCTTTCACTCCCTGTTTCACCCTGCTGAACAACATTCTCTACCTTTCACTCACTGTTTCACCCTGCTGAACCACATTCTCTGCCTCTCACTCCCTGTTTCACCCTGCTGAACCACATTATCTACCTCTCACTCCCTGTTTCACCCTGCTGAACCACATTATCTACCCTTCACTCCCTGTTTCACCCTGCTGAACCACATTATCTACCTTTCACTCTCTACTTCACCCTGCTGAACCACATTCTCTTCCTTTCACCCTGCTGAACCACATTCTCTACCTTTCACTCCCTGTTTCACCCTACTGAATCACATTCTCTACCTTTCACTCCCTGTTCCACGCTGCTGAACCACATTCTCTACCTTTCACTCCCTGTTCCACCCTGCTGAACCACATTCTCTACCTTTCACTCCCTGTTTCACCCTGCTGAACCACATTCTCTTCCTTTCACCCTGCTGAACCACATTCTCTACCTTTCACTCGCTGTTTCACCCTACTGAACCACATTCTCTACCTTTCACTCCCTGTTTCACCCTGCTGAACCACATTCTCTACCTTTCACTCCCTGTTTCACCCTGCTGACCACATTATCTACCTCTCACTCCCTGTTTCACCCTGCTGAACCACATTCTCTACCTTTCACTCCTATTTCACCCTGCTGAACCACATTCTCTACCTTTCACTCACTGTTTCACCCTGCTGAACCACATTCTCTATCTCTCACTCCCTGTTTCACCCTGCTGAACCACATTCTCTACCTTTCACTCCCTGTTTCACCCTACTGAACCACATTCTCTACCTTTCACTCCCTGTTTCACCCTGCTGAACCACATTCTCTACATTTCACTCCCTGTTTCACCCTGCTGAACCACATTCTCTACCTCTCACTCCCTGTTTCACCCTGCTGAACCACATTATCTACCTCTCACTCCCTGTTTCACCCTGCTGAACCATATTCTCTACCTTTCACTCCCTGTTTCACCCTGCTGAACCACATTCTCTACCTTTCACTCCCTGTTTAACCCTGCTGAACCACATTCTCTATCTCTCACTCCCTGTTTCACCCTGCTGAACCACATTCACTACCTTTCACTCCCTGTTTCACCCTACTGAACCACATTCTCTACCTTTCACTCCCTGTTTCACCCTGCTGAACCACATTCTCTACCTTTCACTCCCTGTTTCACCCTGCTGAACCACATTCTCTACCTCTCACTCCCTACTTCACCCTGCTGAACCACATTCTCTACCTCTCACTCCCTGTTTCACCCTGCTGAACCACATTCTCTACCTTTCACTCCCTGTTTCACCCTGCTGAACCACATTCTCTACCTTTCACTCCCTGTTTCACCCTGCTGAACCACATTCTCTACCTTTCACTCTCTACCTCACCCTGCTGAACCACATTATCTTCCTTTCACCCTGCTGAACCACATTCTCTACCTTTCACTCACTGTTTTACCCTGCTGAACCACATTCTCTACCTTTCACTCCCTGTTTCACCCTGCTGAACCACATTCTCTACCTTTCACTCCCTGTTTCACCCTGCTGAACCACATTTTCTACCTTTCACTCCCTGTTTCACCCTGCTGAACCACATTATCTACCTCTCACTCCCTGTTTCACCCTGCTGAACCACATTATCTACCTCTCACTCCCTGTTTCACCCTGCTGAACCACATTCTCTACCTTTCACTCCCTGTTTCACCCTGCTGAACCACATTCTCTACCTTTCACTCCCTGTTTCACCCTGCTGAACCACATTATCTACCTCTCACTCCCTGTTTCACCCTGCTGAACCACATTATCTACCTCTCACTCCCTGTTTCACCCTGCTGAACCACATTCTCTACCTTTCACTCCCTGTTTCACCCTGCTGAACCACATTCTCTGCCTCTCACTCCCTGTTTCACCCTGCTGAACCACATTCTCTACCTCTCACTCCCTGTTTCACCCTGCTGAACCACATTCTCTACCTTTCACTCCCTGTTTCACCCTGCTGAAACACATTCTCTACCTTTCACTCACTGTTTCACCCTGCTGAACCACATTCTCTACCTTTCACTCTCTACTTCACCCTGCTGAACCACATTCTCTTCCTTTCACCCTGCTGAACCACATTCTCTACCTTTCACTCCCTGTTTCACCCTACTGAACCACATTCTCTACCTTTCACTCCCTGTTTCACGCTGCTGAACCACATTCTCTACCTTTCACTCCCTGTTCCACCCTGCTGAACCACATTCTCTACCTTTCACTCCCTGTTTCACCCTGCTGAACCACATTCTCTACCTTTCACTCCCTGTTTCACCCTGCTGAACGACATTCTCTTCCTTTCGCCCTGCTGAACCACATAATCTACCTTTCACTCTCTACTTCACCATGCAGAACCACATTATCTTCCTTTCGCTCTCTACTTCACCCTGCAGAACCACATTCTCTTCCTTTCGCCCTGCTGAACCACATTCTCTACCTTTCACTCCCTGTTTCACGCTCCTGAACCACATTCTCTACCTTTCACTCCCTGTTCCACCCTGCTGAACCACATTCTCTACCTTTCACTCCCTGTTTCACCCTGCTGAACCACATTCTCTACCTCTCACTCCCTACTTCACCCTGCTGAACCACATTCTCTACCTTTCACTCCCTGTTTCATCCTGCTGAACCACATTCTCTACCTTTCACTCCCTACTTCACCCTGCTGAACCACATTCTCTACCTTTCACTCCCTGTTTCACGCTGCTGAACCACATTCTCTACATTTCACTCCCTACTTCACCCTGCTGAACAACATTCTCTACCTTTCACTCCCTGTTTCACCCTGCTGAACCACATTCTCTTCCTTTCACCCTGCTGAACCACATTCTCTACCTTTCACTCGCTGTTTCACCCTACTGAACCACATTCTCTACCTCTCACTCCCTGTTTCACCCTGCAGAACCACATTCTCTACCTTTCACTCCCTGTTTCACCCTGCTGAACCACATTCTCTACCTTTCACTCCCTGTTCACCCTGCTGAACCACATTCTCTACCTCTCACTCCCTGTTTCACCCTGCTGAACCACATTCTCTACCTTTCACTCCCTGTTTCACCCTGCTGAACCACATTCTCTACCTTTCACTCCCTGTTTCACCCTGCTGAACCACATTCTCTACCTTTCACTCCCTGTTTCACCCTGCTGAACCACATTCTCTACCTCTCACTCCATGTTTCACCCAGCTGAACCACATTCTCTACCTTTCACTCCCTGTTTCACGCTGCTGAACCACATTCTCTACCTTTCACTCCCTACTTCACCCTGCTGAACCACATTATCTACCTTTCACTCCCTACTTAACCCTGCTGAACCACATTCTCTACCTTTCACTCCCTGTCTCACCCTGCTGAACCACATTCTCTACCTTTCACTCCCTGTTTCACCCCGCTGAACCACATTCTCTACCTTTCACTCCCTGTTTCACCCTGCTGAACCACATTCTCTACCTTTCACTCCCTGTTTCACCCTGCTGAACCACATTCTCTACCTTTCACTCCCTGTTTCACGCTGCTGAACCACATTCTCTACCTTTCACTCCCTGTTCCACCCTGCTGAACCACATTCTCTACCTTTCACTCCCTGTTTCACCCTGCTGAACCACATTCTCTACCTTTCACTCCCTGTTTCACCCTGCTGAACGACATTCTCTTCCTTTCGCCCTGCTGAACCACATAATCTACCTTTCACTCTCTACTTCACCCTGCAGAACCACATTCTCTTCCTTTCACTCTCTACTTCACCCTGCAGAACCACATTCTCTTCCTTTCGCCCTGCTGAACCACATTCTCTAACTTTCACTCCCTGTTTCACGCTCCTGAACCACATTCTCTACCTTTCACTCCCTGTTCCACCCTGCTGAACCACATTCTCTACCTTTCACTCCCTGTTTCACCCTGCTGAACCACATTCTCTGCCTCTCACTCCCTGTTTCACCCTGCTGAACCACATTCTCTACCTCTCACTCCCTGTTTCACCATGCTGAACCACATTCTCTACCTTTCACTCTCTACTTCACCCTGCTGAACCACATTCTCTTCCTTTCACCCTGCTGAACCACATTCTCTACCTTTCACTCCCTGTTTCACCCTACTGAACCACATTCTCTACCTTTCACTCCCTGTTTCACGCTGCTGAACCACATTCTCTACCTTTCACTCCCTGTTCCACCCTGCTGAACCACATTCTCTACCTTTCACTCCCTGTTTCACCCTGCTGAACCACATTCTCTACCTTTCACTCCCTGTTTCACCCTGCTGAACGACATTCTCTTCCTTTCGCCCTGCTGAACCACATAATCTACCTTTCACTCTCTACTTCACCATGCAGAACCACATTATCTTCCTTTCGCTCTCTACTTCACCCTGCAGAACCACATTCTCTTCCTTTCGCCCTGCTGAACCACATTCTCTACCTTTCACTCCCTGTTTCACGCTCCTGAACCACATTCTCTACCTTTCACTCCCTGTTCCACCCTGCTGAACCACATTCTCTACCTTTCACTCCCTGTTTCACCCTGCTGAACCACATTCTCTACCTCTCACTCCCTACTTCACCCTGCTGAACCACATTCTCTACCTTTCACTCCCTGTTTCATCCTGCTGAACCACATTCTCTACCTTTCACTCCCTACTTCACCCTGCTGAACCACATTCTCTACCTTTCACTCCCTGTTTCACGCTGCTGAACCACATTCTCTACATTTCACTCCCTACTTCACCCTGCTGAACAACATTCTCTACCTTTCACTCCCTGTTTCACCCTGCTGAACCACATTCTCTTCCTTTCACCCTGCTGAACCACATTCTCTACCTTTCACTCGCTGTTTCACCCTACTGAACCACATTCTCTACCTCTCACTCCCTGTTTCACCCTGCAGAACCACATTCTCTACCTTTCACTCCCTGTTTCACCCTGCTGAACCACATTCTCTACCTTTCACTCCCTGTTCACCCTGCTGAACCACATTCTCTACCTCTCACTCCCTGTTTCACCCTGCTGAACCACATTCTCTACCTTTCACTCCCTGTTTCACCCTGCTGAACCACATTCTCTACCTTTCACTCCCTGTTTCACCCTGCTGAACCACATTCTCTACCTTTCACTCCCTGTTTCACCCTGCTGAACCACATTCTCTACCTCTCACTCCATGTTTCACCCAGCTGAACCACATTCTCTACCTTTCACTCCCTGTTTCACGCTGCTGAACCACATTCTCTACCTTTCACTCCCTACTTCACCCTGCTGAACCACATTATCTACCTTTCACTCCCTACTTAACCCTGCTGAACCACATTCTCTACCTTTCACTCCCTGTCTCACCCTGCTGAACCACATTCTCTACCTTTCACTCCCTGTTTCACCCCGCTGAACCACATTATCTACCTTTCACTCCCTGTTTCACCCTGCTGAACCACATTCTCTACCTTTCACTCCCTGTTTCACCCTGCTGAACCACATTCTCTACCTTTCACTCCCTGTTTCACCCTGCTGAACCACATTCTCTACCGTTCACTCCCTACTTCACCCTACTGAACCACATTCTCTACCTTTCACTCCCTGTTTCACGCTGCTGAACCACATTCTCTACCTTTCACTCCCTGTTCCACCCTGCTGAACCACATTCTCTACCTTTCACTCCCTGTTTCACCCTGCTGAACCACATTCTCTACCTTTCACTCCCTGTTTCACCCTGCTGAACGACATTCTCTTCCTTTCGCCCTGCTGAACCACATAATCTACCTTTCACTCTCTACTTCACCCTGCAGAACCACATTCTCTTCCTTTCACTCTCTACTTCACCCTGCAGAACCACATTCTCTTCCTTTCGCCCTGCTGAACCACATTCTCTAACTTTCACTCCCTGTTTCACGCTCCTGAACCACATTCTCTACCTTTCACTCCCTGTTCCACCCTGCTGAACCACATTCTCTACCTTTCACTCCCTGTTTCACCCTGCTGAACCACATTCTCTGCCTCTCACTCCCTGTTTCACCCTGCTGAACCACATTCTCTACCTCTCACTCCCTGTTTCACCATGCTGAACCACATTCTCTACCTTTCACTCTCTACTTCACCCTGCTGAACCACATTCTCTTCCTTTCACCCTGCTGAACCACATTCTCTACCTTTCACTCCCTGTTTCACCCTGCTGAACCACATTCTCTACCTTTCACTCACTGTTTCACCCTGCTGAACCACATTCTCTACCTCTCACTCCCTGTTTCACCCTGCTGAACCACATTCTCTACCTTTCACTCACTGTTTCACCCTGCTGAACCACATTCTCTACCTCTCACTCCCTGTTTCACCCTGCTGAACCACATTCTCTACCTTTCACTCCCTGTTTCACCCTGCTGAACCACATTCTCTACCTTTCACTCCCTGTTTCACCCTGCTGAACCACATTCTCTACCTTTCACTCCCTGTTTCACCCTGCTGAACCACATTCTCTACCTCTCACTCCCTGTTTCACCCTGCTGAACCACATTCTCTACCTCTCACTCCCTGTTTCACCCTGCTGAACCACATTCTATACCTTTCACTCCCTGTTTCACCCTGCTGAACCACATTCTCTACCTTTCACTCCCTGTTTCACCCTGCTGAACCACATTATCTACCTTTCACTCCCTGTTTCACCCTGCTGAACCACATTATCTACCTCTCACTCCCTGTTTCACCCTGCTGAACCACATTCTCTACCTCTCACTCCCTGTTTCACCCTGCTGAACCACATTCTCTACCTTTCACTCCCTGTTTCACCCTGCTGAACCACATTCTCTACCTTTCACTCACTGTTCCAACCTGCTGAACCACATTCTCTACCCTTCACTCCCTGTTTCACCCTGCTGAACCACATTCTCTACCTTTCACTCCCTACTTCACCCTGCTGAACCACATTCTCTACCTTTCACTCCCTACTTCACCCTGCTAAACAACATTCTCTACCTTTCACTCCCTGTTTCACCCTGCTGAACCACATTCTCTACCTTTCACTCCCTGTTTCACCCTGCTGAACCACATTCTCTACCCTTCACTCCCTGTTTCACCCTGCTGAACCACATTCTCTACCTTTCACTCCCTACTTCACCCTGCTGAACCACATTCTCTACCTTTCACTCCCTGTTTCACCCTGCTGAACAACATTCTCTACCTCTCACTCCCTGTTTCACCCTGCTGAACCACATTCTCTACCTTTCACTCCCTGTTTCACCCTGCTGAACCACATTCTCTACCTCTCACTCCCTGTTTCACCATGCTGAACCACATTCTCTACCTTTCACTCTCTACTTCACCCTGCTGAACCACATTCTCTACCTTTCACTACCTGTTTCACCCTGCTGAACCACATTCTCTACCTTTCACTCCCTGTTTCACCCTGCTGAACCACATTCTCTACCTTTCACTCCCTGTTTCACCCTGCTGAACCACATTCTCTACCTTTCACTCCCTGTTTCACCATGCTGAACCACATGCTCTACCTTTCACTCTCTACTTCACCCTGCTGAACCACATTCTCTTCCTTTCACCCTGCTGAACCACATTCTCTACCTTTCACTCCCTGTTTCACCCTGCTGAACCACATTCTCTACCTTTCACTCCCTGTTTCACCATGCTGAACCACATTCTCTACCTTTCACTCCCTGTTTCACCCTGCTGAACCACATTCTCTACCTTTCACTCACTGTTTCACCCTGCTGAACCACATTCTCTACCCTTCACTCCCTGTTTCACCCTGCTGAACCACATTCTCTACCTTTCACTCCCTACTTCACCCTGCTGAACCACATTCTCTACCTTTCACTCCCTACTTCACCCTGCTGAACAACATTCTCTACCTTTCACTCCCTGTTTCACCCTGCTGAACCACATTCTCTACCTTTCACTCCCTGTTTCACCCTGCTGAACCACATTCTCTACCCTTCACTCCCTGTTTCACCCTGCTGAACCACATTCTCTACCTTTCACTCCCTACTTCACCCTGCTGAACCACATTCTCTACCTTTCACTCCCTGTTTCACCCTGCTGAACAACATTCTCTACCTCTCACTCCCTGTTTCACCCTGCTGAACCACATTCTCTACCTTTCACTCCCTGTTTCACCCTGCTGAACCACATTCTCTACCTCTCACTCCCTGTTTCACCATGCTGAACCACATTCTCTACCTTTCACTCTCTACTTCACCCTGCTGAACCACATTCTCTACCTTTCACTACCTGTTTCACCCTGCTGAACCACATTCTCTACCTTTCACTCCCTGTTTCACCCTGCTGAACCACATTCTCTACCTTTCACTCCCTGTTTCACCCTGCTGAACCACATTCTCTACCTTTCACTCCCTGTTTCACCATGCTGAACCACATTCTCTACCTTTCACTCTCTACTTCACCCTGCTGAACCACATTCTCTTCCTTTCACCCTGCTGAACCACATTCTCTACCTTTCACTCCCTGTTTCACCCTGCTGAACCACATTCTCTACCTTTCACTCCCTGTTTCACCATGCTGAACCACATTCTCTACCTTTCACTCTCTACTTCACCCTGCTGAACCACATTCTCTTCCTTTCACCCTGCTGAACCACATTCTCTACCTTTCTCTCCCTGTTTCACCCTGCTGAACCACATTCTCTACCTTACACTCACTGTTTCACCCTGCTGAACCACATTCTCTACCTCTCACTCCCTGTTTCACCCTGCTGAACCACATTCTCTACCTTTCACTCTCTACTTCACCCTGCTGAACCACATTCTCTACCTTTCACTCCCTGTTTCACCCTGCTGAACCACATTCTCTACCTTTCACTCTCTGTTTCACCCTGCTGAACCACATTCTCTGCCTCTCACTCCCTGTTTCACCCAGCTGAACCACATTATCTACCTCTAACTCCCTGTTTCACCCTGCTGAACCACATTATCTACCTCTAACTCCCTGTTTCACCCTGCTGAACCACATTCTCTACCTTTCACTCACTGTTTCACCCTGCTGAACCACATTCTCTGCCTCTCACTCCCTGTTTCACCCTGCTGAACCACATTCTCTACCTCTCACTCCCTGTTTCACCATGCTGAACCACATTCTCTACCTTTCACTCTCTACTTCACCCTGCTGAACCACATTCTCTTCCTTTCACCCTGCTGAACCACATTCTCTACCTTTCACTCCCTGTTTCACCCTGCTGAACCACATTCTCTACCTTTCACTCAATGTTTCACCCTGCTGAACCACATTCTCTACCTCTCACTCCCTGTTTCACCCTGCTGAACCACATTCTCTACCTTTCACTCACTGTTTCACCCTGCTGAACCACATTCTCTACCTCTCACTCCCTGTTTCACCCTGCTGAACCACATTCTCTACCTTTCACTCCCTGTTTCACCCTGCTGAACCACATTCTCTACCTTTCACTCCCTGTTTCACCCTGCTGAACCACATTATCCACCTCTCACTCCCTCTTTCACCCTGCTGAACCACATTCTCTACCTCTCACTCCCTGTTTCACCCTGCTGAACCACATTCTCTACCTTTCACTCACTGTTTCACCCTGCTGAACCACATTCTCTACCTTTCACTCCCTGTTTCACCCTGCTGAACCACATTCTCTACCTTTCACTCCCTGTTTCACCATGCTGAACCACATTCTCTACCTTTCACTCTCTACTTCACCCTGCTGAACCACATTCTCTTCCTATCACCCTGCTGAACCACATTCTCTACCTTTCAATCCCTGTTTCACCCTGCTGAACCACATTCTCTACCTTTCACTCCCTGTTTCACCCTGCTGAACAACATTCTCTACCTTTCACTCACTGTTTCACCCTGCTGAACCACATTCTCTGCCTCTCACTCCCTGTTTCACCCTGCTGAACCACATTATCTACCTCTCACTCCCTGTTTCACCCTGCTGAACCACATTCTCTACCCTTCACTCCCTGTTTCACCCTGCTGAACCACATTATCTACCTTTCACTCTCTACTTCACCCTGCTGAACCACATTCTCTTCCTTTCACCCTGCTGAACCACATTCTCTACCTTTCACTCCCTGTTTCACCCTACTGAATCACATTCTCTACCTTTCACTCCCTGTTCCACGCTGCTGAACCACATTCTCTACCTTTCACTCCCTGTTCCACCCTGCTGAACCACATTCTCTACCTTTCACTCCCTGTTTCACCCTGCTGAACCACATTCTCTTCCTTTCACCCTGCTGAACCACATTCTCTACCTTTCACTCGCTGTTTCACCCTACTGAACCACATTCTCTACCTTTCACTCCCTGTTTCACCCTGCTGAACCACATTCTCTACCTTTCACTCCCTGTTTCACCCTGCTGACCACATTATCTACCTCTCACTCCCTGTTTCACCCTGCTGAACCACATTCTCTACCTTTCACTCCCTGTTTCACCCTGCTGAACCACATTCTCTACCTTTCACTCACTGTTTCACCCTGCTGAACCACATTCTCTATCTCTCACTCCCTGTTTCACCCTGCTGAACCACATTCTCTACCTTTCACTCCCTGTTTCACCCTACTGAACCACATTCTCTACCTTTCACTCCCTGTTTCACCCTGCTGAACCACATTCTCTACATTTCACTCCCTGTTTCACCCTGCTGAACCACATTCTCTACCTCTCACTCCCTGTTTCACCCTGCTGAACCACATTATCTACCTCTCACTCCCTGTTTCACCCTGCTGAACCATATTCTCTACCTTTCACTCCCTGTTTCACCCTGCTGAACCACATTCTCTACCTTTCACTCCCTGTTTAACCCTGCTGAACCACATTCTCTATCTCTCACTCCCTGTTTCACCCTGCTGAACCACATTCACTACCTTTCACTCCCTGTTTCACCCTACTGAACCACATTCTCTACCTTTCACTCCCTGTTTCACCCTGCTGAACCACATTCTCTACCTTTCACTCCCTGTTTCACCCTGCTGAACCACATTCTCTACCTCTCACTCCCTACTTCACCCTGCTGAACCACATTCTCTACCTCTCACTCCCTGTTTCACCCTGCTGAACCACATTCTCTACCTTTCACTCCCTGTTTCACCCTGCTGAACCACATTCTCTACCTTTCACTCCCTGTTTCACCCTGCTGAACCACATTCTCTACCTTTCACTCTCTACCTCACCCTGCTGAACCACATTATCTTCCTTTCACCCTGCTGAACCACATTCTCTACCTTTCACTCACTGTTTCACCCTGCTGAACCACATTCTCTACCTTTCACTCCCTGTTTCACCCTGCTGAACCACATTCTCTACCTTTCACTCCCTGTTTCACCCTGCTGAACCACATTTTCTACCTTTCACTCCCTGTTTCACCCTGCTGAACCACATTATCTACCTCTCACTCCCTGTTTCACCCTGCTGAACCACATTATCTACCTCTCACTCCCTGTTTCACCCTGCTGAACCACATTCTCTACCTTTCACTCCCTGTTTCACCCTGCTGAACCACATTCTCTACCTTTCACTCCCTGTTTAACCCTGGTGAACCACATTCTCTACCTTTCACTCACTGTTTCACCCTGCTGAACCACATTCTCTACCTTTCACTCCCTGTTTCACCCTGCTGAACCACATTCTCTGCCTCTCACTCCCTGTTTCACCCTGCTGAACCACATTCTCTACCTCTCACTCCCTGTTTCACCCTGCTGAACCACATTCTCTACCTTTCACTCCCTGTTTCACCCTGCTGAAACACATTCTCTACCTTTCACTCACTGTTTCACCCTGCTGAACCACATTCTCTACCTTTCACTCTCTACTTCACCCTGCTGAACCACATTCTCTTCCTTTCACCCTGCTGAACCACATTCTCTACCTTTCACTCCCTGTTTCACCCTACTGAACCACATTCTCTACCTTTCACTCCCTGTTTCACGCTGCTGAACCACATTCTCTACCTTTCACTCCCTGTTCCACCCTGCTGAACCACATTCTCTACCTTTCACTCCCTGTTTCACCCTGCTGAACCACATTCTCTACCTTTCACTCCCTGTTTCACCCTGCTGAACGACATTCTCTTCCTTTCGCCCTGCTGAACCACATAATCTACCTTTCACTCTCTACTTCACCATGCAGAACCACATTATCTTCCTTTCGCTCTCTACTTCACCCTGCAGAACCACATTCTCTTCCTTTTGCCCTGCTGAACCACATTCTCTACCTTTCACTCCCTGTTTCACGCTCCTGAACCACATTCTCTACCTTTCACTCCCTGTTCCACCCTGCTGAACCACATTCTCTACCTTTCACTCCCTGTTTCACCCTGCTGAACCACATTCTCTACCTCTCACTCCCTACTTCACCCTGCTGAACCACATTCTCTACCTTTCACTCCCTGTTTCATCCTGCTGAACCACATTCTCTACCTTTCACTCCCTACTTCACCCTGCTGAACCACATTCTCTACCTTTCACTCCCTGTTTCACGCTGCTGAACCACATTCTCTACATTTCACTCCCTACTTCACCCTGCTGAACAACATTCTCTACCTTTCACTCCCTGTTTCACCCTGCTGAACCACATTCTCTTCCTTTCACCCTGCTGAACCACATTCTCTACCTTTCACTCGCTGTTTCACCCTACTGAACCACATTCTCTACCTCTCACTCCCTGTTTCACCCTGCAGAACCACATTCTCTACCTTTCACTCCCTGTTTCACCCTGCTGAACCACATTCTCTACCTTTCACTCCCTGTTCACCCTGCTGAACCACATTCTCTACCTCTCACTCCCTGTTTCACCCTGCTGAACCACATTCTCTACCTTTCACTCCCTGTTTCACCCTGCTGAACCACATTCTCTACCTTTCACTCCCTGTTTCACCCTGCTGAACCACATTCTCTACCTTTCACTCCCTGTTTCACCCTGCTGAACCACATTCTCTACCTCACTCCATGTTTCACCCAGCTGAACCACATTCTCTACCTTTCACTCCCTGTTTCACGCTGCTGAACCACATTCTCTACCTTTCACTCCCTACTTCACCCTGCTGAACCACATTATCTACCTTTCACTCCCTACTTAACCCTGCTGAACCACATTCTCTACCTTTCACTCCCTGTCTCACCCTGCTGAACCACATTCTCTACCTTTCACTCCCTGTTTCACCCCGCTGAACCACATTCTCTACCTTTCACTCCCTGTTTCACCCTGCTGAACCACATTCTCTACCTTTCACTCCCTGTTTCACCCTGCTGAACCACATTCTCTACCTTTCACTCCCTGTTTCACCCTGCTGCACCACATTCTCTACCGTTCACTCCCTACTTCACCCTACTGAACCACATTCTCTACCTTTCACTCCCTGTTTCACGCTGCTGAACCACATTCTCTACCTTTCACTCCCTGTTCCACCCTGCTGAACCACATTCTCTACCTTTCACTCCCTGTTTCACCCTGCTGAACCACATTCTCTACCTTTCACTCCCTGTTTCACCCTGCTGAACGACATTCTCTTCCTTTCGCCCTGCTGAACCACATAATCTACCTTTCACTCTCTACTTCACCCTGCAGAACCACATTATCTTCCTTTCACTCTCTACTTCACCCTGCAGAACCACATTCTCTTCCTTTCGCCCTGCTGAACCACATTCTCTAACTTTCACTCCCTGTTTCACGCTCCTGAACCACATTCTCTACCTTTCACTCCCTGTTCCACCCTGCTGAACCACATTCTCTACCTTTCACTCCCTGTTTCACCCTGCTGAACCACATTCTCTACCTCTCACTCCCTACTTCTCCCTGCTGAACCACATTCTCTACCTTTCACTCCCTGTTTCATCCTGCTGAACCACATTCTCTACCTTTCACTCCCTACTTCACCCTGCTGAACCACATTCTCTACCTTTCACTCCCTGTTTCACGCTGCTGAACCACATTCTCTACCTTTCACTCCCTACTTCACCCTGCTGAACAACATTCTCTACCTTTCACTCCCTGTTTCACCCTGCTGAACCACATTCTCTTCCTTTCACCCTGCTGAACCACATTCTCTACCTTTCACTCGCTGTTTCACCCTACTGAACCACATTCTCTACCTCTCACTCCCTGTTTCACCCTGCAGAACCACATTCTCTACCTTTCACTCCCTGTTTCACCCTGCTGAACCACATTCTCTACCTTTCACTCCCTGTTCACCCTGCTGAACCACATTCTCTACCTCTCACTCCCTGTTTCACCCTGCTGAACCACATTCTCTACCTTTCACTCCCTGTTTCACCCTGCTGAACCACATTCTCTACCTTTCACTCCCTGTTTCACCCTGCTGAACCACATTCTCTACCTTTCACTCCCTGTTTCACCCTGCTGAACCACATTCTCTACCTCTCACTCCATGTTTCACCCAGCTGAACCACATTCTCTACCTTTCACTCCCTGTTTCACGCTGCTGAACCACATTCTCTACCTTTCACTCCCTACTTCACCCTGCTGAACCACATTATCTACCTTTCACTCCCTACTTAACCCTGCTGAACCACATTCTCTACCTTTCACTCCCTGTCTCACCCTGCTGAACCACATTCTCTACCTTTCACTCCCTGTTTCACCCCGCTGAACCACATTCTCTACCTTTCACTCCCTGTTTCACCTTGCTGAACCACATTCTCTACCTTTCACTCCCTGTTTCACCCTGCTGAACCACATTCTCTACCTTTCACTCCCTGTTTCACCCTGCTGAACCACATTCTCTACCGTTCACTCCCTACTTCACCCTGCTGAACCACATTCTCTACCTTTCACTCCCTGTTTCACGCTGCTGAACCACATTCTCTACCTTTCACTCCCTACTTCACCCTGCTGAACCACATTATCTACCTTTCACTCCCTACTTAACCCTGCTGAACCACATTCTCTTCCTTTCGCCCTGCTGAACCACATTCTCTACCTTTCACTCCCTGTTTCACCCTACTGAACCACATTCTCTACCTTTCACTCCCTGTTTCACCCTGCTGAACCACATTCTCTACCTTTCACTCCCTGTTTCACCCTGCTGAACCACATTCTCTACCTCTCACTCCCTGTTTCACCCTGCTGAACCACATTCTCTACCTTTCACTCCCTGTTTCACCCTGCTGAACTACATTCTCTACCTTTCACTCCCTGTTTCACCCTGCTGAACCACATTCTCTACCTTTCACCCTGCTGAACCACATTCTCTACCTTTCACTCGCTGTTTCACCCTACTGAACCACATTCTCTACCTCTCACTCCCTGTTTAACCCTGCTGAACCACATTCTCTACCTTTCACTGCCTGTTTCACCCTGCTGAACCACATTCTATACCTTTCACTCCCTACTTCACCATGCTGAACCACATTCTCTACCTTTCACTCCCTGTTTCACCCTGCTGAACCACATTCTCTACCTCTCACTCCCTGTTTCACCCAGCTGAACCACATTGTCTACATTTCACTCCCTGTTTCACCCTGCTGAACAACATTCTCTAACTTTACTCTTTGTTTCACCCTGCTGAACCACATTCTCTACCTTTCGCTCCCTGTTTCACGCTGCTGAACCACATTCTCTACCTTTCACTCCCTGTTCCACCCTGCTGAACCACATTATCTACCTTTCACTCCCTGTTTCACCCTGCTGAACCACATTCTCTACCTTTCACTCCCTACTTCACCCTGCTGAACCACATTCTCTACCTTTCACTCCCTGTTTCACGCTGCTGAACCACATTCTCTACCTTTCACTCCCTACTTCACCCTGCTGAACAACATTCTCTACCTTTCACTCCCTGTTTCACCCTGCTGAACCACATTCTCTTCCTTTCACCCTGCTGAACCACATTCTCTACCTTTCACTCGCTGTTTCACCCTACTGAACCACATTCTCTACATTTCACTCCCTGTTTCACCCTGCTGAACCACATTATCTACCTCTCACTCCCTGTTTCACCCTGCTGAACCACATTCTCTACCTTTCACTCCCTGTTTCACCCTGCTGAACCACATTCTCTACCTCTCACTCCCTGTTTCACCCTGCTGAACCACATTCTCTACCTTTCACTCCCTGTTTCACCCTGCTGAACCACATTCTCTACCTCTCACTCCCTGTTTCACCCAGCTGAACCACATTCTCTACCTTTCACTCCCTGTTTCACCCTGCTGAACCACATTCTCTACCTTTCACTCCCTACTTCACCCTGCTGAACCACATTATCTACCTTTCACTCCCTACTTAACCCTGCTGAACCACATTCTCTACCTTTCACTCCCTGTCTCACCCTGCTGAACCACATTCTCTACCTTTCACTCCCTGTTTCACCCCGCTGTACCACATTCTCTACCTTTCACTCCCTGTTTCACCCTGCTGAACCACATTCTCTACCTTTCACTCCCTGTTTCACCCTGCTGAACCACATTTTCTACATTTCACTCCCTGTTCCACCCTGCTGAACCACATTATCTACCTTTCACTCCCTGTTTCACCCTGCTGAACCACATTCTCTACCTTTCACTCCCTACTTCACCCTGCTGAACCACATTCTCTACCTTTAACTCCCTGTTTCACGCTGCTGAACCACATTCTCTACCTTTCACTCCCTACTTCACCCTGCTGAACAACATTCTCTACCTTTCACTCCCTGTTTCACCCTGCTGAACCACATTCTCTTCCTTTCACCCTGCTGAACCACATTATCTACCTTTCACTCGCTGTTTCACCCTACTGAACCACATTCTCTACATTTCACTCCCTGTTTCACCCTGCTGAACCACATTCTCTACCTTTCACTCCCTGTTTCACCCTGCTGAACCACATTATCTACCTCTCACTCCCTGTTTCACCCTGCTGAACCACATTCTCTACCTTTCACTCCCTGTTTCACCCTGCTGAACCACATTCTCTACCTCTCACTCCCTGTTTCACCCTGCTGAACCACATTCTCTACCTTTCACTCCCTGTTTCACCCTGCTGAACCACATTCTCTACCTCTCACTCCCTGTTTCACCCAGCTGAACCACATTCTCTACCTTTCACTCCCTGTTTCACCCTGCTGAACCACATTCTCTACCTTTCACTCCCTACTTCACCCTGCTGAACCACATTATCTACCTTTCACTCCCTACTTAACCCTGCTGAACCACATTCTCTACCTTTCACTCCCTGTCTCACCCTGCTGAACCACATTCTCTACCTTTCACTCCCTGTTTCACCCCGCTGTACCACATTCTCTACCTTTCACTCCCTGTTTCACCCTGCTGAACCACATTCTCTACCTTTCACTCCCTGTTTCACCCTGCTGAACCACATTTTCTACATTTCACTCCCGGTTTCACCCTGCTGAACCACATTCTCTACCTTTCACTCCCTACTTCACCCTGCTGAACCACATTCTCTACCTTTCACTCCCTGTTTCACCCTGCTGAACCACATTCTCTACCTTTCACTCCCTGTTTCACCCTGCTGAACCACATTCTCTACCTTTCTTTCCCTACTTCACCCTGCTGAACCTCATTCTCTACCTTTCACTCCTTGTTTCACCCTGCTGAACCACATTCTCTACCTTTCACTCCCTACGTCACCCTACTGAACCACATTCTCTACCTTTCACTACATACTTCACCCTGCTGAACCACATTCTCTACCTTTCACTCCCTGTTTCACCCTGCTGAACCACATTCTCTACCTTTCTTTCCCTACTTCACCCTGCTGAACCACATTCTCTACCTTTCACTCCCTGTTTCACCATGCTGCATCACATTCTGTACCTTTCACTCCCTACATCACCGTGCTGAACCACATTCTCTACGTTTCACTCCCTACTTCACCATGCTGAACCACATTCTCTACCTTTCACTCCTTGTTTCACCCTGCTGAACCACATTCTCTACCTTTCACTCCTTGTTTCACCCTGCTGAACCACATTCTCTAACTTTCACTCCCTACTTCACCCTGCTGAACCACATTCTCTACCTTTCACTCCCTGTTTCACCCTGCTGAACCACATTCTCTACCTTTCACTCCCTGTTTCACCCTGCTGAACCACATTCTCTACCTCTAACTCCCTGTTTCACCCTGCTGAACCACATTCTATACCTTTCACTCCCTGTTTCACCCTGCTGAACCACATTCTCTACCTTTCACTCACTGTTTCACCCTGCTTAACCACATTCTCTACCCTTCACTCCCTGTTTCACCCTGCTGAACCACATTCTCTACCTTTCACTCCCTGTTTCACCCTGCTGAACCACATTCTCTACCTCTCACTCCCTGTTTCACCCAGCTGAACCACATTCTCTACCTTTCACTCCCTGTTTCACCCTGCTGAACCACATTCTCTACCTTTCACTCCCTCCTTCACCCTGCTGAACCACATTATCTACCTTTCACTCCCTACTTAACCCTGCTGAACCACATTCTCTACCTTTCACTCCCTGTCTCACCCTGCTGAACCACATTCTCTACCTTTCACTCCCTGTTTCACCCCGCTGTACCACATTCTCTACCTTTCACTCCCTGTTTCACCCTGCTGAACCACATTCTCTACCTTTCACTCCCTGTTTCACCCTGCTGAACCACATTTTCTACATTTCACTCCCGGTTTCACCCTGCTGAACCACATTCTCTACCTTTCACTCCCTACTTCACCCTGCTGAACCACATTCTCTACCTTTCACTCCCTGTTTCACCCTGCTGAACCACATTCTCTACCTTTCACTCCCTGTTTCACCCTGCTGAACCACATTCTCTACCTTTCTTTCCCTACTTCACCCTGCTGAACCTCATTCTCTACCTTTCACTCCTTGTTTCACCCTGCTGAACCACATTCTCTACCTTTCACTCC
Source organism: Coregonus lavaretus (assembly GCF_964263955.1). Classification (NCBI taxonomy): domain Eukaryota; kingdom Metazoa; phylum Chordata; class Actinopteri; order Salmoniformes; family Salmonidae; genus Coregonus; species Coregonus lavaretus. The sequence goes on from NC_140016.1 coordinate 1,870,536, forward strand.
CTACGTCACCCTACTGAACCACATTCTCTACCTTTCACTACATACTTCACCCTGCTGAACCACATTCTCTACCTTTCACTCCCTGTTTCACCCTGCTGAACCACATTCTCTACCTTTCTTTCCCTACTTCACCCTGCTGAACCACATTCTCTACCTTTCACTCCCTGTTTCACCATGCTGCATCACATTCTGTACCTTTCACTCCCCACATCACCGTGCTGAACCACATTCTCTACGTTTCACTCCCTACTTCACCATGCTGAACCACATTCTCTACCTTTCACTCCTTGTTTCACCCTGCTGAACCACATTCTCTACCTTTCACTCCTTGTTTCACCCTGCTGAACCACATTCTCTAACTTTCACTCCCTACTTCACCCTGCTGAACCACATTCTCTACCTTTCACTCCCTGTTTCACCCTGCTGAACCACATTCTCTACCTTTCACTCCCTGTTTCACCCTGCTGAACCACATTCTCTACCTCTAACTCCCTGTTTCACCCTGCTGAACCACATTCTATACCTTTCACTCCCTGTTTCACCCTGCTGAACCACATTCTCTACCTTTCACTCACTGTTTCACCCTGCTTAACCACATTCTCTACCCTTCACTCCCTGTTTCACCCTGCTGAACCACATTCTCTACCTTTCACTCTCTACTTCACCCTGCAGAACCACATTCTCTTCCTTTCACCCTGCTGAACCACATTCTCTACCTTTCACTCTCTGTTTCACACTACTGAACCACATTCTCTTCCTTTCACTCCCTGTTTCACCCTGCTGAACCACATTCTCTACCTTTCACTCCCTGTTTCACCCTGCTGAACCACATTCTCTACCTCTCACTCCCTGTTTCACCCTGCTGAACCGCATTCTCTACCTTTCACTCCCTGTTTCACCCTGCTGAACCACATTCTCTACCTTTCACTCCCTGTTTCACCCTGCTGAACAACATTCTCTACCTCTCACTCCCTGTTTCACCCTGCTGAACCACATTCTCTACCTTTCACTCCCTGTTTCACCCTGCTGAACCACATTCTATACCTTTCACTCCCTACTTCACCATGCTGAACCAAATTCTCTACCTTTCACTCCCTGTTTCACCCTGCTGAACCACATTCTCTACCTTTCACTCCCTGTTTCACCCTGCTGAACCACATTCTCTACATTTCACTCCCTACTTAACCCTGCTGAACCACATTCTCTACCTTTCACTCCCTGTCTCACCCTGCTGAACCACATTCTCTACCTTTCACTCCCTGTTTCACCCCGCTGTACCACATTCTCTACCTTTCACTCCCTGTTTCACCCTGCTGAACCACATTCTCTACCTTTCACTCCCTGTTTCACCCTGCTGAACCACATTTTCTACATTTCACTCCCGGTTTCACCCTGCTGAACCACATTCTCTACCTTTCTTTCCCTACTTCACCCTGCTGAACCACATTCTCTACCTTTCACTCCCTGTTTCACCCTACTGAACCACATTCTCTACCTTTCTTTCCCTACTTCACCCTGCTGAACCACATTCTCTACCTTTCACTCCCTGTTTCACCATGCTGCATCACATTCTGTACCTTTCACTCCCTACATCACCGTGCTGAACCACATTCTCTACGTTTCACTCCCTACTTCACCATGCTGAACCACATTCTCTACCTTTCACTCCTTGTTTCACCCTGCTGAACCACATTCTCTACCTTTCACTCCCTGTTTCACGCTGCTGAACCACATTCTCTACCTTTCACTCCCTACTTCACCCTGCTGAACCACATTCTCTACCTTTCACTCCCTGTTTCACCCTGCTGAACCACATTCTCTACCTTTCACTCCCTACTTCACCCTGCTGAACCACATTCTCTACCTTTCACTCCCTGTTTCACACTGCTGAACCACATTATCTACCTTTCACTCCCTACTTCACCCTGCTGAACAACATTCTCTACCTTTCACTCCCTGTTTCACCCTGCTGAACTTCATTCTCTTCCTTTCACCCTACTGAACCACATTCTCTACCTTTCACTCGCAGTTTCACCCTACTGAACCACATTCTCTACCTTTCACACCCTGTTTCACCCTGCTGAACCACATTCTCTACCTTTCACTCCTTGTTTCACCCTGCTGAACCACATTCTCTACCTTTCACTCCCTGTTTCACCCTGCTGAACCACATTCTCTACCTTTCACTCCTTGTTTCACCCTGTTGAACCACATTCTCTATCTTTTACTCCCTGTTTCACCCTGCTGAACCACATTCTCTATCTTTTACTCCCTGTTTCACCCTGCTGAACCACATTCTCTACCTTTCACTCCCTGTTTCACCCTGCTGAACCACATTCTCTATCTTTTACTCCCTGTTTCACCCTGCTGAACCACATTCTCTACCTTTCAACCTGCTCAACCACATTCTCAATTTGATCAATAAAGATGAGTTCCTCTCTATAATGAAATCCTTATTAGATCATGAGTCTGTCAATGACCAGCAGGAAAGGTGAAGCAATAAAACATTTGATTTTTTTGCTGTAAATGGGACTAAAGTTAATTTGTTTACATTACCTTACAATAGAGAGAGACGGGGGGGGGGGGGGGGGGAGAGGGAGAGAGAGGAGAGCAAAGAGATAGAGAGAGAGAGAGAGAGAGAGAGAGAGAGAGAGAGAGCGTAATAAGGTATAATGCCATACATTCTAATTAGGGTCAATACTTAATATACTTTGAACCCCTGTAGCTCAGTTGGTAGAGCATGGCGCTTGCAACGCCAGGGTTGTGGGTTCGTTTCCCACGGGGTGCCAGTATGACAATGTATGCACTCACTAACTGCAAGTCACTCTGGATAAGAGCATCTGCTACATGACTAAAATGTAGTCATTTAGCAGATGCTCTTATCCAGAGCGACTTACAGCTATTAACACCTGGATTCAAAACAAAGAATGCGTCCAAAATTACACTATATTCCCTATTTAGTGGACTACTTTTGACCAGGGCCAATAGGGATATATAGGGAATAGGGATACAACTACTTCAAGTTCTCAGAGCGAGTGACGTCACCGATTGAAACGCTACTAGCGCGCACTGCTAACTAGCTTGACATTTCACATCGGTTACACTCACCTTTGACCTCCTCCTTTTCCGCAGCAACCAGCGATCCGGGTCAACAGTATCAATGTACAAGTATTTATTCCGTTCCTGTCCTCGCCCCAACCTGGACTTGAACCAGGGACCCTCTAAACACAGCAACAACGGTTACCCTCGAAGCATCATCACTCCACAAAAGTCGTGGCCCTCGCAGAGCAAGGGAAATAACCACTTCAAGGTCTCAGAGCGAGTGACGTCATTTACTGCACCGCTAACTAGCTAGCCATTTCACACCGGTTACAAAAGGCACCACAGGGACCCAGGTCCTTCTATAGGAAGACATGGTCTACTGCTGCTCTTAGTAACAGACCAGTTCCTTCTACAGGAAGACATGGTCTACTGCAGCTCTTAGTAACAGACCAGTTCCTTCTATAGGAAGACATGGTCTACTGCTGCTCTTAGTAACAGACCAGGTCCTTCTATAGGAAGACATGGTCTACTGCTGCTCTTAGTAACAGACCAGTTCCTTCTATAGGAAGACATGGTCTACTGCAGCTCTTAGTAACAGACCAGGTCCTTCTATAGGAAGACATGGTCTACTGCAGCTCTTAGTAACAGACCAGGTCCTTCTATAGGAAGACATGGTCTACTGCAGCTCTTAGTAACAGACCAGTTCCTTCTACAGGAAGCAAACAGGGTCAACCGATAAAGACGTGGTCTACTGACACTATTAGTAGCAGACTGATTTTCTCAATATTTAGTGTTTTTGTTTACCCCCTTAATTGCTTTCAATGCAAGGTGTTTTAAAAGTCATTGCGTTGCAAAACTGTGTGTCTTAATTAACTGGTTCAATGTCTGGATTATTCATTTGTTTCCAATCCTCAAAAGATAATTTCAGTAATAAATAATACTATATCAATACAAAACACATCTGCTCAGTGTTGCGTAATAAATGTATCTCCTTGAGGTGGTAGTCTTCTTGGTTTTAAATGCTATATACTATTTCACACATATTTGCATGAATGTTTTAACTTCTACGGGATCGGTGTCCCGTATACGGGACGGTTGACCTAACGTCCGCTAATGTGAATAGCATGACTGTTGTAAGTAACATTAAACATTCCAGGACATACACGTCTTATATGTCTGTAATTAACTGTTACTTTTATTTCATATTATTTTATATTGCATTTCTTTGTGATTTTTTTTTGGTATTCTTTCTAAAAACGGCATTGTTGGTTAAGGGCATGTAAGTAAGCATTTCAGTGTAAGGTCTACACCTGTTGTATTTGGCACATGTGACAAATAAAAATTGATTGGACTTTATGGGCAGAAAGCTTAAATTCTTGTTAATCTAACTGCACTCTCCAATTTACAGTAGCTATTACAGTGAAACAAGACCATGCTATTGTTTGAGGAGAGTGCACAACTACAAAAAACATATCAGATTACATTTAGTAATCTTGCTCTGATTTGTCATCCTGAGGGTCCCATAGATTAAATGTAGCATAGTTTTGTTTGATCAAATAAATTTTTATATTAAAATGTGGGAACTGGGTTCTACAGTTTGAACCCCTGCTGTCTCTGGCTCCACACCCACCCCGCCCGGCCATCTAGATGTGTGAAAGGTAATGTATAAGCTAATGATCCATCATGTATGACATTCCTGGGAGTGTGTAAACTTACATTTTGTATTACCATATCATTTTTGTATGTTCTCTATAGTTATGTACTTGAAAATGTATCAATTGACCAATTCGGCACATTTGGGCAGACTTGATACAAAATAGTCCAGTATTGCAATGCTTCACTGGGATCGGTTCTGGGCCCTCTCCTTTTCTCCCTATACACCAAGTCACTTGGCTCTGTCATATCCTCACATGGCCTTTCCTATCATTGCTACGCTGACGATACACAACTAATCTTCTCCTTTCCCCCTTCTGATAACCAGGTGGCGAATCGCATCTCTGCATGTCTGGCAGACATATCAGTATGGATGACGGATCACCACCTCAAGCTGAACCCTGGCAAGACGGAGCTGCTCTTCCTCCCGGGGAAGGACTGCCCGTTCCATGATCTCGCCATCACGGTAGACAACTCCGCTGTGTCCTCCTCCCAGAGTGCGAAGAGCCTAGGCGTGACCCTGGACAACACCCTGTCGTTCTCCGCCAACATCAAGGCGGTGACCCGCTCCTGCAGGTTCATGCTCTACAACATTCGGAGAGTGCGACCCTGCCTTACACAGGAAGCGGCGCAGGTCCTGGTCCAGGCACTTGTCATCTCCCGTCTGGACTACTGCAACTCGCTGTTGGCTGGGCTCCCTGCCTGTGCCATTAAACCCCTACAACTCATCCAGAATGCCGCAGCCCGTCTGGTGTTCAACCTTCCCAAGTTCTCTCACGTCACCCCCCTCCTCCGCACACTCCACTGGCTTCCAATTGAAGCTCGCATCCGCTACAAGACCATGGTGCTTGCCTTTGGAGCAGTGAGGGGAACGGCACCCCTGTACCTTCAGGCTCTGATCAGTCCCTACACCCAAACGAGGACATTGCGTTCATCCACCTCTGGCCTGCTGGCTCCCCTTCCTTTGCGGAAGCACAGCTCCCGCTCTGCCCAGTCAAAACTGTTCGCTGCTCTGGCACCCCAATGGTGGAACAAGCTCCCTCACGACGCCAGGACAGCGGAGTCACTCACCACCTTCCGGAGACATTTGAAACCCCACCTCTTTAAGGAATACCTGGGATAGGCTAAAGTATTCCTTCTAACCCCCCCCCCCCAAATTGTAAAGTGGTTATCCCACTGGCTATAGGGTGAACGCACCAATTTGTGAGTCGCTCTGGCTAAGAGCGTCTGCTAAATGACGTTAATGTGCCCTTGAGCAAGGCACTTAACCCTAATTGCTCCTGTAAGTCGCTCTGGTTAAGAGCGTCTGCTAAATGACTAAAATGTAAATGTAAATGTTCACTGGATCAATCTGAAGCTTTGCACACACACTAAACTGCAATATTATATTGTGGCCTTTCTCTTGCATTTCAATGGTAATGGAACAAAAAAATTAACAGAAAATGCTTGTTTTTTTGTTTGCATTATCTTTTACCATATCTAATGTGTTATATTCTCCTACATTAATTTCACATTTCCACAAACTTCAAAGTGTTTCCTTTCAAATGGTATCAAGAATATGCATATCCTTGCTTTAGGTCCTGAGCTACAGGCAGTTAGATTTGGGTATGTCATTTTAGGCGAAAGTTGAAAAAAAGGGTCCGATCCATAAGAGGTTATTATAAGTCATAATTTGCATGCACATAAAGGCATAATTATGCTCTTAGTTATAACCTTGAGAATATGGAGTCTTTTACTGAAGAGCAAATTTATTTTTGTGGTATAGTCATTCGATGCAATAAATCTCAAAAGATTTTACATCTACAGTCGTGGTTCAAAAGTCTTGAGAATGACACAAGTATTGGTCTTCGCAAAGTTTGCTGCTTCAGGTTATGAGATATTTTTGTCAGATGTTACTATGGTATATGGAAGTATAATTACAAGCATTCTATAAGTGTCAAATGCTTTTATTGACAATTACATTAAGTTTATGCAAAGAGTTAATATTTGCAGTGTTGACCTTTCTTTTTCAAGACATCTGCAATCCGCCCTGGCATGCTGTCAATTAACTTCTGGGCCACATCCTGACTGATTGTCACGCCCTGGCTCTGGGGACTCTAATATGTTGAGCCAGGGTGTGTATAGTCTATGCGTGTTCTAGGTTTCACTTTCTGGTTTTGTAGATCTATGTTGGCCAGGGTGGCTCCCAATCAGAGACGGCTGTAGCTCGTTGTCTCTGATTGGGAGTCATACTTAGGTAGCCGTTTGGCACTCCTTCATTGTGGTTTCTTGTTCGTATTTGGTTTGTGTTTACCATTGACTGTCACGTCATCGTTTTGTTGTTTTGATCGTGTGATCATTAATATAATAAATATGTTCGCCTTCAACGCTGCGCCTTGGTCCTCCTCTCTCACCGACGATCGTGACAGAAGAAACCACCAAGATTTGACCAAGCAGCGTGTCCAGGAGCCATCGCCAGGGAGATCTCTAGCAGATCTCCTTCGCCTCCTCGACTGGGTCAAGCCGAGTGAGGAAGAGAAGGGCTTGACATTGTGGCAGAAGGGCGAAAGGCTGGCGAGGGACATGGAGACCTGGTCCACGGGTAGGAGAGACGGCCAGAACATTTTTAGGGGGGGGCTAACGCCGTGGACGACGGGCCAGCAGGAGACCCCGGCAGAGCGGCCCAGCGGATTGGCAGAGGAGGCCGCCAGGTTACGGGGGCCACTGGTCGAAGAGGGGGTGGAAGGTGTAGAGGCACGGCGAGAGGTACTGGGGTGTGTTACCAGTCCGGTCCGGCCCATTCCAGATCCCTGCGTAGGACCAGTGGTGTGTGTCCCCAGTACGGTCCGGCCTGTTCCTGCTCCCCGCACCAAGTCAGTGGTGCGCTTCGTCAGCCCGGCTCGGCCCGTTCCTGCTCCCCGCACCAAGTCAGTGGTGCGCTTCGTCAGCCCGGCTCGGCCCGTTCCTGCTCCCCGCACCAAGACAGTGGTGCGCTTCGTCAGCCCGGCTCGGCCCGTTCCTGCTCCCCGCCCCAAGTCAGTGGTGCGCTTCGTCAGCCCGGCTCGGCCCGTTCCTGCTCCCCGCACCAAGTCAGTGGTGCGCTTCGTCAGCCCGGCTCGGCCCGTTCCTGCTCCCCGCACCAAGTCAGTGGTGCGCTTCGACAGCCCGGCTCGGCCCGCTCCTGCTCCCCACACCAAGCCAGTGGTGTGCGTCGTCAGTCCGGCACGGCCCGTGCCTGTTCCACCGGTGGCTGGTCCGGCACCGGTCAGATGCTTCACGCCGGAGCTAGAGCAATCCGCTCCACCAGTGTGCAGTCCAGCTCCGGCCAGCGGGGCCAGACCGGACCAGGGGTACTTTGGGGGGTTGGAGAGGGAGCGGGGATCATGCCCGGAGCCGGATCCGCCGCCTAAGCGGAGTGCCCACCCGGTCCCTCCCCTGTGGTGTTTGGTGGGCGCGGTCGGAGTCCGCGCCTTTAGGGGGGGGTACTGTCACGCCCTGGCTCTGGGGACTCTAATATGTTGAGCCAGGGTGTGTATAGTCTATGTGTGTTCTAGGTTTCACTTTCTGGTTTTGTAGATCTATGTTGGCCAGGGTGGCTCCCAATCAGAGACGGCTGTAGCTCGTTTTCTCTGATTGGGAGTCATACTTAGGTAGCCGTTTGGCACTCCTTCATTGTGGTTTCTTGTTCGTATTTGGTTTGTGTTTACCAATGACTGTCACGTCATCGTTTTGTTGTTTTGATCGTTTGATCATTAATATAATAAATATGTTCGCCTTCAACGCTGCGCCTTGGTCCTCCTCTCTCACCGACGATCGTGACACTGATGGCAGCCCATTCTTGCATAATCAATGCTTGGAGTTTGTCAGAATTTGTGGGGTTTTGTTTGTCCACCCGCCTCTTGAGGATCGACCACAAGTTCTCAATGGGATTAAGGAACTGGGGAGTTTCCTGGCCATGGACTCAAAATGTTGATGTTTTGTTCCCCGAGCCACTTAGTTATCACTTTTGCCTTATGGCAAGGTGCTCCATCATGCTGGAAAAGGTCGTCACCAAACTGTTCTTGGATGGTTGGGAGAAGTTGCTTTCGGAGGATGTGTTGGTACCATTCTTTATTCATGGCTGTGTTCTTAGGCAAAATTGTGAGTGAGCCCACTCCCTTGGCTGAGAAGCAACCCCACACATGAATGGTCTCAGGATGCTTTACTGTTGGCATGACACAGGACTGATGGTAGCGCTCACCTTGTCTTCTCCGGACAAGGTGTTTTCCAGATGCCCCAAACAATTGGAAAGGGGATTCATCAGAGAAAATGACTTTACCCCAGTCCTCAGCAGTCCAATCCCTGTACCTTTTGCAGAATATCAGTCTGTCCCTGATGTTTTTCCTGGAGAGAAGTGGCTTCTTTGCTGCCCTTCTTGACACCAGGCCATCCTCCAAAAGTATTTGCCTCACTGTGCGTGCAGATCTTATCCAGAGCAACTTACAGTTAGTGAGTGCATACATAAAAAATATATATATATATATATATATTTATACTGGAATCGAACCCACAACCCTGGCGTTGCAAATGCCATGCTCTACCAACTGAGCTACATCCCTGCCGGCCATTCCCTCCCCTACCCTGGACCAATTGGGCGCCACCCCATGGGTCTCCCGGTCGCGGCCGGCTACGACAGAGCCTGGATTCAAACCAGGATCTCTAGTGGCACAGCTAGTGGCACTGCCTTAGACCACTGCGTCACTCGGGAGGACAAGCAATGAATTGCAATTCATCTGATCACTCTTCATGACATTCTGGAGTATATGCATATTGCCATCATCAAAACTGAGGCAGCAGACTTTGTGAAAATTAGTATTTGTGTCGTTCTCAAAACTTTTGACCACGACTGGACATATCTATAGTTGGTAGACATCCATGACTCATGTCCATAACTAAGCCAGTAGAGGGCATATCGTCTCCCCTCTCTTTAAATGCATTTCTCTATCAGTCTCTTGCTGCAATACAAAGTTACTCAAGGCATCATTGAAGTTGCAGTGTAGCCTTGTGATGTACTCTTGTCTGTAAAGACAGTTTTGTGTGACAATGGCCACAAAGGCACAAGGATCTGAATAGAGCCAGTTTAGACAGTCCAGAAAGTTCTGCAACGTACGTTAGAAGCGTTGTCTGTGGTTACACAATATTCTCTGTATAGTGAAACACTGTTGACCAGGGCCCATAGGGATGCTATCTCTCTGCCCATAGGGATGCTATCTCTCTGCCCATAGGGATGCTATCTCTCTGCCCATAGGGATGCTATCTCTCTGGCCATAGGGCTCTGGTCAAAAGTAGTGCACTATGGATGCCATTTGGGACACGTTTCTTGTTCAATGCCGGTAAAATAGATGATTTGTGTTTTGTAAGAAATGAAACATGTTGTATAACAGGCCTCCAAATATGAAAGCAAGAAGATACGAAAGAGCTTTGAAACTTGCAGCAACTATCTGTTGATCTGGAACTAGTTCTAACAAATAAACAGAATGGAACTTTACTGTCAAAGGCTCATATAGCGCAAGACTAGCCTCATGGGATAATCTGAGGTGTTTTAAAGGTACTCTATTAATGCTGTGAAGGACACTGATATGTTTTAAAGGCAGTGTCTTAAGGCTGTGAAGGACAATCTGAGGTGTTTTAAAGGTACTGTATTAAGGCTGTGAAGGACAATCTGAGGTGTTGTAAAAGCAGTGTATTAATGCTGTGAAGGACAATCTGCAGTGTTTTAAAGGTACTGTATTAAGGCTGTGAAGGACAATCTGAGGTGTTGTAAAAGCAGTGTATTAATGCTGTGAAGGCGTGAAGTCCATTTGAACTGTATTCTCCTCCAGCCGTCTAGCCTCAGATGGAGCCTACAAAACAAGTTGACAGCCTGCGTGGCCCACAGACAGGGCTGGATGAATGCCTTGTGACAGCATCAATATGAACTGACATCTTACAGCCATTACATAAGGGGAAACAGATGTTTTTTCTGGAGAGCCATCGTATGGTAACTGTTACTCAACAGAAAGACCAATATGTCTCAACAAATAATGTCGAGATTGCATTTTGGGGGTGGGGGGAGAGGGACAAGATTCACATAAGTGGAAACATTCAGCCTTTTTCTGGATTGGCGTCACATGGTAACTGTAAATCACCATAGAAAAACCAGTGCATTTTTATCAAACAAATATGTCTTACCAAAAATAATGTTGAGACTTTATTTTTTGGTGGTGGTGGTGGAGTAGGTGGACGAGACTTGTCTACAATACCCGTGGGTAGCACTAGCCAAACAGTGGGTTTTTAATGGATCTGTGTGTCCGTGTCTTGTTGTAATCATATCTATGCAGTTTATTTATATTTTACGGCTCTAGCTTCCTACTGCCAATGCCTGTTGTATAATCACAGCAGTGAAATGTATTCATGAAGAACACTGCTTGTGAGTATGTAGTGATTAACATGGCCTTGAATGGGGGCTAGATTTACACACAGTAAGAGAGAGAATGGAACACTCCCTTGTTGTTCAACAGAAGGAATTAGATAGTCCCTATTGTGGTAACAACCTTGTTTTGATTCCTAGTGAATGTAGGGGAAAAAAATGACAAAACCACATTGTTTTATAGAGACATTGTCTTCTCACAATACAATTTAAAGCCTATTTATTTTGGGCTTTAAAGGTTGAGTAAGTCAGAATTTTGTCCATAAATGTATCCAAATGTATATTATATTTAAATAGCTTATGATTAGTGAATGGCATAATGTTATGTTGTTAGATACTTCTCCCTATTAGCTGAAATCAATTTGTTTTCTAAAGTAATTTCAGCTGATGCGCTAAGCTGTTCGGTCTGAACCTAGCATTGAATCATGGGAATTTGTTGCGCTATGCAGACGTAGCCTCCAAAGACAGTACAGTAGGAAGATAGGTAGAAAGTGCTCCTCCAATAGAAATCCCCGATAACACTTGTATGCGATGTCATGGCGACGTTGGCTAGCTAAGCTCATGCACAGAAACACGTCATCGGGTCTAACGGTCATCTCGCGCTGAACTGCGCATGTGCAGGCTGTGAAATCGAAGGCACTCCTTCGATATAAACATGTCAGTCACTTTCACAAGGTTGGATTAATAATATGTTCAGCTAGTTAAGACATTGGCTCAAATGTAGATTTTGCCTTTAGATTTGGAGAAAATTAACAACTAAGAAAGAATCTTCCACTTCCCTCATTGACTTCTCTAACCCCAAACCCCGGTCTGGTCTGTTTGGTCTGTTTCGCAAGCATTCCCAGAAGTCTTGCGATGTTGCGCCTCTGTGTTTAGAAACTCTGTGTTGCCTCCCTCAGAGGCACGTGTTGCTAGGCAACCCCCCTGGACTTGCCCGGGCAAAGCCAGTGTGAGAAACTTGCTAGCAAATGTTTGCAAGTATGGGTAACTGCTATGCTGAATGTGTCTGAAAGTGGGCTATGAAACTAAATAAATACTGCACTCTGACCCGCAAAACGTCTTTACTAGATTCATGATAGTGTTGTTAGACAAAGCAGGGAAAGTGAACTTCAAAACATTGAGTAATTTTATTGGGATTTGCAGCCGTTGTTGGTAATATTTTGATTTTAGTAGGGTAACAATGGCTTACTTCAAAGTCCAAAAGTGTATGTCGATTCTGAAATGTACACTACCAGTCAAAAGTTTGGACACACCTACTCATTCAAGGGTTTTTCTTTATTTAAAAAAATGTTTTACATTGTAGAATAATAGTGAAGACATCAAACTATGAAATCACATATGGAATCATGTAGTAACCAAAAAAGTGTTACATTAATCAAAATATATTTTATATTTGAGATTCTTCAAATAGCCACCCTTTGCCTTGATGACAGCTTTGCACATTCTTGGCATTCTCTCAACCAGCTTCATGAGGTAGTCACCTGGAATACATTTCAAATAACAGGTGTGCCTTCTTAAAAGTACATTTGAGGAATTTATTTCCTTCTTAATGCATTTGAGCCCATCAGTTGTGTTGGGACAAGGTAGGGAGCTACAGTGAGGGAAAAAAGTATTTGATCCACTGCTGATTTTGTACGTTTGCCCACTGACCAATACATGATCAGTCTATAATTTTAATGGTAGGTTTATTTGAACAGTGAGAGACAGAATAACAACAAAAAAATCCAGAAAAACACAATGTTATAAATTGATTTGCATTTTAATGAGGGAAATAAGTATTTGACCCCCTCTCAATCAGAAAGATTTCTGGCTCCCAGGTGTCTTTTATACAGGTAACGATCTGAGATTAGGAGCACACTCTTAAAGGGAGTGCTCCTAATCTCAGCTTGTTACCTGTATAAAATACACCTGTCCACAGAAGCAATCAATCAATCAGATTCCAAACTCTCCACCATGGCCAAGACCAAAGAGCTCTACAAGGATGTCAGGGACAAGATTGTAGACCTACACAAGGCTGGAATGGGCTACAAGACCATCGCCAAGCAGCTTGGTGAGAAGGTGACAACAGTTGGTGCGATTATTCGCAAATGGAAGAAACACAAAAGAACTGTCAATCTCCCTCGGCCTGGGGCTCCATGCAAGATCTCACCTCGTGGAGTTGCAATTATCATGAGAATGGTGAGGAATCAGCCCAGAACTACACGGGAGGATCTTGTCAATGATCTCAAGGCAGCTGGGACCATAGTCACCAAGAAAACAATTGGTAACACACTACGCCGTGAAGGACTGAAATCCTGCAAGGCCCACAAGGTCCCCCTGCTCAAGAAAGCACATATACAGGCCCGTCTGAAGTTTGCCAATGAACATCTGAATGATTCAGAGGAGAACTGGGTGAAAGTGTTGTGGTCAGATGAGACCAAAATCGAACTCTTTGGCATCAACTCAACTCGCCGTGTTTGGAGGAGGAGGAATGCTGCCTATGACCCCAAGAACACCTTCCCCACCGTCAAACATGGAGGTGGAAACATTATGCTTTGGGGGTGTTTTTCTGCTAAGGGGACAGGACAACTTCACCGCATCAAAGGGACGATGGACGGAGCCATGGTGAGATCAAATCTTGGGTGAGAACCTCCTTCCCTCAGCCAGGGCATTGAAAATGGGTCGTGGATGGGGATTCCAGCATGACAATGACCCAAAACACACGGCCAAGGCAACAAAGGAGTGGCTCAAGAAGAAGCACATTAAGGTCCTGTAGTGGCCTAGCCAGTCTCCAGACCTTCATCCCATAGAAAATCTGTGGAGGGAGCTGAAGGTTCGAGTTGCCAAACGTCAGCCTCAAAACGTTAATGACTTGGAGAAGATCTGCAAAGAGGAGTGGAACAAAAATCCCTCCTGAGATGTGTGCAAACCTGGTGGCCAACTACAAGAAATGTCTGATCTCAGTGATTGCCAACAAGGCTTTTGCCACCAAGTACTAAATCATGTTTTGCAGAGGGGTCAAATACTTATTTCCCTCATTAAAATGCAAATCAATTTATAACATTATTGACATGCGTTTTTCTGGATTGTTTTGTTGTTATTCTGTCTCTCACTGTTCAAATAAACCTACCATTAAAATTATAGACTGATCATGTCTTTGTCAGTGGGCAAACGTACAAAATCAGCAGGGGATCAAATACTTTTTACCCTCACTGTATACAGAAGATAGCCCTATTTGGTAAAAGACCAAGTCCACATTATGGCAAGAAAAGCTCAAATAAGCAAAGAGAAATGACAGTCCATCATTACTTTAAGACATGAAGGTCTGACAATACGGAACATTTCAAGAACTTTGAAAGTTTCTTCAAGTGCAGTCGCAAAATCCATCAAGCGCTATGATGAAACTGGCTCTCATGAGGACCACCACAGGAATGGAAGACCCAGAGTTACCTCTGCTGCAGAGGATAAGTTCATTAGAGTTACCAGCCTCAGAAATTGGAGCCCAAATAAATGCTTCACATAGTTCAAGTAACAGACACATCTCAACATCAACTGTTCAGAGGAGACTATGTGAATCAGGCCTTCATGGTCGAATTGCTGCAAAGAAGCCACTACTAAAGGACACCAATAAGAAGAAGAGACCTGCTTGGGCCAAGAAACACGAGCAATGGACATTAGACCGGTGGAAATGTGTCCTTTGGTCTGGAGTCCAAATGTGAGATTTTTGGTTCAAACCGCCGTGTCTTTGTGAGACGCGGTGTGGGTGAACGGATGATCTCCTCATGTGTAGTTCCCACCGTAAAGCATGGAGGAGGAGGTGTTATGGTGTTGCGGTGCTTTTCTGGTGACACTGTCAATCAATTGGTAGAGCATGGCACTTGTAACGCCAGGGTAGTGGGTTCGATCCCCGGGACCACCCATACGTAAAAATGTATGCACACATGACTGTAAGTCGCTTTGGATAAAAGAGTCTGCTAAATGGCATATTATTATTATTATTATTATTATTATTATTATTATTATTATTATTATTATTATTATTATTATTATTATTATTGTTACTGTCTGTGATTTATTTAGAATAACAAACATGGCTGCCACAGCATTCTGTAGCGATCCACCATTCCAACTGATTTGGGCTTAGTGGGACTATCATTTGTTTTTCAACAGGACAATGACCCAGAACACACCTCCAGGCTGTGTAAGGGCTATTTTACCAAGAAGGAGAGTGATGGAGTGCTGCATCAGATGACCTGGCCTCCACAATCCCCCGACCTCGACCCAATTGAGATGGATTGGGATGAGTCGGACGGCAAGAGTGAAGGAAAAGCAGTCATCAAGTGCTCAGCATATTTGGGAACTCCTTCAAGACTGTTGGAAAAGCATTCCAGGTGAAGCTGGTTGAGAGAATGCTAAGAGTGTGCAAAGCTGTCATCAACGCAAAGGGTGGCTATTTGAAGTAAAACACATTTTGATTTGTTTAATACTTTTTTGGTTACTACATGATTCCATATGTGTTATTTCATAGTTTTGATGCCTTCACTATTATTCTACAATGTAGAAAAGTGTAAAAATAAAGAAAAACCATTGAATGAGTAAGTGTGTCCAAACTTTTGACTGGTACTGTATGTCTCTCTGTATATGGTTGAAACTGATGGTCAGTCCACTCGCACAACATTCATGAGCAATCATGTTAATGGGAAATCTGCACAAATAGATGTAAAATTAGGATTAGGCCATAAAGTTGCAGTTATACATATCATGGTGTAGGCCTATCTAGAATTGGTTTTGAATAATACAATAACATTGTATACAGAGGACACGAGGGCAAGTAATGTTTCACCACAGTCTCTTTCACCCATGATGACTAATAACATACTGTCCACTCTCACATAGAAGGTATGAATAATACATTATTTAATTAATTCGATTAATTTATATTTCAAGTACATGATTGCTTCTGGTGGTGCAGCCGCTACCTCCCCACTAAAACAGAGTGTAATAAATGGATAAGGCAATATATCTTGCATTAAAATCATTTCCTTTGTGTAATTCTGGATCAGATTTGCATTGCAAGATGTCACCCAACGGCTAGCCAGCGTATGTTGCATGTTTGATTGCGCTGTCCTTGCTTAGGGATTCACCAGATGGAACCAAAAGTTTAGAGGTCATCAGGCGTCTCGTCTCCCTCTGGACTGTAATTCAGTGTCCACAATGTGGCTATGGATCCTAAAGCCTCGCCATCTGCTTGAACTCACTCATTCCAAAGGTGAGAATTTACAGACCCTACCTGGAAATGGGGTTTTGCCACATTCGGTACAGTACAGAAATATTGTGGCTACAAGCTGGTAGAGCACGGCGCTTGTAACGCCAAGGTAGTGGGTTCGATCCCCGGGACCACCCATACACAAAAATGTATGCACGCATGACTGTAAGTCGCTTTGGATAAAAGCGTCTGCTAAATGGCATATTATTATTATATTATTATATGGAAGTGCTTTAAAATAAAAAATAAAAGACTATGTTTTAAAAGAAAGCAGGCAGGCATTCAAAGAGAGCATTTTAGTATTTAGGGTGGACAGTAGGTTCTGCGGATGAAGTGAGTTGCGCCAGTCCAACTGGACTCCAATCCATTGCTTTACAAGTGTTGGAATGTAGAATAATTGGTCTCATTGTGAATAGCACGGCCCAAATATTCAAAACTAAACTAAAAGGTTTCAGGTGGACTGTATATCATTTCTGAATAAACAACACTTCCTTATCAAAAATGTGTCCACCACAGTATTTGTCCAAGCACGGGTTGCTGTCGTGCATCCCAAATATCACCTTATTAATATCACCTTATTTTGACCAAAAAGAGTGCACTATGTAGGGGATGTGGTGCCATTTGGGACTCAGTTTGTGTTCCGTTATTCACACTAATATTGAACGATAAGCTCTGCAGACTTTCTAACAGACAGCTATACATCATCAGATTGATCTAGTGGAGGGAGGTCCTACGCCCCCCGGGGTCGGAGACAGCAATCCTGTAGCAAAGGTCACAGAGCAGGTACAAAGGTGAAAGGTCGTTTGGCTTGTTACACCTTCCCTTGATCTCCCCAGCTCTCCCTGAGGCTTTCATTCGGCTGATGACTTAAACCTTGAGACTATGTCTGTGTCCCAAATGTCACCCTATTCCATTTATAGTGCACTACTTTGGACCAGAGTCTTATGGTCAAAAGTAGTCTAAAGTAGTGTACTATAAGGCATTAAGGACCAACCTCTGAGCTACAGGATTCCACATGCAGGCAGCAATGCAGGCTAGGCCTAGTGCTGTGACCTTGCTGCCGTGCAGGACAGCAAACTCCTCACTCAGAGACGTCAATCAATATCCATGCAACACACAATATAACACATGTACTGCTTGATGTAGCCATTGAACCACTGGGCCAAGATCATCCAAGTTCAAGCCCCACAAACCGAAACCAATTATTCAGAAGTAATGAGGGAACTTTGACTTAAACATGAGTATCCCTCGCTGACCGACCCCCACTATCTAGGCTACGTAGATTTAGCTTGCGCTTTTGACCTAAGTGGAGCATTAGCAGAAATGTGCGGTAGTTTGGGTGAACTATGGGTTATTGGGTATGTAATACAACAGCTGAACTGCTAAAATAACTAGAAATGCTTCTCAGAAAAAGGATACAAATGGCCTATTGTTTTTTTGCAATGGTTGGTGTTTGTGGAGAATAACCTTCCCTGCTGTTAAAATTCACCTCCCCCCCCCCCCCCCCCCCCCCCTTTCTATCTGAGAGGAAAACGTAAGCTGTTTACAAAGAAAGGATGACAGGTTGCTAACTTACGTTTTCTTGTCAAAAGCTGTCAGTGACATTTAGTGAGAAGAAAAAGCACTGCGATTTAAAATGCTCCAGGAAACACTAAACAGTTGATATTTGGATGGAGACGTTACCTTTTTTGACATGCCCCAAATAATATTTTCATAGAAATAGTGAGTTTTCAGTGTTTGTAAAAAATAAATTAAAAAAATTAACGTGTATAAATAAAGCTGTATGCATTGTGTGTGTGCAGTTTGGTATTTTAAAGTATTTGATAGAGTCACAAAGATGTTGACTTGTTTATATATATTTTTTATCTAGCCATCGAGGAATATGTCGTGGATATGGAAATCTAGTTTTGTAGAATGGCCTCAGGCTGTGCCGTATGAGCTCAACTCATAGATTTGTTCAAAGGAGCTGTGCAATCATGATGTTGTGTTATAACCTATGGTTGCCAGGAAGCACAGCCCTAACAACAATATTTACAACAAACGACTTCAGAACATCTACCAAAATATCTACAGGCATTAAACTTTATAGGGGGTATTAAACTTTTGATGGCTATGTAACATCCGTATTGGCTTTTGATGGCTATGTAACATCCGTAATGGCTTTTGATGGCTATGTAACATCCGCAATGGCTTTTGATGGCTATGTAACATCCGCAATGGCTTTTGATGGCTATGTAACATCCGTAATGGCTTTTGATGGCTATGTAACATCCGTAATGGCTTTTGATGGCTATGTAACACTCTACCCACATGTACATATTACCTCAATTACCTTGACCCTACCGGTGCCCCCCGCACATTGACTCTGTACCGGCACCCCCCTGTATATAGCCTCCCTACTGTTCTTTTATTTCACTGCTGCTCTTTAAATATTTGTTATTTCTTTTTATTTGTTATTTTTTACTCAACTGCATTGTTGTTTAAGGGCTTGTGAGTACCCCATTTAGACCTTACAGCGCATGTGACAAATACCATTTCAGTTGATTTGATTTGTCGACAAATAGGCAACGTTGGAGTGGCATTTACTGACTCAAGAAGCTCTCATATAGAGCCGGCCAGTAAACAACTCCAAAACAACTCCAAACCAAGAGAGCGAACTACAAAGCACATACAGTGAACGGGAGGCAATGGCCTGCCTAATATAGCTGCTCCCGAACTGGTCTAAGCGACAGGGTCTCTTAGCTATAGTTGAAAAATATGAGCTTCTGGCAAACAGGAAATCAAGACCCGCCGTGACTTATCATTACTTTTTAATATACTTGTGTCAGTTGGAAAATGACCAACTGACTTTACCCTGGTCTTGAGGTCAATATTCCCTACACAGTGCACTACTTTTGACCACAGCCCTTTGTGCATAATAGGGTGCCATTTTGGAGACAGCCATGAAATCTGAGAATGCTGTAAATAAATGTTTTAATTGAGATGTTTGTCACTGGCCTACACACAATACCCTATAATGTCAAAGTAGAATTATGTGAGTCAACGTTTTAACAAATTATTTAAAAATGAAACGCTGAAATGTCTTGATTCAATAGGTATTCAACCCCTTTGTTATGGCAAGCCTAAATACGTTCAGGAGTAAACCTTTGCTTAACAAGTCACATTAAGTTGCATGGACTCAGTGTGCAATAATAGTGTTTACCATGATTTTTGAATGACTACCTCACCTCTGTCCCCACACACACACTTATCTGTAAGGTCCCTCAGTCGAGCAGCACATTTCAAACACAGATTCAACCACAAAGAGCAGGGAGGTTTTCCAATGCTTTGCAAAGAAGGGCACCTATTCGTAGATGGGTAAAAATGAAAAAAGCAGACCTTGAATATCCCTTTGAGCATGGTAAAGTTAATAATTACACTTTGGAGGGTGTATCAATACACCCAGTCACTACAAAGACACAGGTGTCCTTCCTAACTCAGTTGCTGGAGAGGAAGGAAACCACTCAGGCATTTCACTATGATGCCAATGGTGACTTTAAAACAGTTACAGAGTTTAATGGCTGTGATAGGAGAAAACTTAGGATGGATCAAAAACATTGTAGTTACTCCACAATACTAACCTAATTGACAGAGTGAAAAGAATGAAGCCTCTACAGAATACAAATATTTCAAAACATGCATCCTGTTTGTAATACTTCAAATAAACTTGGCAAAGCAATTCACATTTTTCAGGATAGAAAATAAATCGAATGGAGCTAAGCACAGGCAAATTCCTAGAGGAAAACCAGGTTCAGTCTGCATTCCACCAGACACTGGGAGATGACTTCACCTTTCAATAACCTATAATACAAGGCCAAATAAACACTGGAGTTGCTTACCAAGAAGACAGTGAATGTTCCTGAGAGGCCGAGTTACAGTTTTGACTTAAATCTTCTTATAAATCTATGGCAAGACCTGAAAATTGTTGTCTAGCAATGATCAACAACCAATGTGACAGAGCTTGAATAATTTTGAAAAGGATAATGGGTCAATGTTGCACAATCCAGGGGTGGAAAGCTCTTCGAGACTTACCCAAAAAGACTCACAGCTGTAATCACTACCAAAGGTGATTCTACAAAATGTGAATACTTATGTTAATGAGATATTTATGTATTTCATTTTCAATCAATTTGCTAAAATGTCTAAAAACACGTTTTCACTTTGTCATTATGGGGTATTCTGTGTGTATGTGTTATAAAAAAAATAAAAAAAATAAAACATCTACATTTTGAATTCAGGCTGTAATGTAACAAAATGTGCAATAAGTCAAGGGGTATGAATACTTTCTGAAAGCACTGTATGGATAAATTAAATTTAAACACAGAAATGAACTGATACTGGCGATGGGGCAGTGACATTGTGCTTAGATTACAACAGCGACCTCATTATAAAATACTGTATTATTGACTGTAGGTGCAGACATTGACATCGGTTTCCAGTTCTATTACTTTCCCATTTACTTTTAAATGTACATGAAGATGAATTCATTTTGTTAACTTCTATAAAATGTCCCCAAATTCGTAATATTAAATAATAAACAATAATCAAATCAAACGCAAATGTAATATTCAACAACTTGTGATTTTTGAATTTCTAACATTGTGTTAGTAAGCCTGCGGTGCGGAGAGGGGAGCGGTGTTGTGTTGAGGGCCTTTAATGATGAAAGGGACATCACATCAAAGAGACCAACTCATCAGCTGTAGACAATAGACTAACAATAAGGTGACCCAAACCACTACAGTCATGATGTTGTGTCATTTGATTATGTAGATCTATTTCTTAGTGTTTTTTGGTTGATACAAAGCAGAGGATATTCAGGGCAAGGAAACAATGCTAAACAATTTCGGGGAAACTTACATTGATTCATAGCTCTGTCTAGAACTTTGTTTTATCATTTTCAGAAGAAATTACACAAATGGAACAACATGGACCCATTCATTGAACATCATTATGAGATATAGGCCTTGGAACAACATGGACCCATTAATTGAACATCATTATGAGATATAGGCCTTGGAACAACATGGACCCATTAATTGAACATCATTATGAGATATAGGCCTTGGAACAACATGGACCCATTAATTGAACATCATTATGAGATATAGGCCTTGGAACAACATGGACCCATTAATTGAACATCATTATGAGATATAGGCCTACCATCCTGACTATTACTCTGGAGATCAACTGGCCTCATCACAGGACATACACTACCAGTCAAAAGTTTCAAGGGTTTTTCTTAATTTTTTTACAGTTGTTTACATTGTAAAATAATAGTGAAGACATCAAAACTATGAAATAACACATATGGAATCATGTAGTAACCAGAAAAAGTGTTAAACAAATCTACCAGATTGGTCTGCCTGGCCTCATGAAGGCCTATAAACCCTGATTCATCGTCCCGACTAGGTCTCAGAGGGCATACAGAACTACAACAGAGCAGCTCTCAGAGGACATACAGAACTACAACAGAGCAGCTCTCAGAGGGCATACAGAACTACAACAGAGCAGCTCTCAGAGGACATACAGAACTACAACAGAGCAGCTCTCAGAGGGCATACAGAACTACAACAGAGCAGCTCTCAGAGGGCATACAGAACTACAACAGAGCAGCTCTCAGAGGGAATACAGAACTACAAAAGAGCAGCTCTTAGAGGGCATACAGAACTACAACAGAGCAGCTCTCAGAGGGAATACAGAACTACAAAAGAGCAGCTCTTAGAGGACATACAACATGACCTGCACCAAAGTCAGATTAGGATATGGACTAGATGAAGTGTATTTTTGCTACTACTTTCACCACGTTTAGTCTTGAAATCTTTGGTTGTTTACTACACTGTGAATGCTTAAGGAGATGGGTGGGGCTAAGGCTTAAGAGGGTGTGAATGATGCTGAATGGGTGTAGACAAAGAAGAGCTCTCCAGTAGGTGTACCAAAACATTCAAGGGCCATTTTCTCAAAAGTGGGGTTACAAGTTTATCAAATTTCAAAGCAGAATTACTTTCCAATTGTTCCTCAACAGCAGTGTATGATATACAAATTTCTAGCTCTGAGTAACTACTTTTATCCAATTTAAAAAACACAATTTCAAATGTTGCTACATAGGACAGAATCCAGGTTGTGGGTCACAAAGCAAAAACCTGATACAAATTAATTCATATGAATGCTGTAAGTACAGAAATAGTTTTGTCACTCGAAAATGAATATCCAACTAGTCAGTGACAACTCTGTGGAGTTTGGAGTTTGTGACAGCAACTATGTGAGCTTATTACAGTGTTATAGACACTATGTCCTGGGATTACCAATTATCTTCTATGTAGAAGAACCCCCTACCTTCTATCAACTCTTGTGTGGCTTGTGAGCGTCCTAGACCAAAACATGTTGCGTGTTCGAGGGAGTCTCAGTTTTTCATAGATAGCTTTTAATAGTTTGTAACTCAAACCAGCCTCTGGTCAAAAAGTAGTGCACTATATAGGGATTAGGGTGCCATTTGGGATTTAGCCTTACAGTATACAGGTTGGTTCTGTTTACTTTAACACATTTAAATTTTAGTCATTTAGCAGACGCTCTTATCCAGAGCGACTTACAGTTAAGTGAGTGCATACATATTTTCATACTGGCCCCCCCCCTAGGAATCGAACCCACAACCCTGGTGTTGCAAGCGCCATGCTCTTCCAACTGAGCTACAGAAGGGCCTCCTTCCTTCTAGTAATCATTACCATCCTGTGAAATTGTATTGGTTATGGTGTGGCTGACACCCATGGGATCAAGAAAAAGCATTTCATAAATTGCTACTGCAGACAAATCTTCAAGCGTAGCATAATTTTGGGGGGCTGAGAGCAGCAGGGGGCATTTGTGAAATCTTACAAACTCTATTGGTATCAAATCTTGACTGACAGATCACAAGCACAAATACCTGATGTATTGGACAAGTAGGGAAAAGGGATAAACTAGGGGTTATACAATACTGGGGAAAGGGATATACTGGGGGTTATACAATACTGGGGGAAAAGGGATATACTGGGGGTTATACAATACTGGGGGAAAGGGATATACTGGGGGTTATACAATACTGGGGGAAAAGGGATATACTGGGGGTTATACAATACTGGGGAATAGGGATATACTGGGGGTTATACAATACTGGGGGGAAAGGATATACTAGGGGTTATACAATACTGGGGAAAGGGATATACTGGGGGTTATACAATACTGGGGGAAAGGGATATACTGGGGGTTATACAATACTGGGGGAAAGGGATATACTGGGGGTTATACAATACTGGGGGAAAGGGATATACTGGGGGTTATACAATACTGGGGGAAAAGGAATATACTGGGGGTTATACAATACTGGGGAATAGGGATATACTGGGGGTTATACAATACTGGGGGGAAAGGATATACTGGGGGTTATACAATACTGGGGGAAAGGATATTGTCACGACTTCCTCCGAGGCTGCCTCCCCTCCTTGTTCGGGCAGGCTTCGGCGTTTGTCGTCACCGGCTTACTAACCACTACCGCTCCATATATCATCATTCCATTTGTCTTGTCTTGTCAATTACACACACCTGGTTCATATCCCCTCATTAGTCCATGTATAAGTGTTCCCTCTGCCCCCTTGTCCTTGTGGGTGATTGTTTTATGTGAGTTGAGTGTAGCTCGGTTGACCTACTCGTACCTTGTATTGCCGGGGTAGATTGTTCCCCTGTGTCTGTATTTTGTTGTTGATATCCAGCGCAACTGTGTACGACGGAATAACTCTACTGTTAGTGAGTGCATTTTTTTTTTTTTCATACTGGCCCCCCATGGAAATCGAACCCACAACCCTGCTGTTGCAAGCACCATGCTCTACCAACTGAGCTACACAGGGCCACATCCATGCAGCTCCAATATTCACCAGGCACTGTATTACTCAGATGATAGCTACAGTGAGGGAAAAAAGTATTTGATCTCCAGCTGATTGTGTACGTTTGCCCACTGACAAAGAAATGATTAGTCTATAATTTTAATGGTAGGTTTATTTGAACAGTGAGAGACAGAATAACAACTAGAAAATCCAGAAAAACGCATGTCAAAAATGTTATGAATTGATTTGCATTTTAATGAGGGAAATAAGTATTTGACCCCTCTGCAAAACATGATTTAGTACTTGGTGGCAAAACCCTTGTTGGCAATCACAGAGGTCAGACGTTTCTTGTAGTTGGCCACCAGGTTTACACACATCTCAGGAGGGATTTTGTCCCACTCCTCTTTGCAGATCTTCTCCAAGTCATTAAGGTTTCGAGGCTGACGTTTGGCAACTCGAACCTTCAGCTCCCGCCACAGATTTTCAATGGGATTAAGGTCTGGAGACTGGCTAGGCCACTCCAGGACCTTAATGTGCTTCTTCTTGAGCCACTCCTTTGTTGCCTTGGCCGTGTGTTTTGGGTCATTGTCATGCTGGAATACCCATCCATGACCCATTTCCAATGCCCTGGCTGAGGGAAGGCGGTTCTCACCCAAAATTTAACGGTACATGGCCTCGTCCATCGTCCCTTTGATGCGGTGAAGTTGTCCTGTCCCCTTAGCAGAAAAACACCCCCAAAGCATAATGTTTCCACCTCCATGTTTGACGGTGGGGATGGTGTTCTTGGGGTCATAGGCATCATTCCTCCTCCTCCAAACACAGCGATTTGAGTTGATGCCAAAGAGTTCGATTTTGGTCTCATCTGACCACAACACTTTCACCCAGTTCTCCTCTGAATCATTCAGATGTTCATTGGCAAACTTCAGATGGCCCTGTGTATGTGCTTTCTTGAGCAGGGGGACCTTGCAGGCGCTGCAGGATTTCAGTCCTTCACGGCGTAGTGTGTTACCAATCATTTTCTTGGTGACTATGGTCCCAGCTGCCTTGAGATCATTGACAAGATCCCGTGTAGTTCTGGGCTGATTCCTCACCGTTCTCATGATCATTGCAACTCCAAAAGGTGAGCTCTTGCATGGAGCCCGAGGCCGAGGGAGATTGACAGTTATTTTGTGTTTCTTCCATTAGCGAATGATCGCACCAACTGTTGTCACCTTCTCACCAAGCTGCTTGGCGATGGTCTTGTAGCCCATTCCAGCCTTGTGTAGGTCTTTAATCTTGTCCCTGACATCCTTGGAGAGCTCTTTGGTCTTGGCCATGGCGGAGAGTTTGGAATCTGATTGATTGATTGCTTCTGTGGACAGGTGTCTTTTATACAGATAACAAGCTGAGATTAGGAGCACTCCCTTTAAGAGTGTGCTCTTAATCTCAGCTCGCTACCTGTATAAAAGACACCTGGGAGCCAGAAATCTTTCTGATTGAGAGGGGTCAAATACTTATTTCCCTCATTAAAATGCAAATCAATTTATAACATTGTGTTTTTCTGGATTTTTTGTTGTTGTTATTCTGTCTCTCACTGTTCAAATAAACCTACCATTAAAATGATAGACTGATCATTTATTTGTCAGTGGGCAAACTTACAAAATCAGCAGGGGATCAAATACTTTTTTTCCCCTCACTGTATGTAGTCAACATATGAAGATACTGATCTAAGATATCAAACATTTAAAAGTTTGATTCACATTTGTTGTGTCTCCATATTGCTATCAAGGAGAAGCCTCAAAGCCTCAAAAGCCTAAAAAAGCCTCAATACGTTTCATTTATTGGAAAGATGGAGGCGTCAGAAAATGGCCAACTGGGTTTAAAGGAATGGAGAGTGTCCATCCAGGCCTGTTTCCTTCCATTCTGTTTCACTCTGCTGCACCAATGTCATATTGATGAGCTCTGCACCAATTCAAATTGCATGTCTTATTTAAACATTTAACTGGCAAAGAGAGCAATATACTCTTTACTCAAACCCTGCTCATATCGAAATGCAAGTCCTATTGCAATGAAAGGAAGATCAGAGAGAGGAGACTTCAGAAGCACTGAGCTCAGGATTTATTGCAGTTTAAAGTGTTTTCATTTTCTAACTTTCTTTTAAAAACATGTTGAATAAAGTTAAATGTAGCACGTCACACAGAAAATGGCTGAAATTCAACCAGATCCAACCATAGCGATGTTGTCTTTGTGACTGACTGTGTATTCACATCTCAAGTTCTGGAAACTGTCTGGAAGTAGTAATACCAAAATATACAGAACATTCTGTGAATTTATTGAATGAAAAAATAACTATTGCGTAAAAAAAAAAAACTGCAATGTGCTTTTCAAATGAATTGAGTCCAATGTCTTAGTTTATTTTGTATTGTGTTATTTTATCATTGAACTGAATATGGCATTTATATTACTTCCAAAAGAGATTGTGTTAATGATTCAATGTTGCTAGTTGTATTGGTATCTCCATCCACACTTGCCAACCCTTACAGTGAGGGAGAAAAGTATTTGATCCAGTGCTGATTTTGTATATTTGCCCACTGACAAAGAAATGATCAGTCTATAATTTTAATGGTAAGTTTATTTGAACAGTGAGAGACAGAATAACAAAAAAAATAATCCAGATTAATTTTTTTCAAATCAATCAGATTCCAAACTCTCCACCATGGCCAAGACCAAAGAGCTCTCCAAGGATGTCAGGGACAAGATTGTAGACCTACACAAGGCTGGAATGGGCTACAAGACCATCGCCAAGCAGCTTGGTGAGAAGGTGACAACAGTTGGTGCGATTATTCGCAAATGGAAGAAACACAAAAGAACTGTCAATCTCCCTCGGCCTGGGGCTCCATGCAAGATCTCACCTCGTGGAGTTGCAATGATCATGAGAACGGTGAGGAATCAGCCCAGAACTACACGGGAGGATCTTGTCAATGATCTCAAGGCAGCTGGGACCATAGTCACCAAGAAAACAATTGGTAACACACTACGCCGTGAAGGACTGAAATCCTGCAGTGCCCGCAAGGTCCCCTTGCTCAAGAAAGCACATATACATGCCCGTCTGAAGTTTGCCAATTAACATCTGAATGATTCAGAGGAAACTGGGTGAAAGTGTTGTGGTCAGATGAGACCAAAATGGAGCTTTTTGGCATCAACTCAACTCACCGTGTTTGGAGGAGGAGGAATGCTGTCTATGACCCCAAGAACACCATCCCCAACGTCAAACATGGAGGTGGAAACATTATGCTTTGGGGGTACTTTTCTGCTAAGGGGACAGGACAACTTCACCGCATCAAAGGAACGATGGACGGGGCCATGTACTGTCAAATCTTGGGTGAGAACCTCCTTCCCTCAGCCAGGGCATTGGAAATGGGTCATGGATGGGTATTCCAGCATAACAATGACCCAAAACACATGGCCAAGGCAACAAAGGAGTGGCTCAAGAAGAAGAACATTAAGGTCCTGGAGTGGCCTAGCCAGTCTCCAGACCTTAATCCCATAGAAAATCTGTGGAGGGAGCTGAAGGTTCGAGTTGCCAAACGTCCGCCTCGAAACCTTAATGACTTGGAGAAGATCTGCAAAGAGGAGTGGAACAAAATCCCTCCTGAGATGTGTGCAAACCTGGTGGCCAACTACAAGAAACCTGACCTTTGTGATTGCAATGGTTTTGCCACCAAGTACTAAGTCATGTTTTGCAGAGGGGTCAAATACTTATTTCCCTCATTTAAATGCAAATCAATTCATAAAATTTTTTACATGCGTTTTTCAGGATTGTTTTGTTGTTATTCTGTCTCTCACTGTTCAAATAAACCTACCATTAAAATTATAGACTGATCATGTCTTTGTCAGTGGGCAAACGTACAAAATCAGCAGGGGATCAAATACTTTCTTCCCTCACTGTATGAAGCCATGAACCAAGATATTTCTTTATCATATTATCAGCAACGAAATGTCTACAGCCCAGGGAGAGATCAAGCCATCTCTCACAAGTATCATGGAGTTATAGTTATTTTCTCAATAGTACAGAATTCAGAATAGTATGCTTCTTCGTACCAACATGTGGATGAATAGATTATTTGTGTTATTCCAAAACCATTAATAATAAGAACAAACCAATGTTGCCCTCTGCATTATAGTCCGATGACAATTCATCATTCTTTATGAAATACTTGAAAACAAATACTGTGTTGAGGCACAGCAATGTGTTACAGGGGGAAAAGAAAGGGGATATGTCCATGGAATGAGTTTGGAAACATGCTGGAAGTCCTACTTAGCTCGCTAGTGCTTTGCAGACAACGTGTAAATCCAATATGACTTCAACAAACTCTTACAAGGATAGCTAGCTACAAGTAATTTGAAAATTAGGAAGACGTTACCAAATTGGTAAGTCCTTTTCTCCTCACCCCTGTTCCTTACAGTTACAACATCCATTCTGGTTTGTTGAAAGGAAGCCTCTTAAACATGCTAATCCTAGGGAGGAAGAGAGGATCTCAACAGACCTGCCCCAAGCCTGCTTTCAACCCTATTAACAATTATTATTCAGCACTCGGACACTATTGGCACCCATCCCAAAATGGAATTACAAACAGAGGTATGGACCATGTTACCCTATCAAGGAGAGGAGGTAACATTGTACTTACTACTACAGAGGTATGGACCATGTTACCCTACCTAAAAATGCTGACCCCTAGTGGTTTGAATATTGACTGTTCTAAGGCCCTTTCTATGAACATTTCAACCCAATGATAATGTTTTGTCCACAGCTTATTAGCCTACACTGCATATCATGATGATGATGCTCGTTATGCACTATGCTTGAATCACAAGAAGATATGAAACAAAGATTAAAGTAACTTAATTGTAACAATAATGATTGTTGACGTGATTAACATGATGTTTTCTATTATATCTAATCATGTTGACGTAAGATGATCTAAATAACTGCATTCAACATCTTGACATGCTGTAAAACATTCGTTTTTTTAACTGTTCCATTTTTTTTTTCACTATGTCACAGCCCTCACTGTCTTCATTGGTTGCACTAATTGTTTGTCTACGTAACCTGGTTCAAGCATTTACTGTGTAACCATGAAGAAGGCTCTGCGTTGGCGAAAAGTTAGTTGCTATACCCATTAAAATGTTTGTGAGCATAATTTAGAGTGTGCAACTTTTAATTTATTTTGTTATTTTTTTTGAGCACGTTTTAATGAAAACATTCTTGCATTTTTGCCTTAGAAAAATTCAAGTTTCAAGTTTCAAGTTTTAATGTCACGTGCACAAGTAACAGTGAAAAGCATTTATTGCAAGCGCCAAAGTGTATTGAATGGATGGGGAAAAAAAAGTTATCTTTGTTTGGTGGGATATAGTGAGTGTTTTTCAGGGAGAAATTTTTGTGTATGAATGCGTCCTGCAGTTACAGCGTCAGGATTTTGATGATACGTCCCGAAAAAAAATAAACGAGACAACTCAATACACCACAGGACAACACCAGATAGTGTTTTATTTTCTATTTTGGCATTTACGCCCCCTGTCTCCACTCTGAAGTTTAAATAGTAGTTTTTATTACTCTGCTGACAGGGTTCCGATCAATAAACATTGACGTGTATAATGATATGTAAAGCGTCAGCGAGGGGTTTTTACAGTGGGACGTTGCTGTAATGCTGCATCATTGCAGAGGGGATAAGAGCCATGGTTTAGGGTTAACTCAGTGCTTTGTCAATACCCTTCAGCTATAGTCTCTACATGCTCTTCTAAGACTCCTATAAGGATCTTCTCTCCCGTGGCACATACGTCAATTTGCCTGGTGATTTATGATGTTGACTAACCGAGCCGGTATCACCTAACTCATGCAAAAGGAGAGGCTGTACAGGGTAGCTGGCTGCCGTCCACTCTGTAATGGGAGAAGCAGTACGCAAGCATAACCCTCCTGAGAAAAGCAGGAAGAATGAGCGAATAAGTGGGTCAAGCAGCAGGCGCAAGGGCAGGAGTGGGGGGAAGAGGACCTCTGAAATCAATGCAGCTTCCAAAAACTTTGCTTTTGCGGGGAGATATTGAACACCTAGAAAATGTGTAGCTCAGTTTGTAAATGACGTGACTAAACGCTATAAATGTTCTATTTACTTTGAGTATTCTGTTCCCAGGTGGTTCATAGCAGGCTTCAAATCACAGGGGATGAGGAACACTGAAAAACAGTGATATATTTTACAGGGATAACTGCCAGGATAGTGTGAAAGATAAGACCATGTTCCAAAAACAGCCCATGTACATCACATCATGAATCAAAGGTTTGCTGTTCTCTGTTTGTTTGTTAAATTATTTAGTTAATTATATAAATGAAGCAGGACCACTGCCTCTATCCCTGTGAAACTCTGTCAGCCACACACAAGGTTGGTTTAAAGCATATATATCAATTTAATTTAATTTTTTTTGCAATGATCATCCCACAGTACTCTGCTGTACGAGGTTGCCAATATCACATCTACTGAGGTAAATTAACTTGAATCTGCTGTCTTCGCGTTGTTGCCCTCAGGTTTTCACATTGGTAAACAAAGTAAGGTTTTGTCACTCAACTGCCTACTCATTCATTTGCAATTCAATCTCTAATTGTGTCTACTGGGGGAAAACATGTTGAGGAAATATACAATAGCTATCTTACTCTGAAAAGTATACTATTTTATCACTGCATCAGTAGAGTTAGACAGAATGTAAGCTAACATTCTCAATGAAAAAATAGGACGGAATATTATATTATAATAGGGGCCTTTAAAGGCTAAATAGCTAACTGTCATCTGGGTGGAAAACTAGTAGGATGGGTGTGCTCTTAGGGGATCCCAGAGTCCTACTCTCATGGTTTTAGTAAAGGATTTAATTTGATATAAATCATCGCAGGGCCCCAGATTGGGGGGGAAGAAAATTCTAATTTGACAAATCGTGTTGTCGTTTGTTAGTGGCACGGCACCTCAATTACCCGCCGAGCAGCTTTTCATTTATTCATGTGCACAAAGTCATGTACTCATGAGGATTAACATGAAACTCTCACATAGTGTGTGTCCCAAATGGCACCCTTTTCCCTACGTAGTCCCTACGGGCCCTGGTCAAAAGTAGTGCACTACACAGGGAAAAGGGGTGCTATTTGGATGCACTCACATAGACTGGCAGGCAGGCACAGATAGCATATTTTACCATGAGAGGAATGAGACTGACACATATTACCCCACAGCAGACAGAGAGGATGAAGGAATGAAGGAAGGAAGGAAGGAAGGAAGGAAGGAAGGAAGGAAGGAAGGAAGGAAGGAAGGAAGGAAGGAAGGGAGGAAGGAAGGAAGGATGGAGCGAGGGAGGGAAGGAAGGAAGGAAGGAAGGAAGGAAGGAAGGAAGGAAGGAAGGAAGGAAGGAAAGAAGGAAGGAAGGAAGGAAGGGAGGAAGGAAGGAAGGAAGGAAGGAAGGAAGGAAGGAAGGGAGGAAGGAAGGAAGGATGGAGGGAAGGAAGGAAGGAAGGAAGGAAGGGAGGGAGGAAGGAAGGAAGGAAGGAAGGAAGGAAGGAAGGAAGGAAGGAAGGAAGGAAGGAAGGAAAGAAGGAAGGAAGGAAGGAAGGAAGGAAGGGAGGAAGGAAGGAAGGAAGGATGGAGGGAAGGAAGGAAGGAAGGAAGGAAGGAAGGGAGGAAGGAAGGAAGGAAGGAAGGAAGGAAGGAAGGAAGGAAGGAAGGAAGGAAGGAAGGAAGGAAGGAAGGAAGGAAGGAAGGAAGGAAGGAAGGAAGGAAGGAAGGAAGGAAAGAAGGAAGGAAGGAAGGAAGGAAGGAAAAATGGAGGAAAGGAAGGAAGGAAGGAAGGAAGGAAGGAAGGAAGGAAGGAAGGAAGGAAGGAAGGAAGGAAGGAAGGAAGGAAGGAAGGAAGGAAGGAAGGAAGGAAGGAAGGAAGGAAGGAAGGAAGGAAGGAGGATTGTGTCTCTGTGCCCTTTTGGTACATACATATACAGTTCGATATGGGTATTGTGGATATACAGTTCGATATGGGTATTGTGGATATACAGTTCGATATGGGTATTGTGGATATACAGTTCGATATGGGTATTGTGGATCTACAGTTCGATATGGGTGTTGTGGATATACAGTTCGATATGGGTGTTGTGGATATACAGTTCGATATGGGTATTGTGGATATACAGTTTGATATGGGTATTGTGGATATACAGTTCGATATGGGTATTGTGGATATACAGTTCAGTGTGGGTATTGTGGATATACAGTTCGATATGGGTATTGTGGATATACAGTTCAGTATGGGTATTGTGGATATACAGTTCGATATGGGTATTGTGGATATACAGTTCGATACGGGTATTGTGGATATACAGTTCAGTGTGGGTATTGTGGATATACAGTTCAGTGTGGGTATTGTGGATATACAGTTCAGTATGGGTACTGTGGATATACAGTTCGATATGGGTATTGTGGATATACAGTTCGATATGGGTATTGTGGATATACAGTTCAGTGTGGGTATTGTGGATATACAGTTCGATATGGGTATTGTGGATATACAGTTCAGTGTGGGTATTGTGGATATACAGTTCGATATGGGTATTGTGGATATACAGTTCAGTGTGGGTATTGTGGATATACAGTTCGATATGGGTATTGTGGATATACAGTTCAGTATGGGTATTGTGGATATACAGTTCGATATGGGTACTGTGGATATACAGTTCGATATGGGTATTGTGGATATACAGTTCGATATGGGTATTGTGGATATACAGTTCGATATGGGTACTGTGGATCTACAGTTCGATATGGGTACTGTGGATATACAGTTCGATATGGGTGTTGTGGATATACAGTTCGATATGGGTATTGTGGATATACAGTTCGATATGGGTATTGTGGATATACAGTTCGATATGGGTATTGTGGATATACAGTTCGATATGGGTATTGTGGATATACAGTTCGATATGGGTGTTGTGGATATACAGTTCAGTATGGGTATTGTGGATATACAGTTCGATATGGGTATTGTGGATCTACAGTTCAGTATGGGTATTGTGGATATACAGTTCAGTATGGGTATTGTGGATATACAGTTCAGTATGGGTACTGTGGATATACAGTTCAGTGTGGGTATTGTGGATATACAGTTCGATATGGGTATTGTGGATATACAGTTCGATATGAGTATTGTGGATCTACAGTTCAGTATGGGTACTGTGGATATACAGTTCAGTGTGGGTATTGTGGATATACAGTTCGATATGGGTATTG
This sequence comes from Coregonus lavaretus, assembly GCF_964263955.1. Classification (NCBI taxonomy): domain Eukaryota; kingdom Metazoa; phylum Chordata; class Actinopteri; order Salmoniformes; family Salmonidae; genus Coregonus; species Coregonus lavaretus. Next base: position 1,904,082 of record NC_140016.1, read on the forward strand.
TGGATATATAGTTCACTGTGGAAGGGGAAAAGCTTAATAAAGGGATGAGTATGAGGAAAATATGGAAACTTTAACCTTTGGATGTAACCCTGCTAGGACAATATGTTACACTGACAAGTTGAAACTATAGAATCATAGGAAACTATCTAGCTGAAAAGACTGTTAACCTCCTTCACAAATCCTCATATCCTATTTTACATAATGGCAGCCTTCTGACTCACCAGGTGAATGTCCCTGACTCCCTGTGTGTTGGGACAGCTGTTCTGTAGTCATTCTGACTCACCAGGTAAATGTCCCTGGGCCTGTAACCCATGGTAGATGCTCTCCAAAGGTACATACAGATGGGATTATTCACTACTTTTCTATAGTGCAACTCATTCCCCAAATGAAGTAGTTGACCAAAAAAAGTAGATAATGATTAAATAACCTGAACCTTTGGCAGCAAATACAGTGTTGTTCTTTAAATAACCTGAACCTTTGGCAGCAAATACAGTGTTGTTCTTTAAATAACCTGAACCTTTGGCAGCAAATACAGTGTTGTTCTTTAAATAACCTGAACCGTTGGCAGCAAATACAGTGTTGTTCTTTAAATAACCTGAACCTTTGGCAGCAAATACAGTGTTGTTCTTTCAATAACCTGAACCTTTGGCAGCAAATACAGTGTTGTTCTTTAAATAACCTGAACCTTTGGCAGCAAATACAGTGTTGTTCTTTAAATAACCTGAACCTTTGGCAGCAAATACAGTGTTGTTCTTTCAATAACCTGAACCTTTGGCAGCAAATACAGTGTTGTTCTTTCAATAACCTGAACATTTGGCAGCAAATACAGTGTTGTTCTTTCAATAACCTGAACCTTTGGCAGCAAATACAGTGTTGTTCTTTAAATAACCTGAACCTTTGGCAGCAAATACAGTGTTGTTCTTTCAATAACCTGAACCTTTGGCAGCAAATACAGTGTTGTTCTTTAAATAACCTGAACCTTTGGCAGCTAATACAGTGTTGTTCTTGCATTCAATAACCTGAACCTTTGGCAGCAAATACAGTGTTGTTCTTTAAATAACCTGAACCTTTGGCAGCAAATACAGTGTTGTTCTTGCATTCAATAACCTGAACCTTTGGCAACAAATACAGTGTTGTTCTTGCTTTCAATAACCTGAACCTTTGGCAGCAAATACACTGTTGTTCTTGCTTTCAACAACCTGAACCTTTGGCAGCTAATACAGTTTTGTTCTTGCTTTCAACCACCTGAACCTTTGGCAGCTAATACAGTGTTGTTCTTGCTTTCAACAACCTGAACCTTTGGCAGCAAATACAGTTTTTTTATTGCTTTCAATAACCTGAACCTTTGGCAGCAAATACAGTGTTGTTCTTGCTTTCAATCATCGATATAAATCAATTCCAAAACAATGACTGTCAAAAAATAAAGAAAATAAAGTGCAGAACCTGAACCTTTTGGAAGGGAGTACATTGTTGTTATTGCTTTCTGTAACTATCATAGCACTAGAAGTTACAGTGGGTGAAGTGGGGTGAAGATGTCAAACAGTTTGCAGCTTGATTCGAGCATGGTACTGTACAATACAATCAATGAAACGCCCTAAAATTCTCAACAGGCAGGATCTCTCTGCTTCACTGCCGTAAACACTTTGGGAGCAGGTGTATTGGGAGCCAATCAAGATTTCAGATACAGGTCTGTCGTTGAGAAAGTAATGTTTTACTTTAGACAACAACACAACACAAGGCATTCTAACAGCAAGTAAGAAACACAATTAAACTTGGGGGAACTCTGAACGACACGTGAAAGAGGGGACGGAAAACGTCTTCAAATGTTGAAAACATGACATTATATTTAACTTTCTGGGACCTTCAACTGTTATTTATCATATCGATAACTTGAGAAAATGTTATGAGATTCTATTTGACAGACAGAGAAATGACAAAACGTATGACTTTTCTGATTAAGGGGTTTAGACATGATTTATTATAGACAGATATTTCTCTGGGCTGAGTACAATGGTTGCATCTCAAATGGCACCCTATGGGGACACAGACTCTGTTATTCACTGGATCTCCGAACAACGTGGGAGGTTTATTTACTGGCTCATGCAGATGATACATGTGTTCGGTGTTCTTTTCATATAATTTCAATGTAAATCAAGCCTTAATAGAGCAGTCTTTGTCTAGAAAGTATACAATAGATAGGTAATTTCTATCCAACAGTTCAGTAAAGCCTCCCTGGTCAATAACACTTTTATTGACAACACTGAAATACATTCTGTACAGTTTGCAGCAGTGTCTCTGCACTGTGCAGTGTGTGTCTGTGCATTGTGTTCAGTCAGTGCACACACACCAGGATATGTTACTGCATTTGCGGGGGCATTACGGCACGGGCCGGTGATTCTCAGCTTGGACAGCAGGGCTGATCATCAATTATTATACCTCAGTGGATGAAATTAGCATATTCCCCCTATTCCAACGCCCCCAGCTCTGGAGCTGGGGGCCCTGGCCTATGGAGAGACCGAACCAGACTGAACCAGCTTAGTGGCTGGGTGTACCTGGAAGCTCAGTGACACCAACCTGCACAGCAGCAGCAGAGAGAGAGAGAGAGAGAGAGAGAGAGAGAGAGAGAGAGAGAGAGAGAGAGAGAGAGAGAGAGAGAGAGAGAGAGAGAGAGAGAGAGAGAGAGAGAGAGAGAGAGAGAGACAGAGAGAGAGAGAGAGAGAGAGAGAGAGAGAGAGAGAGAGAAGAAAGAGAGAGAGAGAGAGAGAGAGAGAGAGAGAGAGAGAGAGAGAGAGAGAGAGAGAGAGAGAGAGAGAGAGAGGCAGGGACACGCCGCGAGACAACATCTGCTTCCCCTGGTGTCTGACTGAGTTAAGCCAACTGTAGAATCAACGGCACAACTAGAGGCATTTTATTTGATCTATTTTAACAAAGTTATACTGGATGGATTTGTCTTCAGGAGATGCTCTATTCTCTCTATACAACTATTTAACTGGGTCTGTCTTCAGGAGATGCTCTATTCTCTCTATACAACTCTATTTAACTGGGTCTGTCTTCAGGAGATGCTCTACTCTCTCTATACAACTCTATTTAACTGGGTCTGTTTTGATATGTGTATTTCCTTTCCCCCTGATTCACTCTAAGCCATGTTTTATGTCTCTTTGTAAAACGGGTAGTTTGGATACTGGATGCTGATTGGCTAAAACAGCATTTAGCCGTGTGTATGTGAGTCCCTATACCATGACAATGACGTTTAGCCTTTTCACCTCGATAAAATGGCTACATCAACAATAGTTCAACATACCGATGTAGAAAAGAAGCGTTTAGATGAATTTGAGAGAAACCCAAACTAAAATAACATTGTGAAACAAACAAAGTGGCCACCTACCCGTTTCACTGACCGGTGTGCAGAAAAAGGGATACATTGTGAGTTTGGGAATGCAACAAAAACCCAGCAGAACGTCATTCTACGGGACCTTTATGGATCAGTGAGAAACATGAATGGCAAAGAATATGGCCGGGATTAGCAGCCACGCAGGACTCAGAGCTGGTTTGAACCAACATATCAACGACCCCCCCCTCTCAGTTTGGCATAGGGTATACAGAAGGACACCAAATTCACAACGAGCAACAACGTGTCTGTCGGCGTAATTAAAAAGGTTGAGGAAAGAGGGGCGCGACAAAGCTGCCTACCAGGCAGTGAATGGATACATGTACAGTAGTATGTAACTGTTAGCTAGCTAGTTAAATCATTCTAATGTACCCTGACAATATATCCAGTAGTTTTGTAGGCCTAACTATTAGCTAACGTTATTTTGTCTTATATGTTTCAGGTACACAAAATAACTGATGGGAGTGAACACCCTCGCAACAACGCTACTAAAGATCTGTAAAATAGCTGGCCCCGTAGCAGATTTACACAAACCACTGCCTCCGAACCACCATGATCCAGAACATGTCGGATGCTTGACTACAGGCATGAGCAATACTGTCTGTCAGAGGACACAGATTCGCAAACCTCTTTTCAATGTTACTGGAGGCCAAATCTGGAAACGAGGAAGCGTTGGAGCACTATTCTCTGACAACACAGCAGCAGCACCCCCAGCTAAAAGAACTGCGTCCATTTCCAGCAGCATGAAGCCAACAAACGATAACATGGGCAAGCCAACAACAAACGATAACATGGGCAAGCCAACAACAAACGATAACATGGGCAAGCCAACAACAAACGATAACATGGGCAAGCCAACAACAAACGATAACATGGGCAAGCCAACAACAAACGATAACATGGGCAAGCCAACAACAAACGATAACATGGGCAAGCCAACAACAAACGATAACATGGGCAAGCCAACAACAAACGATAACATGGGCAAGCCAACAACAAACGATAACATGGGCAAGCCAACAACAAACGATAACATGGGTAAGCCAACAACAAACGACAACATGGGCAAGCCAACAACAAACGATAACATGGGCAAGCCAACAACAAACGACAACATGGGCAAGCCAACAACAAACGATAACATGGGCAAGCCAACAACAAACGACAACATGGGCAAGCCAACAACAAACGACAACATGGGCAAGCCAACAACAAACGATAACATGGGCAAGCCAACAACAAACGATAACATGGGCAAGCCAACAACAAACGACAACATGGGCAAGCCAACAACAAACGATAACATGGGTAAGCCAACAACAAACGATAACATGGGCAAGCCAACAACAAACGATAACATGGGCAAGCCAACAACAAACGACAACATGGGCAAGCCAACAACAAACGACAACATGGGCAAGCCAACAACAAACGATAACATGGGCAAGCCAACAACAAACGATAACATGGGCAAGCCAACAACAAACGATAACATGGGCAAGCCAACAACAAACGACAACATGGGCAAGCCAACAACAAACGACAACATGGGCAAGCCAACAACAAACGATAACATGGGCAAGCCAACAACAAACGACAACATGGGCAAGCCAACAACAAACGATAACATGGGCAAGCCAACAACAAACGATAACATGGGCAAGCCAACAACAAACGACAACATGGGCAAGCCAACAACAAACGACAACATGGGCAAGCCAACAACAAACGATAACATGGGCAAGCCAACAACAAACGACAACATGGGCAAGCCAACAACAAACGATAACATGGGCAAGCCAACAACAAACGATAACATGGGCAAGCCAACAACAAACGATAACATGGGCAGGCCAACAACAAACGATAACATGGGCAAGCCAACAACAAACGATAACATGGGACAATTTTTTTCATTTGTGCACAATAAATGGCAACATTCAGATAAACATTAATACATAATTGGCATGTGTTAGTCACTCCAGAAGTGGCGCTAATGCTCGTTTTTTTTGCGTACATTTAATGTAAGCTTGCTTGCTAGCCAGCCTGTGGTTATGTTGCATAGCAACCAGTCTAGCAATGAGACTTTTGTCCGGATTTATTATGGCAACATTTTCTATTTAGATGTGTAGTTCCTTGCCTTACTGTGTTGGCAACCGGTTTATAATAGCAATAAGGCCCGAGGGGGTTAGTGGTATATGGCCAATATACCACTGCTAAGGGCTGTATCCAGGCACTCTGCGTTGCCGTGGTATATAGGCCATATACCACACCCCCTCGGGACTTATTGCTTAAGTCTGTCTCCCTTCTCTCTACAGTATACTTTATGCTATTCACTGTGTATCATACAGCATTTAAACATGATTGTTTCAGACGGAATTCATTCAGCAATGTTCATTGTCTAGTTCCAAATCCATGTTTCCTAGCACAATAGACACACCAGAGAATTTCAAAATATGGCCTCAAATAAATAAATAAAATTCTAAAATCTCCTGTTTTTTTGTGTGTGATTTCTCCACAGTATTGATGATTCCTTCTGAGATGATATTTCTATGATGTGGTTTTTCCTTGTCTTCAAGTGTCTACACACATTACTGTTTGAAAAATGCCTGACACCCACATCCAGTGGGAGCTGTAGTTTAAATAGAATGAGGAGAAATCCGTACAATCAAGCCAGGAGTCTGGGGGGACAAAGGGACAAAGGGACCGTTAAGACACAGACTGCCTGTGTTTGCTGGAAGGGAGACAGAAGCCAGGTTTGCTGTAGCATGCATGGCATGGCAGGCGGATGACTGACCTCGTGGCCGCCACATAGCCTTGAGGTCTCACAGATGTCTCTGCCACAGCCGCTTGCATCTCTCTCTCGCCTCACAGAAGAGAGAGCAGCTAGCTGGGGCTGAGAACATGACCGTGGCGTGAATGCTTCAATTGGCCCGATGATGATGGAGCACAACTGCCAGGTTTATGTGTCCAATGTCAAGCCCTTTCAAAAGCCTCCTGTCATTTTCTTTTAGAGCAAACATTTCCTGCAGAAAGCTTCAGGGCCTCCCAGCTCCCACCTCCCTCGACTCTCCTCTCCTCAATTCAGCTCCCACCTCCCTCGACTCTCCTCTCCTCAATTCAGCTCCCACCTCCCTCGACTCTCCTCTCCTCAATTCAGCTCCCACCTCCCTCGACTCTCCTCTCCTCAATTCAGCTACCACCTCCCTCGACTCTCCTCTCCTCAATTCAGCTCCCACCTCCCTCGACTCTCCTCTCCTCAATTCAGCTCCCACCTCCCTCGACTCTCCTCTCCTCAATTCAGCTCCCACCTCCCTCGACTCTCCTCTCCTCAATTCAGCTCCCACCTCCCTCAACTCTCCTCTCCTCAATTCAGCTACACCCTCCTTCGACTCTCCTCTTCTCAATTCAGCTCCCACCTCCCTCAACTCTCCTCTCCTCAATTCAGTTCCCACCTCCCTAAACTCTCCTCTCCTCAATTCAGCTCCCACCTCCCTCGACTCTCCTCTCCTCAATTCAGCTCCCACCTCCCTCGACTCTCCTCTCCTCAATTCAGCTCCCACCTCCCTCGACTCTCCTCTCCTCAATTCAGCTCCCACCTCCCTCGACTCTCCTCTCCTCAATTCAGCTCCCACCTCCCTCAACTCTCCTCTCCTCAATTCAGCTACACCCTCCTTCGACTCTCCTCTTCTCAATTCAGCTCCCACCTCCCTCAACTCTCCTCTCCTCAATTCAGTTCCCACCTCCCTAAACTCTCCTCTCCTCAATTCAGCTCCCACCTCCCTCAACTCTCATCTCCTCAATTCAGCTCCCACCTCCCTAAACTCTCCTCTCCTCAATTCAGTTCCCACCTCCCTCAACTCTCCTCTCCTCAATTCAGTTCCCACCCACCCTCAACTCTCCTCTCCTCAATTCAGTTCCCACCTCCCTCAACTCTCTTTTCTCCTCAAGTCCACCCCGAGTGTCGGTGGTGTCCTAACTGAAATCCTTTTCTACCCATTCAGCGAAACGCTTCTTCTCTTCCTAAACTCATTCCATTTGTCTGTGTTACCGGCCTGTGAGTGGTTCTCTGAAGAGATCTATTTGTCTGAGGACACCAATATATCAGAGCGTCCGTGTATACATCGATCACAGAGGGGAAAGGTGCGTGGAGTAATCTGACTCGTGCATGCACGGGAACACATGCACGGGAACACATGCACGGGAACACATGCACGGGAACACATGCACGGGAACACATGCACAGGAACACATGCACGGGAACACCTGCATGGAGACACAGCAGTAGGGCGGCATTAGTGCCTCTTCCATTTGATCAAGTTGCGTTGCATCATGTGACAGTGTGGTATTTAGTGTTCTGATCAGGACTAGACCCAGAAATATGAAATGGATAATGTTCTTGGTGATTTTTTGCACAGTACTTAGAAACTTAAAAGTGTTGCTTTTGACAAATGAGTAATGAAATATGTCATAACTCAATTTCAAAATGACGAATGTATGACTTATAGTGATTAGTCATTGCATTTCAGTCCCGATTTACTCTAGATTTAGAACGCATTAGTTGCTATTATTCCTGTTATGTTTTCTAATAAAATGGAAAAATGAGGATTGTGACTGTCAGGCTTTATTCTACAAAGGTCACGGACAGACTAATTTCCCTAAACGCACAGTTACCCATTACAGCATGCATTATACAGTTAATCAGCCATCCAATTTATCTTGTTGTGTTCATACAACATTATATTTTAGTAAGCAGCACACCACCCTGCATACCACTGCTGCTTTCCCTCTGAAGCTAAGCAGGGTTGGTTATGGATGGGAGACCAGATGCTGCTTTCCCTCTGAAGCTAAGCAGGGTTGGTTATGGATGGGAGACCAGATGCTGCTTTCCCTCTGAAACTAAGCAGGGTTGGTCCTGGATGGGAGACCAGATGCTGCTTTCCCTCTGAAGCTAAGCAGGGTTGGTCCTGGATGGGAGACCAGATGCTGCTTTCCCTCTGAAGATAAGCAGGGTTGGTTATGGATGGGAGACCAGATACTGCTTTCCCTCTGAAGCTAAGCAGGTTTGGTCCTGGATGGGAGACCAGGTGCTGCTTTCCCTCTGAAGCTAAGCAGGTTTGGTCCTGGATGGGAGACCAGGTGCTGCTTTCCCTCTGAAGCTAAGCAGGTTTGGTCCTGGATGGGAGACCAGGTGCTGCTTTCCCTCTGAAGCTAAGCAGGTTTGGTCCTGGATGGGAGACCAGATGCTGCTTTCCCTCTGAAGCTAAGCAGGGTTGGTCCTGGATGGGAGACCAGGTGCTGTTTGAAGCGATGTTGGAGGACCAGTAAGAGGCACTCTTTCCACTGGTCTAAAAAAATGCCCCAGTGTAAGGTGCCGTCTTTCGGATGGGACGTTAAACAGGTGTCCTGACTCTCTGTGGTCACTAAAGATACCATGGCACTTTGTGTAAGAGTAGGGGTGTTAACCCCGGTGTCCTGGATACATTCCCAATCTGGCCCTCATGCCACCTAATCATCCCCAGCTTCCAATTGGCTCATTCATCTCCTCTCCCCTGTAACTATTCCCCAGGTTGTTGCTGTAAATGAGAATATGTTCTCAGTCAATTTACCTGGTAAAACAAGGGTAAAATAAATAACAAATATCTGTGCTTTGACAATGATAATTGTGAAGCTTTTAAAATTCCCTCACCATATTTGCTAGATTGGAAAAACATGCTGTATAAGGACAGTGCAGGTCAGTAGACGTTACGTCTGAGGCAGTGTCCCAAATGGCACCCTATTCCCTATGTAGTGCACTACCTTTGACCAGAGCCCCCTATATAGGGAATAGGGTGCCATTTGGGACGAGTCACCTGGAAATACAACCCCTCTGATATGGAGCCTGTTCAGCCTTTCGGGGGGACATATTGATGAACAGTTATTTTGGTCAATAAGTCCTTCTAAAGCTGAGCAAAACCCATCCTCATCCGTGAGACAGTCTGAATGTGAAAGATGAGGAAGAAAGGGATGAGACTGAGCGTATTCATCTATTCATAGTGTTATCTCTTAAAGCGACAGGAGAGTCAAACCAACCCTGACCTCAGGCCTTCTTAAATACAGATGTCAACAGAGTAACAGACACTGAGTGTACAAAATATTAGGAACACCTTCTCTTTCCATGACACAGACTGACCAGGTGAATTCAGGTGAACGCTATGGTCCCTTACTGATGTCACCTTTTTGACTCCACTTCAATCCGTGTAGATGAAGGGGAGGAGGCAGGCTAAAGAAGCTTTGAGACAATTGAGACATGGAATGTGTGTATGTGCATCAGAGGGGTGAATAGTCAAAACAAAATATTTGCGTTTTTTAAGTGTGTCAAGGACTGTAACGCGGTTTCCCGTGTGTATCAAGAATGGTCCACTGCCACAAAGGACATCCAGCCAACTTGACACAATTGTGGGAAACATTGGAGTCAACATTGGGCCAGCATCCCTGTGGAACGCTTTTGACACCTTGTAGAGTCACATTGAGGCGGTTCTGAGGGCAAAAGAGGGCTGCAACTCAATATTAGGAAGGTGTTCCTAATGTTTTGTACACGCAGAGTATACTGTATGTATCAACCTCTATTGCATTGACAATTTCATACAAACAGCTACTTATAATTCAAAATTGGTAGATTAATAATGCAATGTTAGATATAAGGTCCAGCTGGCAGCTGTTTGTAGTCAAAAGTCCAGTGTTTGAGGTATCTGAGTCACACTTGTAAGGGAGAGGGATTTGTGTAACGGCTATCTATAACAAATGGCTTTAACTATTGTAATGTCTATGTATAACAAATGGCTTTAAATAATGTAATAGCTATCTATAGCAAATGGGTTTAAAAAAAGACATACAAATATCTATCTGTTATGGTCTCCCATGTTTACTCAAGCATCTGAAGGAGCAACACTCACAACAGTGTAAACCTGTCTGGAAACATGAACAGGTTTGTTTCTGAAAAAGATTTGCTTTTAAATGTAGAAACATCTGGACAATGAATTGTCTCTGGGCAGACCCAATAACGAGGCTATTCTCTGGACAGACCCAACGACTCCCTAACAACCTACAAGCTGTCCATTTATGAAGATAAATACTTCGGTCTGAGTGGATTTGACATTAAGACACAGAGTGTCTAGTTGAACTGTGTCTCGAATTGCACCCCATTCCCTATATAGTGCACTTCTTGGGATGCAGTCAAGGTATACAGCCTACTATGCAGTAGAGTATCTCCAGTCTAAGACATCATTAGATATGTCTAGTATGTCCAGTCTAAGACATCATTAGATATGTCTAGTATGTCCAGTCTAAGACATCATTAGATATGTCTAGTATCTCCAGTCTAAGACATCATTAGATATGTCTAGTATCTCCAGTCTAAGACATCATTAAGCACCACATAACAGTTCTTATGATGAAAGTAAACTGTACTTTAACTGATAATGAAGCAAGGTGTTAACAAAGATTGTTTCCCCTCCTCTTGCACCTCCATATACTCTAGTAGGTTTAGTATGCAGGGCAAAGGTAGATTCCATTTTAGGAATCACAGCGTCAGTGAAATGGAACACAGTGAAATGGAACACGGTGAAATGGAACACGGTGGAATGGAACACGGTGGAATGGAACACGGTGAAATGGAACACGGTGGAATGGAACACGGTGGAATGGAACACGGTGGAATGGAACACGGTGGAATGGAACACGGTGAAATGGAACACGGTGAAATGGAACACGGTGAAATGGAACACGGTGGAATGGAACACAGTGAAATGGAACACTGTGAAATGGAACACGGTGGAATGGAACACGGTGGAATGGAACACGGTGAAATGGAACACGGTGAAATGGAACACAGTGAAATGGAACACAGTGAAATGGAACATGGTGAAATGGAACACAGTGGAATGGAACACAGTGGAATGGAACACAGTGGGATTTTGTGCGGGGCTGTTTACCCCCTGCAGAGTTCAGAATACATTGTTCGGAGACAAGATCAAACTTGGCAGCTATTGATCCGCTTCCAAACCAGTCATGAGAATTACCGAACATGTTAACACGTTGAGAATGGGTATTTTAATTGTACAGGTCATTGAAACCCACCCAAGTCATCACGGTTTAACTAGCAGCTCTACACAGAGAACAGAGAATATATCCTGCCAAGTAGCTAACCTCCTTTTTCCTCTCTCCCTGAACTGATGTCCTATCCTAGGAGGGAGAGAACTTGAACTATCTGAGTTTTAAATACTAACATCCTGTAGGACACACTATCAATAAATTGTGGATTTTAAAGGCAGTGATGAATACGTTGTTATCACTGAAAGGTATCAGTTTCTCATTAAAAAGTTGTATAGTACCCTCTTTTAAAAGTTAATTAAAAAAAGCTAATCTGGAAATTTTGAGGGCCAGAGTTAATAAAACCATTTAGTCTAATAAGTGCTCTTAGTGAGCCCAAAGTCACAGGTTTGTTTTGAAGATGTAGATTATATTTCATGTAAATCATGTAGGCATATAATTTACTGTACACTACAGTGCTCTGTTGCCTTTAGGACCTAGCATCTTGGCATCATGGGCAGCAATTGGTCAGTATCAACATCAGTCATTTATTTGTATTTATTTAACCTTTATTTAACTAGGCAAGTAAGCTAAGAACAAATTCTTATTTACAATGACGGCCTACCAAAAGGCAAAAGGCCTCCTGCGGGGACGGGGGCTGGAATTAAAAATTAAAATGTAGGACAAAACACACATCACAACAAGAGAGACACCACAACACTACATAAAGAGAGACCTAAGACAACAACATAGCATGGCAGCAACACATGACAAATCAAATCAAATCAAATTTTATTGGCTACATGCGCCGAATACAACAGGTGCAGACATTACAGTGAAATGCTTACTTACAGCCCTTAACCAACAGTGCATTTATTTGTAATAAAAAAGTAGAATAAAACAACAACAAAAAAGTGTTGAGAAAAAAAGAGCAGAAGTAAAATAAAAGAACAGTAGGGAGGCTATATACAGGGGGGTACCGGTGCAGAGTCAATGTGCGGGTCACCGGCTAGTTGAGGTAGTTGAAGTAATATGTACATGTGGGTAGAGTTAAAGTGACTATGCATAAATAATTAAAAGAGTAGCAGCAGCGTAAAAAGATGGGGTGGGGGGGGCAGTGCAAATAGTCCGGGTAGCCATGATTAGCTGTTCAGGAGTCTTATGGCTTGGGGGTAGAAGCTGTTGAGAAGTCTTTTGGACCTAGACGTGGCACTCCGGTACCGCTTGCCGTGCGGTAGCAGAGAGAACAGTCTATGACTAGGGTGGCTGGAGTCTTTGACAATTTTGAGGGCCTTCCTCTGACACCGCCTGGTATAGAGGTCCTGGATGGCAGGAAGCTTGGCCCCAGTGATGTACTGGGCCGTACGCACTACCCTCTGTAGTGCCTTGCGGTCGGAGGCCAAGCAGTTGCCATACCAGGCGGTGATGCAACCAGTCAGGATTCTCTCGATGGTGCAGCTGTATAATTTTTTGAGGATCTGAGGAGCCATGCCGAATCTTTTCAGTCTCCTGAGGGGGAATAGGCTTTGTCGTGCCCTCTTCACGACTGTCTTGGTGTGATTGGACCATGATAGTTCGTTGGTGATGTGGACACAAAGGAACTTGAAGCTCTCAACCTGTGGGTCTGCGACGGGTATACAGAGATTACCAGTTTACAGAGGAGTATAGAATGCAGTGATGTGTCCTTTAAGGAGCATTGGTGGCAAATCTGATGGCCGAATGGTAAAGAACATCTAGCCGCTCGAGAGCACCCTTACCTGCCGATCTATAAATTACGTCTCCGTAATCTAGCATGGGTAGGATGGTCATCTGAATCAGGGTTAGTTTGGCAGCTGGGGTGAAAGAGGAGCGATTACGATAGAGGAAACCAAGTCTAGATTTAACCTTAGCCTGCAGCTTTGATATGTGCTGAGAGAAGGACAGTGTACCGTCTAGCCATACTCCCAAATACTTGTATGGGACCTAGCATGTTGGCATCATGGGCAGCAATTGGTTAGTATCAACTCCAGTCAGTGCTTGGCAGCACAACAAAGTAACTCCTAATGCTCTCAAAAATAGGTTTCTAACAGCCTCTTCTAGGGAAGGACATTCCAGTGATTTGAGTTGATCAATAGCTTTTCTCTCGGTCCAAACCACTCATGTGGTATTTGAACCAGATGAAACACGGGTTCCCCTCCACATCACCTCTGAGAGACTCAGACACTTCCGTAAAATCCCACTGGCTAGGATGGATATAGATGAGTCCATTTAAATCCCCCCCCCCCCCCCCCCCCAGATTAGGGCTGAGACCTTAACCGGTCAGAAAAAGAGAACAAACCAATATGAAATCATCTTCTAAAGATAGGCGTAATCTATGTAGGTTAATACTGACTGTTGCTTCATTTAGCTCTGTTGCTGGCCCACTTGGGCAGATGCTGTAGAAAGTTCTGTGAGCCTGTGGCACTGAGGGTTTTTATATTATGTTATTTATTTATTAACCATAAGAAAATAGCAAAAACAATCAGGTGTAAACATTCTAACAGAGAAGTTTAGAAGCACCTTAGAAATGCTGAAATACAGACGCTAATCAAAACCTAACAAGGTGGATAAAAATATTAAAGTTGTATTAAAGATTTGCTACACCCTCCATAGCATCTGCTAAATATGTGTATGTGACCAATAACATTGATTTGATGAACCCTTATTGGGAGATGGTTAACTAGTCAGTATATTCCACTGATTCATATGGATGCCAGTCCATACATTGGCTGTAAAAGTGGGTAAAACCTGACAAGCGTATAACGGTAGCTATGTGGTCTTTACTTGAGTGTGTTTCAGCAGGGTGAGGTCAGAGAGGGTGAGGTCAGTCAGTATTTTTCTGAACTCCTAAAATCCTTGACACAATCTGATGGGATGGATGTTCAACCCCATTAAAATAACCATAAAGTCTATATAGTACCTTTAACACAGGTAATAAATATGAGGTAGCTAGATCAATGAAAGATGGATAACACAGGTAATAAATATGAGGTAGCTAGATCAATGAAAGATGGATAACACAGGTAATAAATATGAGGTAGCTAGATCAATGAAAGATGGATAACACAGGTAATAAATATGAGGTAGCTAGATCAATGAAAGATGGATAACACAGGTAATAAAGATGAGGTAGCTAGATCAATGAAAGATGGATAACACAGGTAATAAATATGAGGTAGCTAGATCAATGAAAGATGGATAACACAGGTAATAAAGATGAGGTAGCTAGATCAATGAAAGATGGATAACACAGGTAATAAATATGAGGTAGGTAGATAGAGTGCCATATACAGTGTTCAAGTTTTTGTAAGTTATGTTGTTTCTGAGAACTGCAAATCCTTAGCCCCACAATCAACAATAAAGTACGAGAACCTATTTATAAATATGCTATATTGAGACTTATAATTTCTAAACTGTGGCTAGCTAACTAAAATATACTAAATAGATACGTATCATTACTAAACTGTGGCTAGCTGACTGAAATATACTATAAAGATACATATAATTACTAAACTGTGGTTAGCTAACTGCATAATGGATCAGAATGTCAGGCTGGATGAAATATCTGAACTACAGATCTCTTCTCTCAGTATGTCTGGTCATGGTTCCCCTGGTTGCTAATGACATTGTACTGCTAATTATGCATAATTATAGCGGGCTGAATGGATACGATCACATTGCAAATGATAAGTCATTGGTCAGTGTCACTATGTTTCCATAGAACGGCGAATGGAGACTTGCGTAAATGAATGCAATTAACAACCACATTAATTACTTCTAATTGCGTGTAACGTAATGAATGTTCTGAAAACTGAAATGCAGATTGGATATGTTTGGTATACAGTAGAATAGCATCCTCTTCCCGTAAGATATGACCGACAGGCGATGGTCCTAAACACTTTGTCTGTTGTTGGAATGTGAGGTGAATCTGTCCCAACTACTGATAGATGGCAGTTCTCTGAGCGAAAAAAAACACAGAGAGAGAGCACCACACATAGAGGGGGGACATGTAAATTCAACCAGTTACCCGTTGAAAATAGTTGAAACAGTATTACAAGTATGCTTTTTATCAAATTATTGTACCCATCAAATTCAGAAAGGTAAAACAGTTCACTGTGTGAGGCTGTGTGTCAGCGTACTGAACTCTGAAAGCCTTTAATCAGATGAAAAGCACTCCGGGAAGACAGAATGCAGGTTGTCCGTCTGGTTTTTGAACATTACAAGGAAGACGGGAAAGGTCATCAAATTTAAATCCAGGTCTGGAATAAATAATACCCCCCAAAAAATTATAATCGTGCTCATAATTACCCAGAAAGCACTTAGGGGGAAAGTGTACATCAAAACTCTTGCTGTATGACTGCAACTGTAGTTCTATGTATGTTCAGATCTGTAATCTTATTATACTTACAGTGTATAAAAAGGATTGGCTTATTTTAATAGCGGCTTTAGAACTTAGAAAGACGAGGCATAAACTGGTAATTTGAAAGCCATATGCCACAGATTAAAGATATATCTATTTATTTTGTATTTTTTTTTGTATTTGATCTTTCTCTCGTTGACTAAACACACATCTATGAGTGCTTTTAGCTGGTATGAAAGCTAGTGCTCCTAAATCCTCTGACTCAGAATAACATTGGCCTAGAATAAGGACATTGCAAATTGTCCAGAGCACAAACCGTGTATTGTTTGAAAATTGTTGAAGGATTTGTTTTTGAGGGATTTATTGACAAGGCAGACTTTTCAGCACTTAACTTTGTCTGAGAGCCTACAGCCACGTCACGACATGAGAACCGTCATTCCCCAAAGCCTTTTAGTATGTTATTACCTAGGGATCCACATAATAACATAACAACTTTCCCTTAAACCCACGCACAATATTTGATTGCTTTTGTTTTGGTAATTTTGATGCAAACTCGAAAGCTTAATTGATTTCAATAATGAGCCATCTCACTGAGAGAAATACCCAATCATTATTATCACATCAAATACAGGATGTCAAGAATGGCCGTTAAAAGTGACGATAAACAAATTAACAGCTTCTCTGTTGTATGGATCTACACATTTTCACTATCTAATTATTTTGAAATATTTGGAGAAAAACAACAAACTGAGTCTGCCTGTTCAGATGCTGGAGAGTAGAATAGAATCAGAACAGAAAGGGATTGACATATAGATAACTAGGTAGCCATTTTCTTTTCCAAAAGCCTTTTTAGTTGTTGATAACCGGCACACCATGAACCACAATAATAAATAATAATATGCCATTTAGCAGACGCTTTTATCCAAAGCGACTTACAGTCATGCGTGCATACATTTTTGTGTATGGGTGGTCCCGGGGATCGAACCCACTACCTTGGCGTTACAAGCGCCGTGCTCTACCAGCTGAGCTACAGAGGACCACCTTGACAATGGTAACTCACCAACTCCACAGCTAGGAGAAACACACAAACCAACCGTTACCTCGCCCGTTTCCATGGTTATAGACCTAATACACATCATTATGCACGTCCGTCTGTATTAGAAGTTAAGTACAAAGCGACATAACCAAAAGGGACAGGTAAGATTTAACGTTGTGTTAATTGTTTTGGATGTGTACTTTTGTAAATGCAAGCTGTTGGGTGGCTTGGAGGGAGGAGCTAATAACAGACATGCTAATGACATTCATTTGTGCATAAAATTTGTTTTTCAAGATGGGAGGAGGAGGAGGAGGAGGAAGAGGAGGAAGAGGAAGAGAAAGTGGAGGAGGAGGAGGAGGAGGAAGAGGAAGAGGAAGAGGAAGAGGAAGAGGAGGAAGAGGAAGATGAGGAGGAGGAGGAGGAGGAGGAGGAGGAGGAGGAGGAGGAGGATATATACGAAACCTAAGAGCTTTGTGTGTCGGAGAAGACAACATAAGAGTCTGATAAAGTAAGCCTGCGGATGGAAAGCAAAAGAGGCCATAAAATGAATGGCTTCCTAGCTCATAAATAATAGAAGATGTCATATGAACTTTATTTCAAGAGCGGGTGGTCTAATAAAGATGCCGTTTTAAAGAAGAGTTGAGAAATTCATTGTCATAAGAAGGCCTCATTCCCAGCCTGTTCCCATAGAGTTTCTCAGCCCAACGTCGACATTCAAGACCTTGCTCACAACAAACACCTTTCAGAATACAAAAAGGCTTAGAAGTTAGGTTTTGGTTCTCCACCCCTCTCTTTCTCTTCCCATTTCTGCCCGTTTACTCCAATCCCTACACCCCTATTTTCCATTTCCGTCTTTCCCTCGTTCCCTTGTTCTTGTTCTTTACAAATTGAGATGAGGAGATAAGAGATTTTCCCTGCCATGGCAACCTGCTGCCCGTTGATAAAACCATATCTAATCCATCTAGGGCCCCCAGCGCCACCAATGCACTCATCTCTGAGTCTGTCAACAGAGAGAGAGAGAGAGAGAGAGAGAGAGAGAGAGAGAGAGAGAGAGAGAGAGAGAGAGAGAGAGAGAGGAGAGAGACAGAGAGCAGAGAGAGAGAGAGAGAGAGAGAGAGAGAGAGAGAGAGAGAGAGAGAGAGAGAGAGAGAGAGAGAGAGAGAGAGAGAGAGAGAGAGAGAGAGCAGAGAGAGAGAGAGCGAGAGAGAGAGAGAGAGAGAGAGAGAGAGAGAGAGAGAGAGAGAGAGAGAGAGAGAGAGAGAGAATCTGTCTCTTCATTCTCTCCTTTAGAACCAAGAACTAAATTGTCACGTTTTATCTGTGAACTTTTGGGGGAGGAGATTGGGCTGAATGAGTCAGTTGGCTTTCCATGTTCTTGGCAAAACATACACGTCAACCAGTCTCCAGGTCTTCTTGATTTGTGTGGTCGAGATGTGTCTGATGGTTCAAACCTGCATTTTGCTACGTAAAAACATATCTACAGCACTTAACTGTTCTGGTAAGTCATAAAACCAAGGTTACTTTTCTATATCATGAACTAGTCCTACTCTGCTATACAGCATTTAATATTACATTGACATGAATTACATTTGGTGAAAATACCATGAAAAGGGACCATTTAGCTACACAGTGTTATGGAGGACTTTCCGGTCCAATGACTGGTCACATAGCCCTATTTTAATGTTGCACTTATTCCAAGTGCTTGGTTTCCACCACCATACGACGTCAATGCATGGGATTATATATAAATACACATGTTCAAATGACCATGAAATTCTCCAATCTCAAACTAATGTGCAACACATTCTCTTCTAAGGGAATCTACCGTGTAATAATAGAGACAGTATTTCAATTGTTTGAGAAGGCAGTTTTATGAACCACAAGATGTTTACATCATTGAATATGAATCAGAAGGGTGAGCAGCAATTACATCCAAATATAAATCATCATCACTATGAATCACCGTTATCGTCATGGGTATGATTTTATAGAGAGCAGCTGAGTAGGAGCAGGATCATTTGCTTGAATGGGGAAAATACCATCTATCTTACTGGTTATTATCATCATCAGAGACTTCTCTATTCTGTCTGCTTGGTCTGATATCATCTATGTAACTGGTTATTATCATGAGAGACTTCTCTATTCTGTCTGCTTGGTCTAATACCATCTATCTAACTGGTTATTATCATCAGAGACTTCTCTATTCTGTCTGCTTGGTCTAATAGCATCTATCTAACTGGTAATTATCATGAGAGAATTCTCTATTCTGTCTGCTTGGTCTAATACCATCTATCTAACTGGTTATTATCATCAGAGACTTCTCTACTCTGTCTGCTTGGTCTCACCAACAGATCCCAAATACTATGTATGTAAATTGCAGTCCATTGTCGGATGCCACTTTTCTAATGTGAAACAAATACATTCACATTCACACTAGTCCTGACACCCAAGGGGTTCTGTCAGAGCAACACCAGAGAGGACAGAGTCCTGACACCCAATGGTTCTGTCAGAGCAGCACCATAGAGGACAGAGTCCTGACACCCAAGGGTTCTGTCAGAGCAGCACCAGAGAGGACAGAGTCCTGACACCCAAGGGTTCTGTCAGAGCAGCACCAGAGAGGACAGAGTCCTGACACCCAATGGTTCTGTCAGAGCAGCACCATAGAGGACAGAGTCCTGACACCCAAGGGTTCTGTCAGAGCAGCACCATAGAGGACAGAGACCCGACACCCAAGGGTTTTGTCAGAGCAGCACCAGAGAGGACAGAGTCCCGACACCCAAGGGTTTTGTCAGAGCAGCACCATAGAGGACAGAGTCCTGACACCCAAGGGTTCTGTCAGAGCAGCACCAGAGAGGACAGAGTCCTGACACCCAAGGGTTCTGTCAGAGCAGCACCAGAGAGGACAGAGTCCCGACACCCAAAGGGTTCTGTCAGAGCAACACCAGAGAGGACAGAGTCCCGACACCCAAGGGTTCTGTCAAAGCAGCACCATAGAGGACAGAGACCCGACACCCAAGGGTTCTGTCAGAGCAGCACCAGAGAGGACAGAGACCCGACACCCAAGGGTTTTGTCAGAGCAGCACCAGAGAGGACATATGCAGGCAGATGCAGGAAGAGCGGGTGTTCTCTCACTTATAGCCAAGACACAAAGGATATACTGTGAGTATGTGCAGGCAAAACAACCAGTTTTCACCGTGTTCTGTCTTTGTAAAAAAAAAAAGTAAGTAAATTGACTTGCCACCGACAACAGGAGCCGTGGATGGTGATTCATCCGTAACATTGATGTGTAGGACACAGGCACAGGGAGAGGTAGGCAGTGGAGTGAGATCTATACTTACTCCCCTCCCTATTGCTCTGTGATTATAGGGTGGAGGTTGTCTCAGAAACAAGGCAGCTGCCTTTGTGTTTTCAGGCAGCTCACGTGAACTTGTGACTCCTCTATTCTTCCAAACATATTAGAGCTTTTCATCACAAGGTCACAGAGAAAGTAACTACTAGATATTTAGATTGGAGTAGAAGATCATAATCACAGTTATAATTGGGATACTGATAGAGTGCTCCTCCTATCGTTAACCCCTTATATAGTGCTGATAGAGTGCTCCTCCTATCGTTAACCCCTTATATAATGCTGATTGAGTGCTCCTCCTATTGTTAACCCCTTATAAAGTGCTGATAGAGTGCTCCTCCTATCGTTAACCCCTTATATAATGCTGATAGAGTGCTCCTCCTATCGTTATCCCCTTATATAGTGCTGATAGAGTGCTCCTCCTATCGTTAACCCCTTATATAGTGCTGATTGAGTGCTCCTCCTATTGTTAACCCCTTATATAATGCTGATAGAGTGCTCCTCCTATCGTTAACCCCTTATATAGTGCTGATAGAGTGCTCCTCCTATTGTTAACCCCTTATATAATGCTGATAGAGTGCTCCTCTTAACGTTAACCCCTTATATAGTGCTGATAGAGTGCTCCTCCTATTGTTAACCCCTTATACAATGCTGATAGAGTGCTCATCCTATTGTTAAACCCTTATATAATGCTGATAGAGTGCTCCTCCTATCGTTAACCCCTTATATAGTGCTGATAGAGTGCTCCTCCTATTGTTAACCCATTATATAATGCTGATAGAGTGCTCCTCCTATCGTTAACCCCTTATATAATGCTGATTGAGTGCTCCTCCTATTGTTAACCCCTTATATAATGCTGATAGAGTGCTCCTCCTATCGTTAACCCCTTATATAGTGCTGATTGAGTGCTCCTCCTTTCGTTAACCCCTTATATAATGCTGATAGAGTGCTCCTCCTATCGTTAACCCCTTATATAGTGCTGATAGAGTGCTCCTCCTATTGTTAACCCCTTATATAATGCTGATAGAGTGCTCCTCCTATTGTTAACCCCTTATATAATGCTGATAGAGTGCTCCTCCTATTGTTAACCCCTTATATAATGCTGATAGAGTGCTCCTCCTATCGTTAACCCCTTATATAGTGCTGATAGAGTGCTCCTCCTATCGTTAACCCATTATATAGTGCTGATAGAGTGCTCCTCCTATTGTTAACCCCTTATATAATGCTGATATAGTGCTCCTCCTATCGTTAACCCCATATATAGTGCTGATAGAGTGCTCCTCCTATCGTTAACCCATTATATAATGCTGATAGAGTGCTCCTCCTATTGTTAACCCCTTATATAATGCTGATAGAGTGCTCCTCCTATTGTTAACCCCTTATATAATGCTGATAGAGTGCTCCTCCTATTGTTAACCCCTTATATAATGCTGATAGAGTGCTCCTCCTATCGTTAACCCCTTATATAATGCTGATAGAGTGCTCCTCCTATTGTTAACCCCTTATATAATGCTGATAGAGTGCTCCTCCTATCGTTAACCCCTTATATAATGCTGATAGAGTGCTCCTCCTATTGTTAACCCCTTATATAATGCTGATAGAGTGCTCCTCCTATTGTTAACCCCTTATATAATGCTGATAGAGTGCTCCTCCTATCGTTAACCCCTTATATAGTGCTGATTGAGTGCTCCTCCTATCGTTAACCCATTATATAATGCTGATAGAGTGCTCCTCCTATCGTTAACCCCTTATATAATGCTGATAGAGTGCTCCTCCTATTGTTAACCCCTTATATAATGCTGATAGAGTGCTCCTCCTATTGTTATCCCCTTATATAATGCTGATAGAGTGCTCCTACTATCGTTAACCCCTTATATAATGCTGATAGTGCTCCTCCTATTGTTAACCCCTTATATAGTGCTGATAGAGTGCTCCTCCTATTGTTAACCCCTTATATAATGCTGATAGAGTGCTCCTCCTATCGTTAACCCCTTATATAATGCTGATAGAGTGCTCCTCCTATCGTTAACCCCTTATATAATGCTGATAGAGTGCTCCTCCTAAATTTATCCCCTTATATAGTGCTGATAGAGTGCTCCTCCTATCGTTATCCCCTTATATAGTGCTGATTGAGTGCTCCTCCTATTGTTAACCCCTTATATAATGCTGATAGAGTGCTCCTCCTATCGTTAACCCCTTATATAGTGCTGATAGAGTGCTCCTCCTATTGTTAACCCCTTATATAATGCTGATAGAGTGCTCCTCTTAACGTTAACCCCTTATATAGTGCTGATAGAGTGCTCCTCCTATTGTTAACCCCTTATACAATGCTGATAGAGTGCTCATCCTATTGTTAAACCCTTATATAATGCTGATAGAGTGCTCCTCCTATCGTTAACCCCTTATATAGTGCTGATAGAGTGCTCCTCCTTTTGTTAACCCATTATATAATGCTGATAGAGTGCTCCTCCTATCGTTAACCCCTTATATAGTGCTGATAGAGTGTTCCTCCTATTGTTAACCCCTTAAATAATGCTGATAGAGTGCTCCTCCTATCGTTAACCCCTTATATAGTGCTGATAGAGTGCTCCTCCTATCGTTAACCCCTTATATAATGCTGATAGAGTGATCCTCCTATTGTTAACCCCTTATATAGTGCTGATAGAGTGCTCCTCCTATTGTTAACCCCTTATATAATGCTGATAGAGTGCTCCCCCTATCGTTAACCCCTTATATAATGCTGATAGAGTGCTCCTCCTATTGTTAACCCCTTATATAATGCTGATAGAGTGCTCCTCCTATCGTTAACCCCTTATATATTGCGGATAGACTGCTCCTCCTTTCGTTAACCCCTTATATAGTGCTGATAGAGTGCTCCTCCTATTGTTAACCCCTTATATAATGCTGATAGAGTGCTCCTCCTATTGTTAACCCCTTATATAATGCTGATTGAGTGTTCCTCCTATCGTTAACCCCTTATATAATGCTGATAGAGTGCTCCTCCTATCGTTAACCCCTTATATAATGCTGATAGAGTGCTCCTCCTGTCGTTAACCCCTTATATAGTGCTGATAGAGTGCTCCTCCTATCGTTAACCCCTTATATAATGCTGAGAGAGTGCTCCTCCTATCGTTAACCCCTTATATAATGCTGAGAGAGTGCTCCTCCTATTGTTAACCCCTTATGTAGTGCTGATAGAGTGCTCCTCCTGTCGTTAACCCCTTATATAATGCTGATAGAGTGCTCCTCCTATCGTTAACCCCTTATATAGTGCTGATAGAGTGCTCCTCCTATCGTTAACCCCTTATATATTGCTGATAGAGTGCTCCTCCTATCGTTAACCCCTTATATAATGCTGATAGGGTGCTCCTCCTATCGTTAACCCCTTATATAGTGCTGATAAAGTGCTCCTCCTATCATTAACCCCTTATATAGTGCTGATAGAGTGCTCCTCCTATCGTTAACCCCTTATATAGTGCTGATAGAGTGCTCCTCCTATCATTAACCCCTTATATAGTGCTGATAGAGTGCTCCTCCTATCGTTAACCCCTTATATAGTGCTGATAGAGTGCTCCTCCTATCGTTAACCCCTTATATAGTGCTGATAGAGTGCTCCTCCTATCGTTAACCCCTTATAGAAGATAAAACATGTGATTAAGTAGCATGGCTAGTTTATTGGACAGACCAAGCTGCTCTTGGTCAAGGGTCAGGTCTTTCTTGAAAAATATATATTTTGATTTCCTTATTTATTGGATGGTAGGGAAAATTGACCATAAAGTGTCCTTCTTGTTCAAGTAAATACAATAGTGTGTTCTTCCTATAAGATAAACCGTGTGATGAATATAGCATGGCCAGTTTATTACAGAGAGAAGCTCTTTCCCTGGTCTTCAAAGGTATCTTGAACTCAATGTGAAAATGTTGTAAAATAAATAAAATAAATATACTATATCCTTGGACAGTCGCCACTTACTGGACTCAGGGTCAGAGTTGCCGTCTCCCTCGGTGCGGCTGTTGGGCGAGGTCTGTTGGTAGTAGTCTTCCTGGGGGAAGCCGAGGGGGAGAGGCTGAGTGGTGCTGCCGGTGCTGCTGGGCTCCTGGTCCCCTAGGCCGCTGGCGCTACAGCTCTCCTGAGAACCGTCCGGGAGGTGGAACGTCACACGACGCTGGGTCTGATGGAAACACACCAAAACACAACGTTCAGTTAACATCACTGGGGGTCGGTCTAAAAACACAACACCAAAAACACAACGTTCTTTTAACATCACTGGTGGTCGGTCTAAAAACACAACACCAAAAACACAACGTTCATTTAACATCACTGGGGGTCGGTCTAATAACACAACACCAAAAACACAACGTTCAGTTAACATCACTGGTGGTCGGTCTAAAAACACAACACCAAAAACACAACGTTCATTTAACATCACTGGGGGTCGGTCTAATAACACAACACCAAAACACAGCGTTCATTTAACATCACATGATGCTGTCTGAAAACACCACAGAACAATATGTTGTTTCATATGTTTTGGTGGACATTGTTGGTGCGTTCAGCTGCAGAGGGAGCTCATTCAATCACCTTGGAAACGACATTTGGGGAGAATGTCAGACTAATTGGTTGTGTATTTTATATGATTTTTCTTGCATGTCTAACAAGACAAGTCCCTATCATTGTCACGTCTTCTCTGAGGAATATCGTATTATGTCACGGCAGCCTAATTGATACAGTGGGCTTTTAACCTAAAATCAGCGGTCTTCTGAGATATGTCAGTCAAGGCTAATGACATACTATTCAAAAATCAATGGTAACTACTTATAGTATAAGAGTTTTAATTGACAGTTACTGCCCCATGATATGATTATAATAGATTAACCCTTTTGACGAGGCTGCACCACGTCCCACTTTTCCCACTAGTCCAATTTAGATAAAGGGAAGGCGGATGAAGTGACTTTGATTAGGAAAGGTCTGTCTGAGGATTGTGCCAGTTTGTAGATTTCCTCTCCTCTCCTCTCAAAGGGAGTAGCTCTTTGATTTCTCTAGAGAGTTGCAGAAGTTCACGTAGTGACCTTTTTCAGGAGCACGATGGTAGCACTACGAAGGGTAACACTCCATAGGGCGGGCTATAGCCACAAATGCTAGCCGCTCTTCATGAAAAAAGATTTAATTTAATTTTAAAAAAGATCATATATGAGTCACATTGTGAACCACAAATAAAGGGTAATCCGTGAACATCTTTTTTTTTTTTTTACTCCAGCTTGACTTTTTTAACTTTTTAATTCTACAACTTTGACTATAATAATATTTCAAAACTGAATGAATTTAAATTAAATAATGTCAGGTCATTCTTTGCCAATGCTTTAACATTGAAGACAATTAACAGTGAAAACACTAAAGTGTTATGAACATGCAATTTTCTAAATGGTGAAGAGGTTTTTAGTTATGATGGACAGTTTTGGAGAAAAATAGTATGATTTCATTTCATAACACGATTCTCAGTCTCACATTACATCTCATGAGGAAAATAAAACACAGAAAACTTGATTATATCGCCCTCTGTTTTGTTATTGTGTTTCCGTTTGTATTCAACCTATTATTCAGACTGATTAGAATAAATGTTTCATAAAACTATATCATAGCCTCACCACAATAATCAACATGTTCTCCATCTCTAGAGCGGGCTAAAGCAATATGGGAGATCTGAATTAAAAACATCATTAACACATGGTGCTTTATGCTCACGGGGAGTCGTTTGTGCCTCTTTGGAAAAGCACTTGCCCTCCACCACTGTGGCATACAGATAAAGCGCTTGTTGTTCTTGTTGTTCTTTCACGAGGAAAAAAAAAAAGAAAAGAGAATGGGGTGGATGGATGGAAATAAATATTGGCTCAAACGAGGCCCCAGCGCTGCCAAAAATCAGAGATCTACAAACAGCTTACCAGTTCATTTAGGACTATCAGAGGGTTGACTAAACTAAATCCTTACAATTAAAACCCTGAAAGAATAACTGCTTTATGACGCCATTATGAGCAAAAATAAATCAATAAATGTATTTCCTTCATTGAATCGGGTGTATGTGTGGGTATGCGTGTTTGTTCATGCGGGTTGAAAAGACAGGTTTTCAGGACTACCACCAGTATGTGAAGAGAATTCTCCTTTATACTTCTCAAAAACTAAACACCTCTACGATCTGTTTTTGTTGTGCTAATCACCTCAAGTAAATTACTTTTCAAGCCTGTCAGTCGATTACCCTTCTTCCAAAAACTGAAGCCAAAAGTATTCAATTGGGCTTAAGGTTAGGTACAAGTTTGATATGATCAATAAGAGACGGGACTGTTTAGCTGGTCCTTCCATCAAAGATAACATGGCCGGACAGTTCATTCCACAAAGAAAGTAATTCAATTATATCAGCAATGGAATATCCTGTTTTTCTCACATTTAGTCAAGCTGTTGTCTATTCCTCCTCAGCAATGTCAAGCTGTTGGCTACTCCAACACAGCAATGTCAAGCTGTTGGCTTTTCCAACACAGCAATGTCAAGCTGTTGACAACTCCTCCACAGCAATGTGAAGCTACTCCACCACAGTAATATATGTTGACTACTCCACCACAGTAATATATGTTGACTACTCCACCACAGCAATATATGTTGGCTACTCCACCACAGTAATATATGTTGACTGCTCCACCACAGTAATATCTGTTGACTGCTCCATCACAGCAATATCAAGCTGTTGACTACTCCAACACAGTAATATCTGTTGACTACTCCACCACAGTAATATCTGTTGACTACTCCATCAAAGTAATATCTGTTGACTACTCCACCACAGTAATATATGTTGACTACTCCACCACAGTAATATCTGTTGACTACTCCATCAAAGTAATATCTGTTGACTACTCCACCACAGTAATATATGTTGACTACTCCATCACAGTAATATTTGTTGACTACTCCACCACATTAATATCTGTTGACTACTCCATCACAGTAATATATGTTGACTACTCCACCACAGTAATATATGTTGACTACTCCACCACAGTAATATCTGTTGACTACTCCATCACAGTAATATCTGTTGACTACTCCACCACAGTAATATCTGTTGACTACACCACCACAGTAATATCTGTTGACTACTCCATCACAGTAATATCTGTTGACTACACCACCACAGTAATATCTGTTGACTACTCCATCACAGTAATAACTGTTGACTACTCCACCACAGTAATATCTGTTGACTACTCCACCACAGTAATATATGTTGACTGCTCCACCACAGAAATATCTGTAGACTGCTCCATCACAGCAATGTCAAGCTGTTGGCTACTCCACCACAGTAATATCTGTTGACTACTCCATCACAGTAATAACTGTTGACTACTCCATCAAAGTAATATCTGTTGACTACTCCACCACAGTAATATATGTTGACTACTCCATCACAGTAATATTTGTTGACTACTCCACCACAGTAATATCTGTTGACTACTCCATCACAGTAATATATGTTGACTACTCCACCACAGTAATATATGTTGACTACTCCACCACAGTAATATCTGTTGACTACTCCATCACAGTAATATCTGTTGACTACTCCACCACAGTAATATCTGTTGACTACACCACCACAGTAATATCTGTTGACTACTCCATCACAGTAATATCTGTTGACTACACCACCACAGTAATATCTGTTGACTACTCCATCACAGTAATAACTGTTGACTACTCCACCACAGTAATATCTGTTGACTACTCCACCACAGTAATATATGTTGACTGCTCCACCACAGAAATATCTGTAGACTGCTCCATCACAGCAATGTCAAGCTGTTGGCTACTCCACCACAGTAATATCTGTTGACTACTCGACCACAGTAATATCTGTTGACTACTCCACCACAGTAATATATGTTGACTGCTCCACCACAGAAATATCTGTAGACTGCTCCATCACAGCAGTGTCAAGCTGTTGGCTAATCCACCACAGTAATATCTGTTGACTACTCCATCACAGTAATATCTGTTGACTACTCCACCACAGTAATATATGTTGACTACTCCATCACAGTTATATCTGTTGACTACTCCACCACAGTAATATATGTTGACTGCTCCACCACAGTAATATCTGTTGACTGCTCCATCACAGCAATGTCAAGCTGTTGGCTAATCCACCACAGTAATATCTGTTGACTACTCCATCACAGTAATATCTGTTGACTACTCCACCACAGTAATATATGTTGAGTACTCCATCAAAGTAAAATATGTTGACTACTCCACCACAGTAATATATGTTGGCTACTCCACCACAGTAATATTTGTTGACTACTCCACCACAGCAATGTCAAGCTGTTGGCTACTCCACCACAGTAATATCTGTTGACTACTCCACCACAGCAATGTCAAGCTGTTGGCTACTCCACCACAGTAATATCTGTTGACTACTCCATCACAGTAATATCTGTTGACTACTCCACCACAGCAATGTCAAGCTGTTGGCTACTCCAACACAGTAATATCTGTTGACTACTCCATCACAGTAATATCTGTTGACTACTCCACCACAGCAATGTCAAGCTGTTGGCTACTCCAACACAGTAATATCTGTTGACTACTCCGCCACAGTAATATATGTTGACTGCTCCATCGCAGTAATATCTGTTGACTACTCCACCACAGTAATATATGTTGACTACTACATCACAGTAATATCTGTTGACTACTCCACCACAGTAATATATGTTGAATACTCCACCACAGCAATGTCAAGCTGTTGCTACTCCACCACAGCAATGTCAAGCTGTTGACGACTCCACCACAGTAATATATGTTGACTACTCCATCACAGTAGTATCTGTTGACTACTCCACCACAGTAATATTTGTTGACTACACCACCACAGTAATATCTGTTGACTACTCCACCACAGTAATATCTGTTGACTACTCCGCCACAGTAATATATGTTGACTACTCCACCACAGCAATGTCAAGCTGTTGGCTACTCCACCACAGTAATATCTGTTGACTACTCCATCACAGTAATATCTGTTGACTGCTCCATCACAGTAATATATGTTGACTACTCCACCACAGCAATGTCAAGCTGTTGACTGCTCCACCACAGTAATATATGTTGACTACTCCATCACAGTAATATATGTTGACTGCTCCATCACAGTAATATATGTTGACTACTTCACCACAGTAATATATGTTGACTACTCCATCACATTAATATATGTTGACACCTCCACCACAGTAATATATGTTGACTACTCCATCACAGTAGTATCTGTTGACTACTCCATCACAGTAATATATGTTGACTACTCCACCACAGTAATATCTGTTGACTACTCCACCACAGCAATGTCAAGCTGGTGACTACTCCACCACAGTAATATATGTTGACTACTCCAACACAGTAATATATGTTGACTACTACATCACAGTAATATATGTTGACTAATCCACCACAGTAATATCCTGTTGACTACTCCACCACAGTGATATCTGTTGACTGCTCCATCACAGCAATGTCAAGCTGTTGGCTACTCCACCACAGTAATTTATGTTGACTGCTCCATCACAGTAATATACAGTAATATATGTTGACTACTCCATCACAGTAATATCTGTTGACTACTCCACCACAGCAATGTCAAGCTGTTGACTACTCCACCACAGTAATATATGTTGACTACTCCACCACAGTAATATATGTTGACTACTCCATCACAGTAATATCTGTTGACTACTCCATCACATAAATATTTGTTGACTACTCCACCACAGTAATATCTGTTGACTACTCCATCACAGTAATATCTGTTGACTACTCCACCATAGTAATATCTGTTGACTACTCCATCACAGTAATATATGTTGACTACTCCACCACAGTCATATCTGTTGACTGCTCCACTAGAGTAATATATATTGACTACTACGCCACAGTAATATATGTTGACTGCTCCACCACAGTAATATATGATGACTGCTCCACCACAGTAATATCTGTTGACTGCTCCAACACAGTAATATATGTTGACTGCTCCACCACAGTAATATATCTTGACTGCTCCACCACAGTAATATATCTTGACTGCTCCACCACAGTAATATATGATGACTGCTCCACCACAGTAATATCTGTTGACTGCTCCAACACAGTAATATATGTTGACTGCTCCAACACAGTAATATCTGTTGACTGCTCCACCACAGTAATATATCTTGACTGCTCCACCACAGTAATATATCTTGACTGCTCCACCACAGTAATATATCTTGACTGCTCCACCACAGTAATATATGTTGACTGCTCCACCACAGTAATATATCTTGACTGCTCCACCACAGTAATATATCTTGACTGCTCCACCACAGTAATATATCTTGACTGCTCCACCACAGTAATATATCTTGACTGCTCCACCACAGTAATATATGTTGACTACTACATCACAGTAATATATGTTGACTAATCCACCACAGTAATATCCTGTTGACTACTCCACCACAGTGATATCTGTTGACTGCTCCATCACAGCAATGTCAATCTGTTGGCTACTCGACCACAGTAATTTATGTTGACTGCTCCATCACAGTAATATACAGTAATATATGTTGACTACTCCATCACAGTAATATCTGTTGACTACTCCACCACAGCAATGTCAAGCTGTTGACTACTCCACCACAGTAATATATGTTGACTACTCCACCACAGTAATATATGTTGACTACTCCATCACAGTAATATCTGTTGACTACTCCATCACATAAATATTTGTTGACTACTCCACCACAGTAATATCTGTTGACTACTCCATCACAGTAATATCTGTTGACTACTCCACCATAGTAATATCTGTCGACTACTCCATCACAGTAATATATGTTGACTACTCCACCACAGTCATATCTGTTGACTGCTCCACTAGAGTAATATATATTGACTACTACGCCACAGTAATATATGTTGACTGCTCCACCACAGTAATATATGATGACTGCTCCACCACAGTAATATCTGTTGACTGCTCCAACACAGTAATATATGTTGACTGCTCCACCACAGTAATATATCTTGACTGCTCTACCACAGTAATATATGATGACTGCTCCACCACAGTAATATCTGTTGACTGCTCCACCACAGTAATATATGATGACTGCTCCACCACAGTAATATCTTTTGACTGCTCCACCACAGTAATATCTGTTGACTGCTCCAACACAGTAATATCTGTTGACTGCTCCACCACAGTAATATATCTTGACTGCTCCACCACAGTAATATACAGTGGGGAAAAAAAGTATTTAGTCAGCCACCAATTGTGCAAGTTCTCCCACTTAAAAAGATGAGAGAGGCCTGTAATTTTCATCATAGGTACACATCAACTATGACAGACAAATTGAGAAAAACATTTCCAGAAAATCACATTGTAGGATTTTTAATGAATTTATTTGCAAATTATGGTGGACAATAAGTATTTGGTCACCTACAAACAAGCAATATGTCTGGCTCTCACAGACCTGTAACTTCTTCTTTAAGAGGCTCCTCTGTCCTCCACTCGTTACCTGTATTAATGGCACCTGTTTGAACTTGTTATCAGTATAAAAGACACATGTCCACAACCTCAAACAGTCACACTCCAAACTCCACTATGGCCAAGACCAAAGAGCTGTCAAAGGACACCAGAAACACAATTGTAGACCTGCACCAGGCTGGGAAGTCTGAATCTGCAATAGGTAAGCAGCTTGGTTTGGAGAAATCAACTGTGGGAGGAATTATTAGGAAATGGAAGACATACAAGACCACTGATAATCTCCCTCGATCTGGGGCTCCACGCAAGATCTCACCCCGTGGGGTCAAAATGATCACAAGAACGGTGAATAAAAATCCCAGAACCACACGGGGGGACCTAGTGAATGACCTGCAGAGAGCTGGGACCAAAGTAACAAAGCCCACCAACAGTAACACACTACGCCGCCAGGGACTCAAATCCTGCAGTGCAAGACGTGTCCCCCTGCTTAAGCCAGTACATGTCCAGGCCCGTCTGAAGTTTGCTAGAGTGCATTTGGATGATCCAGAAGAGGATTGGGAGAATGTCATATGGTCAGATGAAACCAAAATATAACTTTTTGGTAAAAACTATTTGGGTGACAAAGAATGCTGAGTTGCATCCAAAGAACACCATACCTACTGTGAAGCATGGGGGTGGAAACATCATGCTTTGGGGCTGTTTTTCTGCAAAGGGACCAGGACGACTGATCCGTGTAAAGGAAAGAATGAATGGGGCCATGTATCGTGAGATTTTGAGTGAAAACCTCCTTCCATCAGCAAGGGCATTGAATATGAAATGTGGCTGGGTCTTTCAGCATGACAATGATCCCAAACACACTGCCCGGGCAACGAAGGAGTGGCTTTGTAAGAAGCATTTCAAGGTCCTGGAGTGGCCTAGCCAGTCTCTAGATCTCAACCCCATAGAAAATATTTGGAGGGAGTTGAAAGTCCGTGTTGCCCAGCGACAGCCCCAAAACATCACTGCTCTAGAGGAGATCTGCATGGAGGAATGGGCCAAAATACCAGCAACAGTGTGTGAAAACCTTGTGAAGACTTGTTTGACCTGTGTCATTGCCAACAAAGGGTATATAACAAAGTATTGAGAAACTTTTGTTATTGACCAAATACTTATTTTCCACCATAATTTGCAAATAAATTCATAAAAAATCCTACAATGTGATTTTCTGGATTTTTTCCCCTCATTTTGTCTGTCATAGTTGACGTGTACCTATGATGAAAATTACAGGCCTCTCTCATCTTTTTAAGTGGGAGAACTTGCACAATTGGTGGCTGACTAAATACTTTTTTCCCCCACTGTATCTTGACTGCTCCACCACAGTAATATATCTTGACTGCTCCACCACAGTAATATATGTTGACTGCTCCACCACAGTAATATATCTTGACTGCTCCACCACAGTAATATATCTTGACTGCTCCACCACAGTAATATATCTTGACTGCTCCACCACAGTAATATATCTTGACTGCTCCACCACAACAATGTCAATGTTTTTATGAAGGGAAGGTACAGGATCATAGTTACAAAGCTTTGTCAGCTCCATGAGAATCCGTCTGGCATCCTAAATCACAACTTATCTCCTATGTAGTGCACTACCTTTGACAAGGGCCCATAGGGTTCTGGTCGGAAGTAGTGCACTATAGGGAATAGGTTGCAATTTGGGATGCAGTCGCCCACTTCCTCTCCACATGTTCGTAATTTATTTGAGTCTTTCTACTCCAACAATGACAGCCAGGATTTGATTAAAACAAACAGCTGTCCATTATAATTAGGACATAATCATAGCGTGGAGCTTTCTTATCTCTGTCAGATGTTTATACAAACCGAATTCAGGACTTGTGCAAAGATAAATCAATCGAGGTTTTAAATCTGCACAGAAGCTGTTTGAGAGAGGCTCAATATAAGTGTATATTTCTTTTAACAACAGGCCTTGTGTGCTTTTCATGGTTCGTCTTTTTTTGTTGTAATTATTGTGTTGAGAGAAAAGATTCACACAAGAAGAACATAAACATACTGTTAAAGCATTACTACTTATTCTAAAGAACATGCCAGAAATCCAGAAATCAAAACACAAGCTGGTGTAAGAGATATCAAGACCAAACAGAGTCTGCCAGATAAAACAGTGCCTTGAAAACTATGTGCATTGAGAGAGATGAAACAAAGGGAGATACAAGCCAAGTTCTGTAGCAAGCCAGCCCTAGCCAAACCAAAGCCACTCTCTGGTAGCGAACCGGACAATGTGCAGATGGACCTGGCTTCACGGTGGGGTGAGGGATTAGGCATCCCCCTTGTGTTTTCATGGAGAGGAGGTACTGCAGAGTAGGATATACTATACACCACCTCATCCAGGGGGAAGAAACAACTCAATGAGTTACCTAGCTACCTTCTAACGCCCATACACTTCTACAAACCAACATTATACATACAGAAAAGAGCGAGAGAGAGGGAAACCATGTTGCATGATAACAGCAGTCTGCCTTCCAATCCCCCCCCCCCACCCCTTTGAATGATAAACAGGGCTCACTTAGGAGTGGATGAGAGCAGATTAGCTTTGCTGTCTAAGATAAAAAATCATCCTGGATACAACACCTAGACCTGGACAAATCTGTTTGGAGAAAATTGTGATTTGAAAACAATGGCTATATATATATATATATATACACAGTGCCTTCAGAAAGTATTCATACCCCTTGACTTATTCCACATTTTGTTGTGTTATAGTCTGAATTCAAAATGGATTGAATTTTTAATTTTTCTCACCCATCTACCCACAATACACCACCATTTCAAAGTGAATACAAGTTTTTAGAATTGATTGCAAATTTATAAAAAATGAAATAAAATAAATATCTAATTTACATAAGTATTCACACCCCTGAGTCAATACATGTTAGAATCACCTTTGGTAGTGATTACAGCTTTGAGTCTTTCTGGGTAAGTCTCTATGAGCTTTGCACAACTGGATTGTACAATATTTGCACATTATTATTTATAAAATTATTCAATCTCTGTCAAGCTGCTTGATCATTGCTAGACAGCCATTTCCAAGTCTTGCCATAGATTTACATGCCGATTTAAGTCAAAACTGTAACTTGGCCACTCAGGAACATTCTAAGTCGTCTTGGTAAGCAACTATATTTGGCATTGAATTTTAAGTTATTGTCCTGCTGAAAGGTGAATCTGTCTCCCAGTGTCTGTTGGAAAGCAAACTGAACCATGTTTTCCTCTAGGACTTTGTCTATCCTAAAAAAAGTTTTTTACTCTGTTCTTTTCACTCTGTCATTTAGGTTAGTATTGTGGAGTAACTACAATGTTGTTGATCCATCTTCAATTTTCTCCTATCACAGCCATTAAACTCTGTAACTGTTTTAAAGTCACCATTGGCCTTATAGTAAAATCCCTGAGTGGTTTCTTTCCTCTCAGGCAACTGAGTTAGGAAGGACGCCTGTATCACTGTAGTAACTGTTTGTATATACACCATCCAAAGTCTAATTATTAACTTCACCATGCTCAGAAAGACTCATGTGAAGGCCAAATTACAGAGGAGGAACTTCTTGATGCAATTAAATCCTTTAAGTTCGGGAAAACTCCAGGGCTGGGTGGCGTACCAGACCAAACCTCTTTTGATATACTAAGAGGACCGTTATTAGCACGTTATAACCTATAATATAATCCCATAAAAATGGTAGATTAACAGACACTCAACAAAAAGGTCTGAATTTATTATTACTGAAACAGGATCCAAGTGGTAAATATATAGATCCAGTCCATAAAAAAAAAAGAAATCTAGCAAAATGTATAGCGCAAAGAATTAAAAGGGTATTGTCGGCTATTATTCATCCTAATCAGACAGGTTTTTTACATGGACGATACATTGGAGATAATATAAGGCAAGTACTGGAAACAATAGAACACTATGAAAAATCTGGGAACCCAGGCCTGCTATTCATAGCTGACTGGAATATTTAAATTTTGGAGAATCTCTTATACAATGAGTTAAAGTTCTGTATAGTCACCCTAGGTGTCAAATAGTCAATAATGGCTACTTAAACAAATCAACATATATAGTATTTTTGAGATTCTTCAAAGTGGCCAACCTTTGCCTTGATGACAGCGTTGCACACTCTTGGCATTCTCTCAACCAACTTCATGAGGAATGCTTTTTCAACAGTCTTGAAGGAGTTCCCACATATACTAAGCACTTGTTGGCTGCTTTTCCTTCACTCTGTGGTCCAACATATCCCAAACCATATCAATTGGGTTGAGGTCGGGTGATTGTGGAGGCCAGGTCATCTGATGCAGCACTCCATAACTCTCCTTCTTGGTCAAAATGACCTTACACAGCCTGAAGGTGTGTTTTGGGTCATTGTCCTGTTGAAAAACAAATGATAGTCTCACTAAGCGCAAACCAGATGGGATGGCATATCAATTCAGAATGCTGTGGTAGCCATGCTGGTTAAGTGCGCCTTGAATTCTAAATAAATCACTGACAGTGTCACCAGCAAAGCACCCCCACACCATCACACCTCCTCCTTCATGCTTCACGGTGGGAACCACACATGTGGAGATCATCCGTTCACCTACTCTGCGTCTCACAAAGACACAGCGGTTGGAACCAAAACTCTCAAATTTGGAATCATCAGACCAAAGGACAGATTTCTACCGGTCTAATGTCCATTGCTCATGTTTCTTGGCCCAAGCAGGTCTCTTCTTATTGTTGGTGTCCTTTAGTAGTGGCTTCTTTGCAGCAATTCGACCATGAAGACCTGATTCACGCAGTCTCCTCTGAACAGTTGATGTTGAGATGTGTCTGTTACTTGAACTCTGTGAAGCATTTATTTGGGCTGTAATCCGAGGTGAAGTCAACTCTAATGAACTTATTCTCTGCAGCAGTGGTAACTCTGGGTCTTCCATTCCTGTTGCGGTCCTCATGAGAGCCAGTTTCATCATCGCGTTTGATGGTTTTTGCGACTGCACTTGAAGAAACGTTCAAAGTGCTTGATATTTTCCGTATTGACTGACCTTCATGTCTTAAAGTAATGATGGACTTTCGTTTCTCTTTGCTTATTTGAGCTGTTCTTGCCATAATATGGACTTGGTTTTTTACCAAATAGGGCTATCTTCTGTATGCCACCCCTACCTTGTCACAACACAACTGATTGGCTCAAACTCATTAAGAAGGAAAGAAATTCCACAAATTAACTTTTAACAAGGCACACCTATTAATTGAAATGCATTCCAGGTGACTACCTCATGAAGGCAAAGGGTGGCTACTTTGAAGAATCTCAAATATAAAATATATTTTGATTTATTTAACACTTTTTTTGGTTACTACATGATTCCATATGTGTTATTTCATAGTTTTGATGTCTTCACTATTATTCTACAATGTAGAAAATTGTAAAAATAAAGAAAAACCCTTGAATGAGTAGGTGTTCTTAACTTTTGACTGGAACTGTATATATAAATAGTGGATTTTAGTAGTATGTCCTTTCTCATAGATCACTTATGTCAAAATAAAACAGAACACCACTCAACAACAACCATCTCTCCACAGTCCAGATCATAGTGTGAGCCTGCTCAGTTGTAGAACAAGTATATTTTGCACTCTACAACCCTGCTATGTACAGGTGAGATGAAGCCTGAAGAAATCGTTGTCCTTGTTAAATATTGTGCAATGCGTCACTTCATATGACTCATATGAATATGCATTTTCCTTGTCAGGACAGTAATTACTTCATCATTAGCGCTCTGGCCATGATAACTATGTAATGGAGGAGGGTCAGTGAAGGAGATGAGTAACCTTGCCTGAGACCTGGAGACTTCGATTAGCTCCCCAAGCTAAAGGCTTTAGTTTAAAGGGTTAACACGGTATTGTGGTGTGTCTTGCAGGAGGCCGGATTTCATCCCTGTCGGTTACATTTGGACAATCCCAAGGCTTTACATACATAATAGAATTCAGTGAACTGAACTTCTAGGCCTGGGTTAAGTGCTGCAATATACAATATGTGAGAAAAATTGATTTATTGTAAGAAGACGAAAGTGAAAAATAGATGAAAGGTAACAGAAGACATGAAGGTCATGTGTCGCAATATAATTCCATTTGCGGTCATGTGGTCTGGCCTCTGTAAGGGAGAAAAAAAGGGTGCTGTGTCTTTTGTTGCCATAGGGCCAAGTCAGGTGGAGCAGTGCTAT
This sequence comes from Coregonus lavaretus, assembly GCF_964263955.1. Classification (NCBI taxonomy): domain Eukaryota; kingdom Metazoa; phylum Chordata; class Actinopteri; order Salmoniformes; family Salmonidae; genus Coregonus; species Coregonus lavaretus. Next base: position 1,942,110 of record NC_140016.1, read on the forward strand.
CAAACGTAGAGCAACTGAGAGCATTTGAAAGGAACGTTGTTTCCGCATCGCTGAGCCTTACAGAAAACTTGAAATTAGAAAATTATAACATAAGCAATCCGAACAGAGAACGGAACACATTTCTTCAATTTCAAGAACTGAATTGGACGTATTCCGCACCTTCAGGGCTTTGACGTGGTACAAAGCAGCTCTTGAAGAAAACAACATTACTGTGAAGAAGAACATCCTTTCATGACAATTAAAGAATTACCCACGATGCAAGACAAGACGATCTAACACCTTACAAAAAAACTCACAATGTGACATCTGCTTAAAAGGAATGGCTTTTGGTTGAAGCTACTTGTATTTCATTGACCTGACTAATGAAAAAGCAAAACAACAACTCTGTCCCTTCATTAAAACATATTATTAATATCTGGCTGAAAACAGTGCCTTCATTTAACATATTGTTAATATCAGGCTGAAAACAGTGCCTTCATTTAACATATTGTTAATATCTGGCTGAAACACAGTGCCTTCACTTAACACATTGTTAATATCTGGCTGAAAACAGTGCCTTCATTAAACATATTGTTAATATCAGGCTGAAAACAGTGCCTTCATTAAACATATTGTTAATATCAGGCTGAAAACAGTGCCTTCATTAAACATATTGTTAATATCAGGCTGAAAACAGTGCCTTCATTAAACACATTGTTAATATCAGGCTGAAAACAGTGCCTTCATTTAACATATTGTTAATATCTGGCTGAAAACAGTGCCTTCATTTAACATATTGTTAATATCTGGCTGAAACACAGTGCCTTCATTTAACATATTGTTAATATCAGGCTGAAAACAGTGCCTTCATTAAACATATTGTTAATATCAGGCTGAAACACAGTGCCTTCATTTAACATATTGTTAATATCTGGCTGAAACACAGTGCCTTCACTTAACATATTGTTAATATCTGGCTGAAAACAGTGCCTTCATTTAACATATTGTTAATATCAGGCTGAAAACAGTGCCTTTACTACAATCTTCATCATCGTTTCAAAGTTAAACTGACAGGTAGCGACGGGCCCAAATCATATAATGTTAATGGCCATAGAACATAGCATGGAACTCCAACATTTACACATGGAATGGTTCCACGCCCTGAGTGTTTGCCTTGCCTTGATTGCATGAATATAAATGGCTTAAGGATGAATAAAATAATTTGGTTGAGACAATGCATTGGGAAATGGTTAGGAAATGACATGCAGTACTGTTAGACTTACGTTGGCTGAGGTTATCTTGCTGAGATGACAGGCCTCCTGTAATAACACATGGGGAAATAAAGTTATTGTATGCTGTCCATGATTGCACGCCTGCTGCATTCAACCACAGTATTGACTTTAGCTGTAATTAAGAGTCGAGCTTTAAAAATGGTTAATATGGAATGCCATCCCCAGGGAGACGATTGATGTCAAATGTTATTTTTTGTTATTTTGTCTGGATGTTGTTGGAAAACGCTCCGATAAACGTTTGTGATATAAGCATGGTCAAAGTTCATCTGTAAACTCAAAGATGGCTTTCTGTTTCAGATAGAATTGAGACTTCAGATGTATATTGATTTCTTAGGGAGAGAATGAAGGTTGTAAGTTAAATTGTTATGCTGCTCAGTCGGAAAACAAACCCTCGTAAGAAATGTTAGTGCATGTTCAATGCAGAACCTGATATCACCACGACAACACAAGCCAATAATAACTGACACTGATAAAGATGTGTTGGCATGTCAGCGGTGAAAGAGCACTGAATATCAAACGAAGCGTAAACAATTAACAATAAACAGTGACAAGCTTCTAAATTGGGAACAAAAGAGGCCCGCAAGGCTGCAGAATAGAGCCTCCTCTCCCAAGGGGACCAGATAATAGCTCAGAGTGAGACAACAGTATTTAATTTTCTACCACCAAATTTGTTTTCTTTGTGCTGTGTATAATAATCTGACTACATGACTTGATTTGCAAAGAAGAAAGCGAGATCTGAGGGCGAAGAGAAACGTTGATGAGGAAGGACAAGCTGAGAGGGTTACTGACTGAGGTGAAATGATTAACAAGAAGTACAGTATCATCTCATAAAGAAACCCCCCCCCCCCCACCCACTAAGGTGAATGATGAACAGGAACTAGGAAGTGAGTATATTTATACAGGAAGTACAGTATCTGTAAACAAATCAAGAGATCACGCTTTTTCACTGAATGACAGTGGAGCTGTGAGCGTGTAAAGTCAGCTCTGGGTTTTATGTTTTGTGAATGTGATACAACAGCAACAGAACCCAGTGCATGCTTCAGTACAAACACAATGTCCCTGACATAGAAAACAAAATGTGCCTTATTAGGTCACAAGTATGTGGTGCGATGTAGCAACATTCACAAGCTAACAGGCAAGCGCCGTCTATCACGGTTTAAATGATACGGGTGAAAACGTAATGCCAAGCTGTGCATTTCCAATAGCCCTGTGCAAACCAATTAGCAGGAGAACGAAGAGAATGCTTTGGTCAAGTTTAAAGTGTGTTCTTGTCTCATAGCAGTGAAAAATAGAGCAACCCTGTTAACATTCATGAATGCGACTGAGCCCGCTGTGTCGGTAGCCAGAGGATCCATACGTGTGTGCAGCCCAGTAATGGAAAATATCAATACGCCATCGGAGCACTGCCGGCATCTCAAATGACACCCTATTCCTTAAATATAGTGCACTACGTTTGACCGGGACCCATAAAGCCAAGCGACAATCCTTCTTCAGGCAGAGTAAGAAAAGAGTAATCAACCCAAATTAAATGAGCAAGTACCTGGTCAAACCATGAAAGGAACTGTGGTAGTATTTTGTCAGAAGAGATGTGTTGGTTGTAGAACAACGTTTTGATTGATCTGAACTGCCTGGTTATAGAACATCTAAAGCTAGTCTGATTAGCTCATTATGTCTAGCAGCTAGATCAGTACAGCTGGATCACCTCAGATAATTAGTGGGCTGTAGTTGGTCCACTTACCTACAGTTGAAGTCTGAAGTTTACATACACCTTAGCCAAAATACATTTAAACTCAGTTTTTCACAATTTAATCCTAGTAGAAATTCCCTGTTTTAGGTCAGTTAGGATCACCACTTTAGTTTAAGAGTGTGAAATGTCAGAATAATAGTAGAGAGAATGATTTATTTCAGCTTTTTATTTCTTTCATCACATTCACAGTGGGTCAGAAGTTTACATACACTCAATTAGTATTTGGTAGCATTGCCTTTAAATTGTTTAACTTGGGTCAAACGTATCGGGTAGCCTTCCACAAGTTTCCCATAATAAGTTGGGAGAATTTTGGCCTATTCCTCCTGACAGAACTGGTGTAACTGAGTCAGGTTTGTAGGTCTCCTTGCTCGCACACGCTTTTTCAGTTCTGCCCACAAATGTTCTATAGGATTGAGGTCAGGGCTTTGTGATTGCCACTCCAATACCTTGACTTTGTGGTCCTTAAGCCATTTTGCCACAACTTTGGAAGTATGCTTGGGGTCATTGTCCATTAGGAAGACCCATTTGCGACCAAGCTTTAACTTCCTGACTGATGTCTTGAGATGTTGCTTCAATATATCCACATAATTGTCCTTCCTCATGATGCCATCTATTTTGTGAAGTGCACCAGTCCCTCCTGCAGCAAAGCATCCCCACAGCATGATGCTGCCAACCCGTGCTTCACGGTTGGGATGGTGTTCTTCGGCTTGCAAGGCACCCCCCTTTTTCCTCCAAACATAACGATGGTCATTATGGCCAAACAGTTATATTTTTATTTCATCAGACCAGAGGATATTTCTCTAAAAAGTACGATCTTTGTCCCCATGTGCAGTTGCAAACCGTAGTCTGGCTTTTTTATGGCGGTTTTGGAGCAATGGCTTCTTCCTTGCTGAGTGGCCTTTCAGGTTAAGGTGATTTAGGACTCGTTTTACTGTGGATATAGATACTTTTGTACCTGTTTGCTCCAGCATCTTCATAAGGTCCTTTGCTGTTGTTCTGAGATTGATTTGCACTTTTCGCACCAAAGTAAGTTCATCTCTAGGAGACAGAGCACGTCTCCTCCCTGAGCGGTATGGCGGCTGCGTGGTCCCATGGTGTTTATACTTGCGTACTGTTGTTTGTACAGATGAACGTGGTACCTTCAGGCGTTTGGAAATTGCTCCCAAGGATGAACGAGACTTGTGGAGATCTACAATTTTTTTTCTGAGGTCTTGGCTGATTTCTTTAGATTTTCCCATGACGTCAAGCAAAGAGGAACTGAGTTTGAAGGTAGGCCTTGAAATACATCCACAGGTACCCCTCCAATTGACTCAAACGATGTCAATTAGCCTATCAGAAGAATCTAAAGCCATAACATCATTTTCTGGAATTTTCCAAGCTGCTTAAAGGCACAGTAAACTTCTGACCCACTGGAATTGGGATACAGTGAATTATAAGTGAAATAATATGTCTGTAAACAATTGTTGGAAAAATTACTTGTGTCATGCACAAAGTAGATGTCCCAACTGACTTGCCAAAACTATAGTTTGTTAATAAGAAATTTGTGGAGTGGTTGAAAAACGAGTTTTAATGACTCCAACCTAAGTGTATGTAAACTTCTGACTTCAACTGTAGCTGTAATATTAGCTTGCCATTGAGACTGAAAACTGATTTTTTAAAATGATTTAATGCATCAAACATGAAGACAAATTTAGGAGCTAACATTCTGTACTCGTCATTAAAGAGATGTTTCATTTCCATTTTAACCGTACATTTTCGGTAAGTAGCTGTCAAACAGTTAGCTTTGGTACTATGTATTATGCAACATTTCACGACGCAAATAGCTTTATGTTACAGACCTTACCAACCAATTAAATGTGTGATAACGTAACACAGTTGAACAGAGAAGGTTCTTCAAAAGGTGACCTAATGTAGCTTTAGTTTTCTAGCATATGTATATCACAGTTTACAGGAGAGAATAATGTGTGATCCAGCTCTGTAGTGCTGGGTCGCTGACCCTCTCCTCTCCATCTATATTCCTCTACAGACCAGTGGTTTCCAAGCACCCACAGCCATGCCTGGCAAAGAGATTGAGATAAGTGCATGTGATGGCTCCCCACATCAAAGCGGTAGAAGAGTGTCTTAGCGAGCAGATGCAGTGGGGCTCGAACCCCAGCTTTGATCACTCTCAGCTTTCGGATAATTAAAATATTGGATAAATAATTGATTAAAACACCAGAGGTCATTGTGCTGCCGTGTATCTAGATATCTAGATCCCAATTTATAACAACCTTGAGACTCGTCTTGTCTTTTGCTTTATATCAATAAGTATGTGGGTACAACTCTGAGAGGTACATGGATGAATTGTGCCTCTCCATTCAGCTTCATGAAATAATACATAAAACATCATGACTAACATCACTTAGTCTGTAGATCTAATATGAACATCATGACTGACATCACTTATAGTATGTAGATCTAATATGAACATCATGACTGACATCACTTACAGTCTGTAGATCTAATATGAACATTGTGACTGACATCACTTACAGTCTGTAGATCTAATATGAACATCATGACTGACATCACATACATGTTGACCACACCGCTTGCGTCTCGTGCGCGAGCATTGCAAAATAAATGTACACATACATGTAATTCAATCATTTCATCCAAACTGCTCGTGCACGTCAACGAGCATCTGCGTAGCCAGGCGCTAAAATAGAACTTGGTTCTATTTGTGATGCTTGACGCGCTGCAAGTCCCGCCTCTCCCATCTCCTCATTGGTTTTTAGGAGCATATACCCACGTGGGTGATTGAAAGATGAACTGTGGTACACACTCCAGCCCAGTTGGTGGTGGTAATGCACCTTAAAGTTGGTTGCCAACCGCCATATTAAGTCCAAAGAAGAAGAAGCCTGAAGGAGGAGAGATTACTAGAAACAAACTTGGTTTACCCTTTTATCTGTGGATTAATTGTCAGAGTAGAGGACCTTGTGCATTTGTACTGTCTGTTTAGGCAGTGAGTTCAGATCTGTGTACTGTCTGTCTAGGCAGTGAGTTCAGATCTGTGTACTGTCTGTCTAGGCAGTGAGTTCAGATCTGTGTACTGTCTGTCTAGGGAGTGAGTTCAGATATGTGTACTGTCTGTCTAGGCAGTGAGTTCAGATCTGTGTACTGTCTGTCTAGGCAGTGAGTTCAGATATGTGTACTGTCTGTCTAGGCAGTGAGTTCAGATCTGTGTACTGCCTGTCTAGGCAGTGAGTTCAGATCTGTGTACTGTCTGTCTAGGCAGTGAGTTCAGATATGTGTACTGTCTGTCTAGGCAGTGAGTTCAGATCTGTGTACTGCCTGTCTAGGCAGTGAGTTCAGATCTGTGTACTGTCTGTCTAGGCAGTGAGTTCAGATCTGTGTACTGTCTGTCTAGGGAGTGAGTTCAGATCTGTGTTCTGTCTGTCTAGGCAGTGAGTTCAGATCTGTGTACTTGTCTAGGCAGTGAGTGAAATATCTGAATAATTTGTTTTCTACTGAAAATAGAGTAGATTGGGAGAATGATATGAAATGTTGTGTATGATGCGATACATTAAAGCTTCAGTCAAGTCTTAAAACCTTGACTCCGTGGCCCTTGTTCTCCTAATATTTTAACACTAATGATATCTGGGTTGCTCTCTCCCTCCCTCGGGTCTCTACAGTCTACTGCAGTCAGTCTGCTCACTTCACAGTTTAATTTCACAGTGTAAATAACTTTAAAGACGCGAAGACAGAAACAGAGAGAGAGAGAGAGAGAGAGAGAGCAGAGAGAGTTAATCTTGGCTGAGCTGCCAAAGCAACCCCACTCTTTCACTCATATTACTTCAGTCATGACCGGAGGATCTCTTTGGTGAGTAGCGAGTGGTGAGAGCAGTTGTAGTAAACTTCGGTTCAATGTGTGAATTCTGTGAAATGACGGTAAAGCCCGGGCTGTCATGACAGCTCAGTATTCCCAGCGTCAACGTGGGGCCGTGGACTTGTGCTGCCGAAGAGACAGGTTTGGGTGTTGCCTGTGTTTCTTAACGCGGGATAGGAGACGGCTCTCTCACAACTCGGTCTGCGCTGTCAGTGTTTCGTATGTACAGGCCTACTCCCATCTGCTAGCATTTCAATGCATATGAACCAGACATGGTATTTCTCTCAAACATGGATCAAGTCTACATTCATTACTATAACTTATATGTCTTGCAAACTTGAGATTGTAGGAGATCAGTCTGTTTTACATTTTAAAACAATACATCTCCTAAAATGAAAATAAAACCCTTCACCATTTTACCGTTCGCTTCCTTTATTTGGGTTTTTTTCTTCAAAGCTTAATGACCTATAGCTAGTCATTCACACTGAATAAAGGAAGATCTCTTTACACTACAAGGGTTAAGAGGTGTGAATTCTGCCAGTGTGAGCTATACCACCTTTGTCCTGAGTGTGTAAAGGGGTTGTAGATTTACATTTTAGTCATTTAGCAGACGCTCTTATCCAGAGCGACTTACAGTTAGTGAATACATATTTTTTTATATACTGGCCCCCCGTGTGAATTGAACCCACAACCCTGGCGTTGCAAACGCCATGCTCTATCAACTGAGCTACATCCCTGCCGGCCATTCCCTCCCCTACCCTGGACGACGCTGGGCCAATTGAGCGCCGCCCATGAGTCTACCGGTCGTGGCCGGCTGCGACAGAGCCTGGATTCGAACCAGGATCTCTAGTGGCACAGCTAGCACTGCGATGCAGTGCCTTAGACCACTGCACCACTCAGGAGTCTGCTAGATTCCCTTAAAGTGGCAATATGTAACTTTTTTTGGGAGACCCCACCAAATTCTACTTGAAAAGCAAATTCTACTTGAAAGCAAATATATTGAAGATGTATTTCACAGCGCTTCAGATGGTACAATGATTCTCTACACTATACTAGCTTATTAACTTGTTATTTTGTAACATCAACTGAAATTAGGCGAACTATTAGAGTTTTAGGAACCAGGAAA
>NC_140016.1:1950321-2038264 GCF_964263955.1 Coregonus lavaretus
ATCCGGCTTCTTCACCTGCAGGATTGTCTTAGACCAGCCACCCAGACAGCTGATGAAACTGAGGAGTATTTTTGTCTGTAATAGAGCGCTTTTGTGGGGAAAAAACTCATTCTGATTGGCTGGGCCTGGCTCCCCAGTGGGTGGGCCTATGGCTGCACAGTCATGTATTTGTATTTGTATTTGTATTTATTAGGATCCGCATTAGTTCCTGCCAACGCAGCAGCTACTCTTCCTGGGGTCCAGGAAAATTAAGGCAGTTATATAATTTTTAAAAAACATTACAATACATTCACAACACATTTCACATCACATTAAGTGTGTGCCCCATCTCTACTACCACATATCTACAACACAAACTTAATGTGTACGTGTGTATAGTGCGTGTGTTATCGTGTGTGTGTGTATGTATGTGTCTGTGCCTGTGTGTGTGTCTCTTCACAGTCCTCGCTGTTCCATGAGGTATATTTGTGTCTGTTTTTTAAATATAATTTTACTGCTTGCATCAGTTACTTGATGTGGAATAGAGTTCCATGTAGTCATGACTCTATGTAGTACTGTGCGCCTCCCATAGTCTGTTCTGTACTTGGGGACTGTGAAGAGACCTCTGGTGGCTCTGGTGGCATTTCTTATGGGGTATGCGTGGGTGTCCGAGCTGTGTGCCAGTAGTTCAAACAGACAGCTCGGTGCTCAACATGTCAATACCTCACACAAATACAAGTAGTGATGAAGTCAGTCTCTCCTCCACTTTGAGCCAGGAGAGATTGACATGCATATTATTAATGTTAGCTCTTTGTGTACATCCAAGGGCCAGCCGTGCTGCCCTGTTCTGAGCCAAGTCCCTCTTTGTGGCACCTGACCACAGGACTGAACAGTAGTCCAGCTGTGACAAAACTTGGCCTGTAGGACCTGCCTTGTTGATAGTGCTGTTAAGAAGGTAGAGCAGCACTTTATTATGGACAGACCATTTTAGCTACTGTTGTACCAATGTGTTTTGACAATGACAGTTCACAATCCATTGTTACTCGAAGCAGTTTAGTCTCCTCAACTTGCTCAATTTCCACATTATTCATTACAATATTTAGTTGAGGTTTAGGGTTTAGTGAATGATTTGTCCTAAATACAATGCTTTTAGTTTTTGAAATATTTAGGACTAACTTATTCCTTGCCACCGATTCTGAAATGAACTGCAGCTCTTTGTGAAGTGTTGCAGTCATTTCAGTCACTATAGTAGCTGACATGTATAGTGTTGAGTCATCTGCATACATAGGCACACAGGCTTTACTCAAATAATTCCTGATTCTACCTGGATTATGTTGGAGAGGCTTCCATTAAAGAACACCCTCTGTGTTCTGTTAGACAGGTAACTCTTTATCCACAATATAGCAGGGGGTGTAAAGCCATAACACATACATTTTTACAGCAGCAGACTATGATCGATAATTTCAAAAGCCGCACTGAAGTCTAACAAAACAGTCCCCACAATATTTGTATCATCAATTTCTCTCAGCAAATCATCAGTCATTTGTGTAAGTGCTGTGCTTGTTGAATGTCCTTCCCTGTAAGCGTGTTGAAAGTCTGTTGTCAATTTGTTTACTGTAAAATAGCATTGTATCTGGTCAAACACAATTTTTCCCAAAAGTTTACTAAGGTTTGGTAACAGGCTGATTGGTCGGCTATTTGAGCCAGTAAAGGGGGCTTTACTATTCTTAGGTAGCAGAATGACTTTTGCTTCCCTCCAGGCATGAGGACACACAGTTTCTAGTAGGCTTAAATTGAAGATATGGCAAATAGGAGAGGCAATATCGTCCGCTATTGTTCCTCAGAAATTTTTCATCCAAGTCAGACCATCCATTGTTGATAAACAACAATAATTTTTCCACCTCTTCCACACTCACTTTACAGAATTCAAAATTACAACGCTTGTCTTTCATTTTGGTCAGATATACTTGGATGTGTAGTGTCAGCATTTGTTGCTGGCATGTCATGCCTAGATTTGCTAATCTTGCTAATGAAAAAAATCATTAAAGTAGTTGATAATATCAGTGGGTTTTGTGATGAATGAGCCATCTGACTCAATGAATGATGGAGCTGAGTTTGCCTTTTTGCCCAAAATAGTATCATTCTTTATGTCATTTATGTTTGTTTCTTTGTGTAGTTTCTTCTTCTTTTTATTCAGTTTAGTCACATGATTTCTCAATTTGCAGTACGTTGCCAATCGGTTGTGCAGCCAGACTTATTTGCCATTCCTTTTGCCTCATCCCTCTCGACCATACCATTTTTCAATTCATCATCAATCCAAGGGTATTTAACAATTTCTACAGTCATTTTCAAAATGCAATTAGTAACTGGAATAAGCAAGTTCATAAATGTGTCAAGTGCAGCGTCTGGTTGCTCCTCATTACACACCACAGACCAGCAAATATTCTTTACATCATCAACATAGGAATCACTACAAAACGTATTGTATGACCTCTTACACACAATATTAGGCTCAGCCTTTGGAACTTTGGTTTTCCTAGATATGGCTACTATATTGTGATCACTACAGCCAATGGATCTGGATACTGCTTTCAAGCAAATTTCTGCAGCACTAGTAAAGATGTGATCAATATATGTTGATGATTTAATTCCTGTGCTGTTTGTAACTACCCTGGTAGGTTGACTGATAACCTGAACCAGGTTGCAGGCACTGGTTACAGTTTGAAGCTTTCTCTTGAGTGGGCAGCTTGATGAAAGCCAGTCAATATATAAATCACCCAGCAAATATACCTCTCTGTTGATATCACATACATTATCAAGCATTTCACACATGTTATCCAGATACTGACTGTTAGCACTTGGTGGTCTATAGCAGCTTCCCACCAGAATGGGCTTTAGGTGAAGCAGATGAACCTGTAGCCATTTTACTTCATCAGTATTTAACATGAGATCCATAGATTAGGGCCCAATGAATTTATTTCCTTATAATTCCTTATATTAACTGTAAAATAGTTGAAATCGTTGCATGTTGCGTATATATTTTTGTTCAGTATATATTCTCAACCATCATGTTAACAGTATATACATAAAGCAGAGATGTTACAACAACTAAAAATCCCACATACCATATGCCTACATAAAGCTGAATAAACTCCCATATACAATACGCCTACATAAAGCTGAATAAACTCCCATATACCATAAGCCTACATAAAGCTGAATAAACTCCCATATACAATACGCCTACATAAAGCTGAATAAACTCCATATACAATACGCCTACATAAAGCTGAATAAACTCCCATATACCATAAGCCTACATAAAGCTGAACAAAGGATAAATACAAGTACACCTTTGTGTTGGGGTTTGTCCTTTTCAGGCTTGTCTCAAGGTGAAGCCCATTCTGGCTGTCAAGGCTGTTCTGCAGCTCGACAGGATCCGTTTTCAAGACACAGCCATCCCTTCGCCTCAGATAATAACTTCATCATAATTGGCTTGGCGATGCTCATGAGGGTTGAATTGTCAGTTGCGGAGGGAGCTGAATTGATTCATTGCTTGATTTAATTACGTATCAAAATTCAATTAGACATGCTTTAAAACTAAATCTAAGTGACTTTTATCACGCTGTCCCTTGAAATCAATGCCCAACTGAAGGACACCCTTCATTATAGTGCGACGTCTAACCTAATAATCATCATCTCTTGTAGCGGAATCACTGACGTGAGCTGAAAAGATGAATGTGGAATGAACACATTACCATACAGGTTTAGTATGATATGAAATGTTTTTTTTGTTGTTTTTTTCTGTTCTTTCTCACGCTTCAAGCGACATCAAACAACATGCAGCAACCACTTGCTCACTGAGAAAATAACTAGATACAGACATTCAGTGAAGTGATTCAGGAGGAAAGTCACTGAGAGATAATATGCAACAAAATGCTCTCAGAAGGTACAGTAGACTACAGGTAAGCCAGTATTAAAAAATGTACGCACTCACTAACTGTAAGTCGCTCTGGATAAGAGCGTCTGCTAAATGACAAAAAAAAAAAAAAAAAAAAATTTGTACGCAGCCGTCTGGCTTCTAACACACGTCAGTCTGTGCCTGTGTCCCGATTGGTGCCCTTACAGGGCACACATTTAGTGTGAAGGATTGAATAGGGTGCCATTTGGGACGCAACATGTACACCTCCACACTCCCCCCCCCCCCCCCCCTCCACGAGACATTCAGCAAGAAAAATGCCTTTTTTTGGTGAGGTACATTGATCTCTAACCACTATGCAATTGCAGGGCGTCACGGTAGCTCTGCTTAAAAAGGTGACAGAGGGAAAAATGATTCGAGCCGGGGGGTCATTGGCCATGCATAGCCCATTTCAACAGCATTGTAAATATGTCAAGAGTGGAAAGGTGTCAGGGATGGAAGAAAAAGTAGCATGCCTGTTGTAGTGTCAACCTTTGGCATCGGCTTAGCAAGATTTCACGGTGACACATGCATTGTTAATGTGTTTAATCTTTCTCCCTCTATTGAAATGTTTGACACTTTTTTTTCATTGAGACTGACAGAGGTATTGTTGCCAGACTACGATGTGATGGTCCACAGTCAACCCACTGTATTACAGGTCTCAGACTACGATATGACGGTCCACCTATCTGTGATTCCCCGCTCCAACCCTTCAGTCTGTTTCTCCCGCCTATCTGTATCCCCTTTGTCATTTCATAGCTGTCTCAATAAAGTGTCAAAATACCCCCTCAAATATATATATTTTAATTAAATATTTCGCTTCATTGATTTGTTAATTTCATTTAACCAAAATAATCTAAGAATAAATCCAACTGAATATGTTGCTCAAAGTATCTTTCATGAGGATAACCAAAGAGAGAGACAATAGAGTGATTGATGTCATTGGGAGTTTTTTGTTTTTTGTTTTAAATGAATCACCTTGCATTTCATATTTCGCCACGTAACTCTGATTTTAGAGGATTTGGGGTAATTCAATATTTGTAGAGATCACGATTCTTTTCACATAATGTTGTATGTATGTCTGAAGAAAGAAAAGTATATTTCAATACTAGTATTAAGCTTGTTTTGCCATGAGGTACAATGGATGTTGATGAACGGATATCAAAACTGTCATCCAAAATGGACATTCAATGAGGGCAGCACCCATTCCCACATTAATTGTTGTCAATGGAAGAGGCAAGTGCAATATCCACAATTTTTTTTTTTGCAGTTCAACCTCCAGTTAGTGTTGGTGGTGTGAACGCTGAGCTTGACAATGCCTGCCAAAACGGTATAAAATGGCAAATTATCAAATACATAAAACAATGTTAAACATCACGACACTTCAGTCAAAGGCATCTCATTCTGCACCAGACAGGACTCGAAACATCATAATGGTGTTTAGAAGCTTTAGAGAGACAAAACCACACCAATAGAAAAGGCATCTAATTCTGCACTAAACAGGACACGAAACACAAAAATAATGTTCAATATTTTCTGTTAGTGCTGCCAGTCCCTGGCAAGGTTTTGCACAACACTTGATTAAGTTGGTTAATTAATTAACACACCATGTAATGACTCAGAACATCTCAGGATGATGTGTTTCAATACTACAGCAAAGTTAATGTTTTTGTCTCCTTCGAGTTGGTGGCAGCTCAGTTGCCACTAGTTTTGGTGTTAAAAAAGCACTTCATTTTAACAGTGTATGACATGTAACAGCTGTGTTGATGTATTTAGGTTGCTATGTGGCAGGCATGACTTCATGCATGACTCTCCATTTCAATATTAACTACTAAAATCCTTCAAAATATTACTAACATATCGACCTAGCTTTGGCTCTTAAAGCATTTATAGTAATTTATTTATCCTGACTCACAAAAACAACTCACACAAACGTTTCCTAACTAAAGTAATGAAAATACTAATCTAACAAACCCAACCCATTGTATCCTTCCTTTGTAGCGCCACGAGCATCAGCCTGGCAGGTCATTTTGAAGTAGGCTAAGTGATACTGGTAAGTGAGAGATACTGTACCTGTCAGTGGGCTTTTTAATATTACAAATGAGGACCACTCTCAGCCGCATTTCTCCCGTTCGTTTGCTCACTACCTTCGGGAGAAACAAGTAGTGAGAGTGACTGGTAAAAAAAAAAAACCTGACACAAGCGCAAGGTCATTTGTTTATATCTCCCAATGAAAAGGTAATAAAAACAAAGTAATAGCCTGTAAAATAAGGCAATAGGTCGGATTGTTCAAGAAGGGCAACTAAGGATGAAACAAAGAGTAGGCTAAAGGAAGACATTTTTTAAAAGTCTAAGCACTCTTTGGTCTGACCGCCCAGACCGCCATTAAGCCTATCAATAATATATTAGCATTACCAGCACTCAAAACAACCCTTCCCCCTCCAGTCAAACCATCATAGCCTGCATCGTAAATATTATCTTAAACAGTGCTACTAGAGCAATGCAAACGGCTAATTGGTTAGCTGTCTTCAGTTGCATCAAAGCTAGGACCGTCACGTTTGTGTGTATCGACAGTACCGTATATCACATTTTGAGGATTAAGACGTTTTACGGCGGCACAATATTTCCTGATATTCAACAGTGGCATTCTGTTATACACTGAGTATACCAAACATTAGGACCAGCCAAAATAACAATTTTGGAACCCTATATCCTAAGAGTGTATAACAGGGAATCCCCCCAAAAAATCTAAAGGAAGTTTGTTCTGAAGTGTCTATCCTATATCTGAGAGATATAATTCTTTTTCTTTTTTTTTTTTTTCTTTTTTTTTTTACATGTATTTAACCCCTTATTTGTGACACTAAACAGTCTCCATATATACAGTACTTGCATTCATTTTTTCAACTGGTACCGGGGGACCTTCAGACAAGTCTTGTGAGGCCTGTGGGCGTCCTAGAGCAAAACAACCGACATGTACGTGTTTGTGAGAGTCTCACCTTTCTACAGATGGGTGTTCAGACGCTACAGACGGAAGCGCAGACATGGACTCCCGGGGGTCATAACCTGTCTCCTCCCTTCCAGCTACACTGATTGAAGTGGATTTAACAAGTGACATCAATAAGGGATCATAGCTTTCACCTGGATTCACCTGGTCAGTCTATTTCATGGAAAGAGCAGCTGTTCTTAATGGTTTGTATACTCAATGTATACTTGCAGTATTTTTCAGACTATTTTAAAATGCTAATATCCATTTATACAAGCCTGGTAAAACATTGATCAATCCTGAGCCAATCGCACAGATGTATCCCCACCCACCCAAAGCGCACAAACATGTCTTCCCTAAATATGTTGATGGCAGTTTTTGGAAGTTGAGAACAATACAATTATGTAATTGATGCTATTCAAAGCCATGTGTGGTATGATAGAGCTGTCTCTCTTTCCCAGTATGCCCCAGCCAGTGGGTTCCAACACGTACCACCAAAAACAAAGTTTGCCTCTTCCAAAGAGAGAGTTTTCCCACAGAAACAACCTACTGATCATAGTAATATCTTTGTAGCCAGTGTTTGCTGCAGGAGACATCTCCCATTGTCTTCCTACTCCAAGCCTCACACTGGAATGGCGCCGGAGAAGATGGCTGCCGTTTTACAGCCCTCTAACCAATCGTACTACTATGTGTGTTTTTTCGCATTATTTGTAATTTATTCTGTACATAATGTTTCTGCTTACGTACACACTCCAACCAGAAGCCATGGATTACAGGCAACATCCTCACTGAGCTAAAAGGTAGAGCTGCCGCTTTCAAGGAGCGGGACTCTAACCCGGACGCTTATAAGAAATCCCGCTATGCCCTCCGACGAACCATCAAACAGGCAAAGAGTCAATACAGGACTAAGATTGAATCGTACTACACCGGCTCTGACGCTCGTCGGATGTGCAGAGCTTGAAAACTATTACAGACTACAAAGCTGCCCAGTGACACAAGCCTACCAGACGAGCTAAATCACTTCTATGCTCGCTTCGAGGCATGCAACACTGAAGCATGCATGAGAGCATCGGCTGTTCCGGATGACTATGTGATTACGCTCTCCGTAGCCGATGTGAGTAAGACTTTAAAGCAGGTCAACATTCAAAAGGCCGCAGGGCCAGACGGATTACCAGGACGTGTACTCCGAGCATGCGCTGACCAACTGGCAACTGTCTTCACTGACATTTTCAACATGTCCCTGACTGAGTCTGTAATACCAACATGTTTCAAGCAGACCACCATAGTCGCTGTGCCCTAAGATAACCTGTCTAAATGACTACCGACCCGTAGCACTGACGTCTGTAGCCATGAAGTGCATTGAAAGGCTGGTCATGGGGCACATCAACACCATTGTCCCAGAAATCCTAGACCCACTCCAATTTGCATACCGCCCCAACAGATCCACAGATGATGCAATCTCTATTGCACTCCACAATGCCCACTCCCACCTGGACAAGAGGAACACCTTCGTGAGATTGCTATTCATTGACTACAGCTCAACAATCAATACCATAGTGCCCTCAAAGCTCATCACTAAGCTAAGGACCCTGGGACTAAACACCTCCCTCTGCAACTGGATCCTGGACTTCCTGATGGGCCGCCATCAGGTGGTAAGGGTACGAAACAACACATCTGCCACGCTGATCCTCAACACGGGGGCCCCTCAGGGGTGCGTGCTCAGTCCCCTCCTGTACTCCCTGTTCACCCATGACTGCATGGCCAGGCACGACTCCAACACCATCATTAAGTTTGCCGACGACAAAACAGTGGTAGGCCTGATCACCGACAATGATGAGACAGCCTATAGGGAGAAGGTCAGAGACCTGGCCGTGTGGTGCCAGGAAAACAACCTCTCCCTCAATGTGATCAAGACAAAGGAGATGATTTTGGACTACAGGAAAAAAAGAGGACTGAGCTCGTCCCCATTCTCATCGACAGGGCTGTAGTGGATGGGTTGAGAGCTTCAAGTTCCTTGGTGTCTACATCACCAACAAACTATCATGTTCCAAACACACCAAGACAGTCGTGAAGAGGGCACGACAAAGCCTATTCCCCCTCATGAGACTGAATAGATTTGGCATGGGTCCTCAGACCCTCAAAAAGTTATACAGCTGCACCATCGAGAGCATCCTGACTGGTTGCATCAATGCCTGGTATGGCAACTGCTCGGCCTCTGCCATCCAGGACCTCTATACCAGGCGGTGTCAGAGGAAGGCCCTAAAAATTGTCAAAGACTCCCTAGTCATAGACTGTTCTCTCTGCTACCGCACGTCAATCGGTACCGGAGCGCCAAGTCTAGGTCCAAAAGGCTTCTTAACAGCATCTACCCCCAAGCCATAAGACTCCTGAACAGCTAATCATGGCTACCCGGACTATTTGCATTGCCCCCCCCCCCACCCCACCCCACTCCAACCCCCTCTTTTACGCTGCTGCTACTCTGTTTTTATAGATGCATAGTCACTTTAACTCCACCCACATGTACATATTACCTCAATTACCTCGACTAACCGGTGCCCCCGCACATTGACTCTGTACCGGTACCCCCTGTACAGTGGGGGAAAAAAGTATTTAGTCAGCCACCAATTGTGCAAGTTCTCCCACTTAAAAAGATGAGAGAGGCCTGTAATTTTCATCATAGGTACACGTCAACTATGACAGACAAATTGAGAAAAAAAAATCCAGAAAATCACATTGTAGGATTTTTTATGAATTTATTTGCAAATTATGGTGGAAAATAAGTATTTGGTCACCTACAAACAAGCAAGATTTCTGGCTCTCACAGAACTGTAACTTCTTCTTTAAGAGGCTCCTCTGTCCTCCACTCGTTACCTATATTAATGGCACCTGTTTGAACTTGTTATCAGTATAAAAGACACCTGTCCACAACCTCAAACAGTCACACTCCAAACTCCACTATGGCCAAGACCAAAGAGCTGTCAAAGGACACCAGAAACAAAATTGTAGACCTGCACCAGGCTGGGAAGACTGAATCTGCAATAGGTAAGCAGCTTGGTTTGAAGAAATCAACTGTGAGAGCAATTATTAGGAAATGGAAGACATACAAGACCACTGATAATCTCCCTCGATCTGGGGCTCCACGCAAGATCTCACCCTGTGGGGTCAAAATGATCACAAGAACGGTGAGCAAAAATCCCAGAACCTCACGGGGGGACCTAGTGAATGACCTGCAGAGAGCTGGGACCAAAGTAACAAAGCCTACCATCAGTAACACACTACACCGCCAGGGACTCAAATCCTGCAGTGCAAGACGTGTCCCCCTGCTTAAGCCAGTACATGTCCAGGCCCGTCTGAAGTTTGCTAGAGTGCATTTGGATGATCCAGAAGAGTAATGGGAGAATGTCATATTGTCAGATGAAACCAAAATAGAACTTTTTGGTAAAAACTCAACTCGTCGTGTTTGGAGGACAAAGAATGCTGAGTTGCATCCAAAGAACACCATACCTACTGTGAAGCATGGGGGTGGAAACATCATGCTTTGGGGCTGTTTTTCTGCAAAGGGACCAGGACGACTGATCCGTGTAAAGGAAAGAATGAATGGGGCCATGTATCATGAGATTTTGAGTGAAAACCTCCTTCCATCAGCAAGGGCATTGAAGATGAAACGTGGCTGGGTCTTTCAGCATGACAATGATCCCAAACACACCGCCCGGGCAACGAAGGAGTGGCTTCGTAAGAAGCATTTCAAGGTCCTGGAGTGGCCTAGCCAGTCTCCAGATCTCAACCCCATAGAAAATCTTTGGAGGGAGTTGAAAGTCCGTGTTGCCCAGCGACAGCGCCAAAACATCACTGCTCTAGAGGACATCTGCATGGAGGAATGGGCCAAAATACCAGCAACAGTGTGTGAAAACCTTGTGAAGACTTACAGAAAACGTTTGACCTGTGTCATTGCCAACAAAGGGTAAATAACAAAGTATTGAGAAACTTTTGTTATTGACCAAATACTTATTTTCCACCATAATTTGCTAATAAATTCATTAAAAATCCTACAATGTGATTTTCTGGATTGTTTTCCCTCATTTTGTCTGTCATAGTTGACGTGTACCTATGATGAAAATTACAGGCCTCTCTCATCTTTTTAAGTGGGAGAACTTGCACAATTGGTGGCTGACTAAATACTTATTTTCCCCACTGTATATAGCCTCCCTACTGTTATTTTATTTCACTGCTGGCCTTTAATTATTTTTTATTTTTAATTTTTTACTTATCTATTTTTTACTTAACATTTTTTGTTGTTGTATTTTCTTAAAAACTGCATTGTCGGTTAAGGGCTTGAAAGTAAGCATTTCACTGTAAGGTCTACACCTGTTGTATTCGGTGCATGAGGCAAATAACATTTTATTTTATTTTATTTGTTTCCTGCTGTGGAGATTAATTTATTAACTTATGCCCTCACGGCGCACAGTGCTCAAATTGCATTGGTAAATGCCTTACGATGGCAGGTTCTGCTCAGTGCGCAGCCGTTTAAAAAGTCTGCACAGTAACACAGGTCCCACTCATTCCAGTGGGGATCGATCCCTCGTGAGGGGAAGGCCTCCTTAAAATGCAGACCTGGGCCTTTTCATCCACCTTCTGCTGATGGAGATGTTAAAAATGACAAATAAAGGAAATATCAGCTGTAGATGGCAAACAGTGACTATAATGATTATAAAAGGGGGCGGGGGTCGTTTTTTTTTTGTCTGTCTTTTTTTCAGCATGCAGACCGACTTCCATTCCCTTGGTCTGGTCGGCTGCACCAAAGACGGAGAAGAAGGAGGTACTATATTTCAAGCTGCGCCATACTATCGTCTTTTCTGCCAGGAACGCTTCCACATCCTCTTAATGGTTATCATATTATTGACATTTCCACTGCTCTTTCAGTTTGATATTTTCCCTCCAGAAGGAGCCCGTCAAGGGATTTTTTTCAAAAATCATAAATTCCTTGCAATAAGCCAAACCATGAAAATGATGACCCCACAACCAGCATGAAATATGGTAGCAAACAAGGCTGTTATCTACGCTGTCTATATTTCTGTCTCCAAGTGATGAAATGCGTTTAAGAGCGGTACACAAATTATATCTCGACTTGGCAAGGGATACTGAATGAATAATAGCATCAAGGATGACAGCGAAGGGAAGGGAAAGGTTGGATGAAGATAATAAACATGAATTTGCTTTTAGGCCTATGGGAGCGCCCGGGCCACTCATTATCAATGCACTGAGATTAACAGTAATAACATATAGAGGATACATATATACGTCAAGAAATGTCATAACACTTTTTCAAGGGGCCTTGTCTTTTTCTTGGCTTCAATTAATGGTTTCACAACCATAATACCCCAAAGCTGCCAATATGTACAATAATTTGCTTGTAATTCTCTCTTCTAAATGAATGGCTTTGATTTGGTATGCAAGGGTATTAATGATTCATAATTTCCGCTGAAGAGACTCAAGAGATACATAAGATATAAAAGAATAGAGGGGGACAAATAAGAAGGTTTCTTTAGGTATTTCTTTACTGCTAGTTATAATGTAGAAAATGTAATACACCTGACAAATGGACGTAATCATTCTGTAATACCATACTGTAATAATATACAGTAAGAACATACTGTAATACTATACTGTAATACTAAGGGCTGTAATACCAAACTGTAAAACCATACTGTAATACCATACTGTAATAATATACAGTAAGAACATACCGTAATACTATACTGTAATACTAAGGGCTGTAATACCAAACCGTAATAATATACTGTAATACCATACTGTAACACCTTACTGTAATACTATTCTGTAATACCATACTGTAAAACCAAGGGCTGTAATACCAAGGGCTGTAATACCATACTGTAATACCAAGGGCTGTAATACCATACTGTAATACCATGCTGTAATACTATTCTGTAATACCATGCTGTAATACCATACTGTAATACCATGCTGTAATACCATAACGTAATACCATAATGTAATACCATACTGTAATACCATGCTGTAATACCATACTGTAATACCATACTGTAATACCAAGGGCTGTAATATCATACCGTAATACCATACTGTAATACCAAGGGCTGTAATACCATAATGTAATACCATGCTGTAATACTATTCTGTAATACCATACTGTAATACCATACTGTAATACCATACTGTAATACCATGCTGTAATACCATACCGTAATACCATAATGTAATACCATACTGTAATACCATGCTGTAATACCATACTGTAATACCATACTGTAATACCAAGGGCTGTAATACCATACTGTAATATCATATTGTAATACCAAGGGCTGTAATACCATACTGTAATATCATATTGTAATACTATACTGTAATACCATACTGTAATACCATACCGTAATACCATAATGTAATACCATACTGTAACACCATGCTGTAATACCATACTGTAATACCATACTGTAATACCAAGGGCTGTAATACCATACTGTAATACCATACTGTAATACCAAGGGCTGTAATACCATACTGTAATACCATACAGTAATACCATGCTGTAATACTATACTGTAATACCATGCTGTAATACCAAGGGCTGTAAAACCATACTGTAATACCAAGGGCTGTAATACCATACTGTAATACCATACTGTAATACCAAGGGCTGTAATACCATACTGTAATACCATACTGTAATACCAAGGGCTGTAATACCATACTGTAATCCCATACTGTAATACTATACTGTAATACCATAATGTAATACCATACCGTAATACCATAATGTAATACCATACTGTAATACCATACTGTAATACCATACTGTAATACCATGCTGTAATACTATTCTGTAATACCATACTGTAATACCATACTGTAATACCATACTGTAATACCATGCTGTAATACCATACCGTAATACCATAATGTAATACCATACTGTAATACCATGCTGTAATACCATACTGTAATACCATACTGTAATACCAAGGGCTGTAATACCATACTGTAATACCATGCTGTAATACCATGCTGTAATACCATACTGTAATATCATATTGTAATACCAAGGGCTGTAATACCATACTGTAATATCATATTGTAATACTATACTGTAATACCATACTGTAATACCATACTGTAATACCATACCGTAATACCATAATGTAATACCATACTGTAACACCATGCTGTAATACCATACTGTAATACCATACTGTAATACCAAGGGCTGTAATACCATACTGTAATACCATACTGTAATACCAAGGGCTGTAATACCATACTGTAATACCATACAGTAATACCATGCTGTAATACTATACTGTAATACCATGCTGTAATACCAAGGGCTGTAAAACCATACTGTAATACCAAGGGCTGTAATACCATACTGTAATACCATACTGTAATACCAAGGGCTGTAATACCATACTGTAATACCATACTGTAATACCAAGGGCTGTAATACCATACTGTAATCCCATACTGTAATACTATACTGTAATACCATAATGTAATACCATACCGTAATACCATAATGTAATACCATACTGTAATACCATACTGTAATACCATACCGTAATACCATGCTGTAATACTATTCTGTAATACTATACTGTAATACCATACTGTAATACCATACTGTAATACCATGCTGTAATACTATTCTGTAATACCATACTGTAATACTATACTGTAATACCAAGGGCTGTAATACCATAATGTAATACCATGCTGTAATACTATTCTGTAATACCATACTGTAATACCATAATGTAATACCATACTGTAATACCATGCTGTAATACTATTCTGTAATACCATACTGTAATACCATACTGTAATATCATACCGTAATACCATGCTGTAATACCAAGGGCTGTAATACCATACTGTAATACCATACTGTAATACATTGCTGTAATACCAAGGGCTGTAATACCATACTGTAATACCAAGGGCTGTAATACCATACTGTAATACCAAGGGCTGTAATGCCATACTGTAATACCAAGGGCTGTAATAACATACTGTAATACCATACAGTAATACCAAGGGCTGTAATACCATACTGTAATACCATACTGTAATACCAAGGGCTGTAATACCATAATGTAATACCATACTGTAATACCATGCTGTAATACTATTCTGTAATACCATACTGTAATACCAAGGGCTGTAATACCATACAGTATACCAAGGGCTGTAATACCATAATGTAATACCATACTGTAATACCATACTGTAATACCATGCTGTAATACTATTCTGTAATACCATACTGTAATACCAAGGGCTGTAATACCATACAGTATACCAAGGGCTGTAATAACATAATGTAATACCATACTGTAATACCATACTGTAATACCATACTGTAACACCATGCTGTAATACTATTCTGTAATAGCATACTGTAATACCATACTGTAATACCATACTGTAATACCAAGGGCTGTAATACCATGCTGTAATACCATGCTGTAATACTATTCTGTAATACCATACTGTAATACCAAGGGCTGTAATACCATAATGTAATACCATACTGTAATACCATGCTGTAATACTATTCTGTAATACCATACTGTAATACCAAGGGCTGTAATACCATACAGTATACCAAGGGCTGTAATACCATAATGTAATACCATAATGTAATACCATACTGTAATACCATAATGTAATACCATACTGTAATACCAAGGGCTGTAATACCATAATGTAATACCATACTGTAA
Organism: Coregonus lavaretus; assembly: GCF_964263955.1. Taxonomy (NCBI): domain Eukaryota; kingdom Metazoa; phylum Chordata; class Actinopteri; order Salmoniformes; family Salmonidae; genus Coregonus; species Coregonus lavaretus. Next base: position 1,966,004 of record NC_140016.1, read on the forward strand.
TACCATACTGTAATACCATGCTGTAATACTATTCTGTAATACCATACTGTAATACCATACTGTAATACCATGCTGTAATACTATTCTGTAATACCATACAGTAATACCAAGGGCTGTAATACCATAATGTAATACCATACTGTAATACCATGCTGTAATACTATTCTGTAATAGCATACTGTAATACCATACTGTAATACCAAGGGCTGTAATACCATGCTGTAATACCATGCTGTAATACTATTCTGTAATACCATACTGTAATACCAAGGGCTGTAATCCCATACTGTATGACCATACAGTAATACCAAGGGCTGTAATACCATAATGTAATACCATACTGTAATACCATGCTGTAATACTATTCTGTAAAACCATACTGTAATACCAAGGGCTGTAATACCATACTGTAATACCAAGGGCTGTAATACTATACTGTAATACCATACTGTAATACCATACTGTAATACTATACTGTAATACCATACTGTAATACCATACTGTAATACCATACTGTAATACCATACTGTAATACTATACTGTAATACCATAATGTAATACCATAATGTAATACCAAGGGCTGTAATACCATACTGTAATACCATAATGTAATACCATAATGTAATACCATACTGTAATACCAAGGGCTGTAATACCATACTGTAATACTATAATGTAATACCATAATGTAATACCAAGGGCTGTAATACCATACTGTAATACCATAATGTAATACCATAATGTAATACCATACTGTAATACCAAGGGCTGTAAAACCATACTGTAATACCAAGGGCTGTAATACCATACTGTAATACCATAATGTAATACCATAATGTAAAACCATACTGTAATACCAAGGGCTGTAATCCCATACTGTAATACTATACTGTAATACCATACTGTAATACCATACTGTAATACTATACTGTAATACCATGCTGTAATACTATACTGTAATCCCATACTGTAATACTATACTGTAATCCCATACTGTAATACCATAGTGTAAATCTAAGGGCTGTAACACCATTCTGTAATACCTAGGAAACTGTATGTATTCTAACTATCGATTTGTTTCACGTCAAGGTGTGGTCTAGCTGCTCAACATCCTTTCATTATACATTGAGTGTACAAAACATTAAGAACACCTTCCTAATATTGGGTTGCAACCCCTTTTGCCAACAGAACAGCCTCAATTTGTTGGGGCATAGACTACAAGGTGTTGAAAGCGATTCACTTTAAGTGAGATCTAATAATGACTTTTAAAAAACAGACTGCGGGTTCGTTGATCACTTCTGTCCTAATTTGTTCGGCTACTGGTCCAGTGCCATTTAGAAAATATTTTGCTTTTTTATTTGGGTCGTGTTTGTACTGTCTGTGAGAGCTACAGTTATGCAATGATCATGTGAAGTGTGATCGTGAGGAATGTATAGCAAGCACAACAGAGAGCTTTTCTGGAGCACCAAGAACAGACACCAGGAGTCTGTGGTATCTCATACACATCGCATCGCATAGATTTATAATGGGAGGATAATCAAAAAACACTGAATAATACTTTTTAATTTACATTTTTTTTCATGAATACAATAATTAAAAAAGAGAGAAACAGGACTATTTTGAAAGTGAGACAGTGTCCATGAATTCAGAACATTTATGATTAATGCCTTCATTTATAAATTCATGGAAATAGAAGTTTCGCAACTTGACTCTGGTGAAAAGGGGATTTTAGTTTTTTAGAATGTTTTCAACTTAAGGTAACCTGAGGAATAGATCCCTGTCCAGCAGGCCTTCCTGGTGTATGTTATAATATAATAATAATAATATGCCATTTAGCAGACGCTTTTATCCAAAGCGACTTACAGTCATGCGTGCATACATTTTTGTGTATGGGTGGTCCCGGGGATCGAACCCACTACCTTGGCATTACAAGCGCCGTGCTCTACCAGCTGAGCTACAGAGGACCATGTTAGGCGAATCAGTCTTACAGTCTTCCACGCTGACGCTAACCAATGAGGTGTCACTATGGCTGACGCTAACCAATGAGGTGTCACTATGGCTCTCTTCGGGTCATTAACAACAGAATTGCATAACAATTGAAAACTAAAGGTGAAGGATTACATGATAGTTTATGAAGCATAAATAAACCAGAAAAGGCTACTGTACGGTTCTTATTATTTTATTAATTTTAAAATTAATTTATCCAAGAGGTCTAGCCAGAATAATTTATTTTACCAGGGAGACCTGGCCAAGAGGCCAGTACCAGATTGTGGAATTGTTGGTACTTAAAACCAAAACAGCTGATATTAAATGGATGTGCTTTTGGAAGGTTATGGTGTAACTTAGAGTAGGTCTGTTCAGGGGGGGTAAGAGGCTAATGCAGGCACCATCCATGGGATCAGGCAAAACTAAAACCCTGCACACAATTACATCCCATTATTAGGGTGGGTAACGGCAGGAGAGTACACCGGGAGCAGAAAGATTTCCAGGTGGATACAGCCTCTGACTCTGGGGTACCTGCACTCAGCCGTCACAGTGGTGACTTGACTAATTATTCTGTATCAAAAGGGGTCTGCACTGATTTGAGATGTAATTGATTGGATGGGAGGCACTTGAATCCCTGATTGGTTTAACTGAAGAGAGGGAAGAGAGAGGAATATAGAATGGTATGTGAGAGGAGAGGAGAGGAGAGGAGAGGAGAGGAGAGGAGAGGAGAGGAGAGGAGAGGAGAGGAGAGGAGAGGAGAGGAGAGGAGAGGAGAGGAGAGGAGAGGAGAGGAGAGGAGAGGAGAGGAGAGGAGAGGAGAGGAGAGGATAGGAGAGGAGATCATTCACTAGGCAGATAAAGGAGACATACTTTTTTTAAAGGAGACGTCTTGTGTATTCTTAAATATATCTGGCAACACTATGCTGTGTCTGTATGTTCATGCTGCTTCTAATGCAACCTTTGGTATATCCAATTTATTCACGTCCAATACAGACTGGATTTGTCTTTCACTATTAAAACAGAAGAGATATGGATGGAAACTGTACGTATTCTAACTATCGATTTGTTTCACGTCAAGGTGTGGTCTAGCTGCTCAACAGTTTTTCATTATACACTGAGTTTACAAAATATGAAGAACACCTTCCTAATATTGAATTGCAACCCCTTTTGCCATCAGAACAGCCTCAATTTTTGTGGGGGCATGGACCTCAAGGTGTCGAAAGCGTTCCACAGAGATGCTGGCCCATGTTGACTCCAATGCCTCCCACAGTTGTGTCAAGTTGACTGGGTGTCCTTTGGGTGGTGGACCATTCTTGATACACACGGGAAACTGTTGAGCGTGAAAAACCAAGCAGTGTTGCAGTTCATGACACACTCAAACCAGTGTGCCTGGCACCTACTACCATACCCCGTTCAAAGGCACTGAAATATTTTGTCTTTCCCATTCACCCTCTAAAAGGCACACATAGACAATCCATGTCTCAATTGTCTCAAGGCTTAAAAATCCTTCTTAACCTGTCTCCTCCCTTCCAGCTACACCGATTGAAGTGGATTTAACAAGTGACATCAATAAGGGATCATAGCTTTCACCTGAAATTCACCTGGTCAGTCTATGTCATGGAAAGAGCAGGTGTTCCTAATGTTTTGTACACTCAGTGTCTATCTTCTGACTACTAGAAGATCGTCTTAATTAACCAATTGATTGATATCATCGTTAACCTTTGTTGTTGGGATTCATGTCACCGGGGAGGTGACATCTTTAGTTAAAAATGGAGGATAGCTGGCAGCCTAGCAGGCCTCCAGAGGATTGGCTCAACCTCATAAACCATTATAGTAGAGACATTAGGAGATCAAAGCACTGCCTGAAGACGACGTACAGAATACTAACTACATGAATTAACACGATCCCAACGCCATCTTTATATTATGTGGATAACAAAATTCACTACAACACAACGCAATCAATTTAAAATATGATCATATAAAATACAAATATCACAATTTGTTTTTTTAACAGAAAATAATCTGCTTTCTTTTCCATTAGAATGTGATCAGTGTGTATAGTACGATAATAATAATAATAATAATAATAATAATAATAATAATAATAATAATAATAATAATCTATAATTATATATTGGTTGCCAAAGTAGTTACCGGGAAATTATAGACAGGAGGTAAATTAATGTAAGATGAACACTTAATGTTGTCCTCATGTTTCACAGTCCCCTTCAGTCATCACAGACTCATAATGTCTGCATGTAGATGCCACACGTACAATGCCTTCAGAATGTATTCATGCCCACGGACTTATTCCACATCATGTTGTGTTACAGACTGAATTCAAAATGGATTAAATACCCCATAATGTCAAAGTGAAAACATGTTTTTAGAAATGTTGCAGATTTATTGGAAATGAAATACAGAATTATCTCATTTACGTAAATATGCACACCCCTGAGTCAATACATTGTAGAAGCACCTTTGGCAGCGAATACAGCTGTAAGTCTTTCTGGGTAAGTCTCTAAGAACTTTCGACACCTCGATTGTTCAACATTTGCCCATTATTCTTTAAAAACATTCTTCAAGCTCTGTCAAATTGGTTGTTGATCATTTCTAGACAACCAGTTTCAGGTCTTGCCATAGATTTTCAAACCAATTTAAGTCAAAACCGTAACTAGGCCACTCAGGAACATTCACTGTCTTCTTGGTAAGCAACTTCAGTGTAGATTTGGCCTTCTGTTTTAGATTATTGTTCTGCTGAAAGGTGAATTCATCTCCCAGTATCTGCTGGAAAGCAGACTGAACCAGATTTTGCCTGTGCTTAGCTCCATTCCGTTTATTTTTTATACTGAAAAACTCACCAGTCCTTAACGATTACAAGCATACCCATAACATGATGCAGCCACCACTATGCTTGAAAATATGGAGAGCAGGACTTGTGCCGTCTGGTTTGCTTAATATAAGCAATTTGAAATGATGTATACTTAAGTATATTTTTGCAATTACATTTACATTTGATACTTAAGCATTTTAAAACCAAATACTTTTAGACTTTTACTCAAGTAGTATTTTACTGGGTGACTATCACTTTAACTTGAGTCATTTTCTTTTGAGGTATCTTTACTTCTACTCAAGTATAACCATTGGGTAGTTTTTCCACAACTGGAAGGAAAGAACAGCATCTACACTGCCTTGCAAAAGTATTCATCCCCCTTTGGCGTTTTTCCTATTTTGTTGCATTACAACCTGTAATTTAAATGGATTTTTATTTGGATTTCATGTAATGGACATACACAAAATAGTCCAAATTGGTGAAGTGAAATGAAAAAATTAATTTGTTTCAAAAAATTCTAAAGAATAAATAACGGAAAAGTGGTGCGTGCATATGTATTCAGCCCCTTTGCTATGAAGCCCCTAAATAAGATCTGGTGCAACCAATTACCTTCAGAAGTCACATAATTAGTTAAATAAAGTCCACCTGTGTGCAATCTAAGTGTCACATGATCTCAGTATATATACACCTGTTCTGAAAGGCCCCAGAGTCTGCAACACCACTAAGCAAGGGGCACCACCAAGCAAGTGGCACCATGAAGACCAAGGAGCTCTCCAAACAGGTCAGGGACAAAGTTGTGGAGAAGTACAGATCAGGGTTGAGTTATAAAAAAATATCAGAAACTTTGAACATCCCACGGAGCATCATTAAATCCATTATAAAAAAATGGAAAGAATATGGCACCACAACAAACCTGCCAAGAGAGGGCCGCCCACCAAAGCTCACGGACCAGGCAAGGAGGACATTAATCAGAGAGGCAACAAAGAGACCAAAGATAACCCTGAAGGAGCTGCAAAGCTCCACAGCGGAGATTAGAGTATCTGTCCATAAAACCACTTTAAGCCGTACACTCCACAGAGCTGGGCTTTATGGAAGAGTGACCAGAAAAAAAGCCATTGCTTAAAGAAAAAAAATATGCAAACACGTTTGGTGTTTGCTAAAAGGCATGTGGGAGACTCCCCAAACGTATGGAAGAAGGTCAGATGAGACTAAAATTGAGCTTTTTGGCCATCAAGGAAAACGCTATGTCTGGAGCAAACCCAACACCTCTCATCACCCTGAGAACACCATCCCCACAGTGAAGCATGGTGGTGGCAGCATCATGCTGTGGGGATGTTTTTCATCGGCAGGGACTGGAAAACTGGTCAGAATTGAAGGAATGATGGATGGTGCTAAATACAGGGAAATTCTTGAGGGAAACCTGTTTCAGTCTTCCAGAGATTTGAGACTGGAACGGAGGTTCACCTTCCAGCAGGACAATGACCCTAAACGTACTGCTAAAGCAACACTTGAGTGGTTTAAGGGAAACATTTACATGTCTTGGAATGGCCTAGTCAAAGCCCAGACCTCAATCCAATTGAGAATCTGTGGTATGACTTAAAGATTGCTGTACACCAGCAACTTGAAAGAGCTGGAGCAGTTTTGCCTTGAAGAATGAGCAAAAATCCCAGTGGCTAGATGTGCCAAGCTTATAGAGACATACCCCCAAGAGACTTGCAGCTGTAATTGCTGCAAAAGGTGGCTCTACAAAGTATTGACTTTGGGGGGGTGAATAGTTATGCATTCTCAAGTTTTCAGTTTTTTTGTATTATTTCTTGTTTGTTTCACAAGAAAAAATATTTTGCATCTTCAAAGTGGTAGGCATGTTGTGTAAATCAAATGATACAAACCCCCCCAAAAAATCCAATTTATTTCCAGGTTGTAAGTCAACAAAATAGGAAAATTGCCAAGGGGGGGTGGGGGGCGGGTGAATACATTCGCAAGACACTGTATACCAGTGTTTCTGTCTGTGACTCGTCACAACATGTAATGAGCCATGTCACATGGAGGCTCTGCAGATAAGCCACAACAGAGCCGCAGAAAAAATAAAATAAATCGCCAGTTGGTCGCTGCAGTGAGCCAACAGTGTTTCCATATATCTTCCTTTCCAGCGTGGCAAGCTGGCAGCGCAGCACAGCCCTACCTTTTGCCTTTTGACATGGACATGCTGTGTTCACTGGTGACAGCTGCTGCACAGGACCGGACCCAGAGGTCACAAATGACCTTTTCAGATTGTCTTTTTTCAGTCACACCACGTATTTGTCAGACGACGTCCACCGATGCCACCCGGAGCGCCACAATGGAACCATGGAGTTGGCGTAAGGTGCTGTAATTGTTCCTGCAGGATCACCTTAGATTAATTGTGTTTGTGTGTGTGTGTGTGTGTTTGTGAGCATGTGCGTGTGTGTGTTTGTGTGTGTGTGTGTGCAAGTTTGTGCGCATGCGTGTGTGCATGCGTGAGCATGTGAGTCTCCGATGCTGTCTATGACTTCCATGGCCTGCTGCTTTGAATTTAGCTCTAACCCTAACCCTTGGGTTTAGCGTGGTAAAAAGCTAATTGCTCTATGACTAGCCCTGTTGTTTGGCTGCTGGAGGCATTGTATTTTATTATACTGTATGAATCATCATTAAGATGTGCTTATCCACCAGCAGGTTTCCCTGGCATCAAGACCTTGCCAACAGTTTGTACAGAGACAATGTATGGTCAATATCCAAAACTAGAATAAATGTGTCTGCTCCTACATTGCTTGTTCTTTGAGGTTTAGGCCGGGTATCTGTAAAGCACTTTGCTGATTTAAAAATGGATTTATAAAATACATTTAATTTGATGAATTCATACTAGGATACTACATGTATTATCTATTATATATCTCTGTTACTACAGTCGTGATCAAAAGTTTTGAGAATGACACAAGTATTGGTCTTCACAAAGTTCGCTGCTTCAGTGTTATGAGATATTTTTGTCAGATGCTACTATGGTATACTGAAATATAATTACAAGCATTCCATAAGTGTCAAAGGCTTTTATTGACAATTACATTAAGTATATGCAAAGAGTCAATATTTGCAGTGTTGACCCTTCTTTTTCAAGACCTCTGCAATCCGCCCTGGCATGCTGTCAATGAACTTCTGGGCCACATCCTGACTGATGGCAGCCCATTCTTGCATAATCAATGCTTGGAGTTTGTCAGAATTTGTGGGTTTTTGTTTGTCCACCCACCTCTTGAGGATTGACCACAAGTTCTCAATGGGATTAAGGTCTGGGGAGTTTCCTGGCCATGGACCCAAAATGTCGATGTTTTGTTCCCCAAGCCACTTAGTTATCACTTTTGCTTTATGGCAAGGTGCTCCATCATGCTGGAAAAGGCATTGTTCGTCACCAAACTGTTCTTGGATGGTTGGGAGAAGTTGCTCTCGGAGGATGTGTTGGTACCATTCTTTATTCATGGCTGTGTTCTTAGGCAAAATTGTGAGTGAGCCCACTCCCTTGGCTGAGAAGCAACCCCACACATGAATGGTCTCAGGATGCTTTGCTGTTGGCATGACACAGGGCTGACGGTAGCGCTCACCTTGTCTTCTCCGGACAAGGTGTTTTCCGGATGCCCCAAACAATCGGAAAGGGGATTCATCAGAGAAAATGACTTTACCCCAGTCCTCAGCAGTTCAATCCCTGTACCTTTTGCAGAATATCAGTCTGTCCCTGGTGTTTTTCCTGGAGAGAAGTGGCTTCTTTGCTGCCCTTCTTGACACCAGGCCATCCTCCAAAAGTCTTCGCCTCAATGTGCGTGCAGATGCACTCACACTTGCCTGCTGCCATTCCTGAGCAAGCTCTGCACTGGTGGTACCCTGATCCCGCAGCTGAATCAACTTTATGAGACGGTCCTGGCGCTTGCTGGACTTTCTTGGGCGCCCTGACGCATTCTTCACAACAATTGACCCGATAAATGGTTGATTTAGGTGCAATCTTACTAGCAGCAATATCCTTGCCTGTGAAGCCCTTTTTGTGCAAAGCAATGATGACGGCATGTGTTTCCTTGCAGGTAACCATGGTTAACAGAGGAAGAACAATGATTTCAAGCACCACCATCCTTTTAAAGCTTCCAGTCTGTTATTCTAACTCAATCAGCATGACAGAGTGATTTCCAGCCTTGTCCTCGTCAAGAATCTCACCTGTGTTAATGAGATAATCACTGACATGATGGCAGCTGGTCCTTTTGTGGCATGGCTGAAATGCTGTGGACATTTTTGTGGGGGATTAAGTTCATTTTCATGGCAAAGAGGGACTTGCATGGATACCAAGGCCACAGCATGCTAGATAAATAATGTGTTTGCTGCATGGATTCCAGGGTCACAGCATGCTAGATAAATAATGTGTTTTTGCATGGATACCAGGGCCACAGCATGCTAGATAAATAATGTGTATTTGCATGGATACCAGGGCCACAGCATGCTAGATAAATAATGTGTTTTTGCATGGATACCAGGGCCACAGCATGCTAGATAAATAATGTGTTTTTGCATGGATACCAGGGCCACAGCATGCTAGATAAATAATGTGTTTTTGCATGGATACCAGGGCCACAGCATGCTAGATAAATAATGTGTTTTTGCATGGATACCAGGGTCACAGCATGCTAGATAAATAATGTGTTAGCTGCATGGATACCAGGGTCACAGCATGCTAGATAAATAATGTGTTTTTGCATGGATACCAGGGTCACAGCATGCTAGATAAATAATGTGTTAGCTGCATGGATACCAGGGTCACAGCATGCTAGGTAAATAATGTGTTTTTGCATGGATACCAGGGCCACAGCATGCTAGATAAATAATGTGTTTTTGCATGGATACCAGGGCCACAGCATGCTAGATATATAATGTGTTTTTGCATGGATACCAGGGCCACAGCATGCTAGATAAATAATGTGTTTTTGCATGGATACCAGGGCCACAGCATGCTAGATATATAATGTGTTTTTGCATGGATACCAGGGCCACAGCATGCTAGATAAATAATGTGTTTTTGCATGGATACCAGGGTCACAGCAAGCTAGATATATAATGTGTTTTTGCATGGATACCAGGGCCACAGCATGCTAGATAAATAATGTGTTTTTGCATGGATACCAGGGCCACAGCATGCTAGATAAAAAATGTGTTTTTGCATGGATACCAGGGCCACAGCATGCTAGATAAATAATGTGTTTTTTGCATGGATACCAGGGTCACAGCAAGCTAGATAAATATTTATTTTTATTTTTATGGATACCAGGGTCACAGCATGCTAGATAAATAATGTGTTTTTGCATGGATACCAGGGCCACAGCATGCTAGATAAATAATGTGTTTTTGCATGGATACCAGGGCCACAGCAAGCTAGATAAATAATGTGTTTTTGCAAGGATACCAGGGTCACAGCAAGCTAGATAAATAATGTGTTTTTGCATGGATACCAGGGTCACAGCATGCTAGATAAATAATGTGTTTTTGCATGGATACCAGGGTCACAGCATGCTAGATAAATAATGTGTTTTTGCATGGATACCAGGGCCACAGCATGTGTGCTATTTTTGCACCACATGGGACCCTTTTTCCTTTACAGTGCACTACTTTTGACCAGAGCCCATAGGGAACCTGATCAAAATTAGTGCACTATACAGGTAATAGGGTGGTACATGTGACTCTCGTATGGTCTCATAAGGAGGGATGTTTAATGATTTTGTTTGACATAGTAATTTCATGGACCTGGCAGTTACAAGGTTGGGCATGCTACCCCATACAGGGAGAGGTGGATGAACCAGTCCCCTTCCATCACCCCATCCATCTGCCATCTGCCTCCCCCCTGTTACACTATACGCAAAACATGGACTCATTTCACTATTGGAATATTTAGTACAACATTTGGAATCATTTCATTATTTAATATTTAGTGCCCAAAGGAGAAAGAACCTTGTTAAAATAGTGCTATTTAGAATCCTCTTAAGCTGTTCGCAATATGTCTTACAATATGCTTGCCTCTAGAAATACTATAGCTTCACCCCTCACCCTTCGTTTCTCAAGCTCTGAGGAGAGATTTCACTGTTCAATTATTCACTGATAGACTGAGATTCTTTCTCTGAGTCTTTAGATTTTTACCAAGAGGACAACAACTGAAATAAAACTGTCTGTTGGGATTGAATGGTGGAGAGACTGGAGTACCATACATTATTGTAGTTTAACAATGTTCAGACCCCAGAGGATAGTCTGTAGTTTAACAGTGTTCAGACCCCAGAGGATAGTCTGTAGTTTAACAGTGTTCAGACCCCAGAGGATAGTCTGTAGTTTAACAGTGTTCAGACCCCAGAGGATAGTCGGTAGTTTAACAATGTTCAGACCCCAGAGGATAGTCAGTAGTTTAACAATGTTCAGACCCCAGAGGATAGTCTGTAGTTTAACAATGTTCAGACCCCAGAGGATAGTCGGTAGTTTAACAATGTTCAGACCCCAGAGGATAGTCGGTAGTTTAACAATGTTCAGACCCCAGAGGATAGTCGGTAGTTTAACAATGTTCAGACCCCAGAGGATATCCGAATGTGATGTATGGCTTTTGGAGTACAATCACTATGGAAACCAGAAACCCTATTCATATAAAGTGCACTACTTTTAGTGCACTACTCCATAGGGCCCTGGATAAAAGTAGTGCACTATGAAGTGAATATAGTGCCATTTGGGACGAAAACCAAGTTTTTCCCACCCACTCTGACAGCCGTTAATCATCTTCTTTCCCTTTAGATCCTGGCACTGCAGAATTTGGCCAATGTGTCAAGAAGCAATTATGTGTACTTAGTCCTCTCCCCTCCCCTCCTCTCCTCTCCTCTCCTCTCCTCTCCTCTCCTCTCCTCTCCTCTCCTCTCCTCTCCTCTCCTCTCCTCTCCTCTCCTCTCCTCTCCTCTCCTCTCCTCTCCTCTCCTCTCCTCTCCTCTCCTCTCTATTTTCTCTCTCTCACACTCTTTATATAATCACAGAGCCGGAGAGCCGTTTAAATGCCTTCTCTCTCTCTGTCTGTCTCTCTGTTCATTCTTTGTGTATTTTGGTAGACGGCCAGACGCAACACAATACAGGGCTGAGGAAGAAAATAGGAATATCATAAGCTTCATACAATCAGGCATTCCTTGTATCTAAATCAAATCCTCTCCCATTGATTTCTCATATATTCATAAATGACCCTACTGGCCCTGCGTTCTGTACGCTCTGTGTGTAATGCTCTGTGAATCCGGAACATGGAGAACAATGTGAGTGGACGAGATGAAAACACACGTTCCTCTGGTATAGCAACAATTGCAAATCTCCAAAGTGGTATTTGTTGCTTCATTATAATACATCATTCCAGATCAGCTGTTTTATAGAGATGGCTGAAGAGAGAGTTGACATTGGGACATTGCAAACGCTTCCCAAAATCTCAAGGACAGTATATGCGTGCAGATTTTTCCTGGTGATATGCCGTTGTGACTTAGAGGGCATCTGAAATGCCAACCTGTTCCCTATATAGCGCACTACATTTAACCAGGGCCCAGACTTACACATTATGTCTGTCCCAAATGACACCCTATTCAAAAGTAGTGCACTACAGAGAGTATAGGGTGCCATTTGGGAGGCCACAATAAACATCAGTGTGGCTGAGCTGGTCTTATCAGAGGTGATCTGCAGTTCATGACCATGTGAAGGACGTGGCGGTGATTCCAGTGTCATTTTGTGTTCGACTGGCTCAGGACGAAGATGATTGCCTCTCTCATTATTCCCCCAATGACAGGGACAGTATCGTGTTGTAATGTTTACTGTCAGACGGCAGGCAGACGCGGCGACGACGTAGCATCCAGTCGGCAGCTTTCAATGGCACAGCAGTCACTCTAGAAAGCCGTCTGAGCATTAAAGGTGCAGTCTGGGATTTGGGAACCTAGCTGTCCAATGGTCATTTCAATTGTATATTTTCGCCATTGATTCATGAAGAATATAAATTATAAGTACCTCGTGAGTATATCACAACTGTCAGTAACTTTATCATAACCCAGAATATTAGGTTTAATTTCTCTGTTGTTTACAAACGTAAAAACGAACAATGTATTGCTTCAGAATATAGTTAAATCTATATATTGGATAGCACGAACTGTCAGTCCTTGCATCTAGAGCACTGTCTATGAATATGAGAGGTTTTACATTTTCCCCTAGCCCCATCCCTCAGCTGTATACCAAAACAAGTGAAGAGCAACCATTTAGTTGTCTTTCCAATCCCAGATTGTAGCTTTTAGACTGAAAAGAGATGTATTTTCAGCTGGCCACATGATGACAGGCTGTCAGACTGCCCTCTCCACTGACTTTCTTTTTTACCACGACTTAGGCTTCTCTGGAGTTTTTTTTTTTACTCAACCAGAAAAGGATACGGCCATTTTGACACTTTTTTCCTAAGTGAACTGGAAGACGTGAGAGGATTTCACTACATCGCACATTATTGCGTTCTCAAGTGGCAGCAGTGGCAGAGTCAAGTGGAAAGTTAGTTCAATGTGTGATGATTACTTGAATAAGTCTGGAAGATGGTGGATTTTTTTTACTCTGCATAGCCTAGTGGGAAACAATTGAATACATGTGGCATTCTCACATCGTGTCAAATATGTGCTACTTCTAATTTGCATGTATAAAAGAAAGAGTGTGGATGTCATTAACATAATTTAACAGGACAAATATGATTTTAAATTGTATTAGTTACACATCCCTCAGTGAACAGAAATCCAGCTTCACTATATACATATAGAGATATGGATATCAAATATACTGTATCCTGTACAGGTCAATATAGAGTACTATACTGTTTCCTGTATAGGTTTATATAGAGAACTATACTGTATCCTGTATAGGTTTATATAGAATAATATACTGTATCCTGTATAGGTCTAGGAAGAGCTTACCTTATGGGGACACGTGGATGCGTCTGAGCTGAAGGACTTCTCCGGTGTCTGGCCCTGATTCTACAAGATAGAAAAACACATGATTAGAAACATGCTCACTGCGGAGGGCCATTTCCAACACAACACCATTCATGTCCGCGTCCCAAATGGCTTTTTTTTTTCTTCATATATATAGTGCACTACTTTTTGACCAGGGCCCATAGGTCCATTTGGGACGTACCCTAGATGCAGCTTATCTTCTCTCAGTTATTCTCTGGACCATACAGAGCTTAGTGACCCAGTGCTACATAAACAGGCAGGTTTTAGCTGTTTCATGATCGAAGAATAAAGCTGCACTCTAGGCTACTGTAGATGTTTATCTTGTTGAATATAATCTTGATTTCCATTCACAGGGTATAATAACGCTGTTATTTCGTATTTTTTTCTTCTTATCCTTTCTGGAAAGATTACAAACCTCCTTTAGCAGTCAGATGATTCCACATAACATATGGGACCGACTACTTTCAACACAGACCTTGTAGTCAGATGATTATCACTTTGTTAATGCAGTGAGGCATCATTCCGATACAAGAAAACAGCATTAAAAAAATCTGCCAAGGTAATGTCAACAAGACAACCAACAGATGGTCCTGCTGTTTGTGATTAATGCAAGACGCTCAAGTGTTTGCTAAAAAACACACAATTGCAGCTTAAGAAAATATCTTCAAATGACCAGAGGAACAGTCAACAGGGAACGGTGGGGTGTAATTGCATATACACGCATTCGGTGTCTGTCCCAAATGGTACCCTATCCCCCTATTCAGTGCACTACCTATGGGAACCTGCTCGAAAGCAGTGCACCAAATAGGGAATACGATGTACATTTGGGACGCAAGTTCACAGTAGCACACATGTCAGCGCACCCCTCAGAATCACTATGAAGTAAATATGATGTTTGTTGTCGTTCCCCCCCCCCCATTTTTACAGGAAACCTATGCCTTTGCACTCACAACAGGGGGAATATAGAGCCTAACAATGACTGAACCACTCACAACGGGGGGAATGAACAGGCCTCACATGGGATGGAGTGGGGCTTCACAAACTAGCTCCCCTGAAAGCTAAACTACTTACCTCAGGAGGACACATTGATTCCAAGCAGGTGTCAGCCGTTAGCCCCTCACATCCAATTATGTTCCCGGGGTACACCTAATACTCCCTGACACCATTAATGTCTTCCTTATGGTATCACCAGGAGAGAAGAGACACTGAACTGACCAGACTCCTAACATCTATATTTCATCACAACTTTAACGAGAATCTAGCTGTAGCGGCTGGTGGTGAAGGAGAGAGAGAAGAGAGAGAACCACTTCCACACACACTCACACACACACACACACACACACACACACACACACACACACACACACACACACAGCTAGCTAGCTAGCCTCGCTGCTACAGCAGCAGTAAACAGTGTGAACACTCATCTCATGTAATATTAAAGGGCCGATGGCCAAGCTGTGGTTGTTTGAATTAGTCAAAACAATTTCCCCCCACAGAGTAGAGACTGAAGCTGTAACTATATCAGGATAAATTAACTTTCAAATTAACATGACAGATTTTTAGAGGCATGGGGGAGGAAGCAGTGTGTGTGTGTGTGTGTGTTTGTGTGTGTGTGTGTGTGTGTGTGTGTGTGTGTGTGTGTGTGTGTGTGTGTGTGTGTTTTGTGATAGGTGTATGATGAGCGTGATTAACTCAATAATTCTTGAACACATGCCTTCCACTAGTACTCCATATCCAAGTTATCCAGTTTTCACTTATTTAATGACCTCCAAACAATATTATATATACAGTATATATACAATGTTATGCTAAACTGTAACCTGGGCAGAGCTTACAGTACATAGACCAACACATCACATAGAGAATCTGCTCTCCTGTTGCAAGGTTAAACTAGAGCACACTGTGTAGGTAGGTTAATTAATTAATTAATGAATTATTAATTTAATTAATTATTTTATTTAGCAGACGCTCTTATCCAGAGCGACTTACAGGAGCAATTAGGGTTAAGTGCCTTGCTCAAGGGCACATCAACAGATTTTTCACCTAGTCGGCTCGGGGATTAGAACCAGTGACCTTTCGGTTACTGGCACAACGCTCTTACCCACTAAGCTACCTGCCGCCCCGAGGTTGATGTCAGCATCCCCTTTCGATAACCCTGTCCGCTCTTCCTGCAAATCTAAACCCAGAGTAGTGCACGCCATCCGTGCCTAAATCTAAACCCAGAGTAGTGCACGCCATCCGTGCCTAAATCTAAACCCAGAGTAGTGCACGCCATCCGTGCCTAATGCCTTGAAGCAGATACTGTTAACGTTTTGTTTGCATTGAACGGGAAGACACATCATTAAATGATAATGGACCTCCTTGAGAGAGTGAAATTATGTATAGTGAAAACATAACGTTTAGAAATAAGACTTTGGTCACCTCTGATTGCATTTTTTCCTGTCAGCATCTGAATGCAGTTTGAGAGCCATTTCCTCCTCCAACATTAATGGAATACTAAACAGGTCATAAAAATAGCTAGATATCAGCTACGGTACGTCGTTATGGCGTGTGATACTTCCCCATACCCTCTTTAGAGTCTCTACACAACACAACATCTATGTCCAGGTAAGTCTGAACGTGACACGCAATTTGACACACTTTCACTTTAGATGACTCTGGATGTCAAGAAAAGTCTTAGGAACTCTTTGCACAAAATTCCACCCTGTCCCTTCCTTGTGAGAACTTAACCGCCTGCATTTCCCTAGCCACTTCAAACAAAGTTACACATGGGGCTGAAGCAACAGACTGCAAAATGCTCTAATCTCTCAGCCATCAGTGTAGAAACGTACTACTGACTGGGGGGAGCCCTTTGAAATGTTAGGTTTTCCACAAGGTGCATGGAGACACCGAGGCCTGTCTCCTCTGCTGAGTCTGTCTCCAAAGCAGACCCAATCCCTTTTTAGGATGGAGAATACACTACAGCACAGTGGGTAGTCTCAATTAAGCATGGGGGGATTCCCACAGTGAAAAACCTCAAATTCACTACTTTCATTCTTCTTCTTGTTCTGCCCTCATATTTACAGTGAGGGAAAAAAAGTATTTGATCCCCTGCTGATTTTGTACGTTTGCCCACTGACAAAGAAATGATCAGTCTATCGTTTTAATGGTAGGGTTATTTGAACAGTGAGAGACAGAATAACAACAAAAAAATCCAGAAAAACGCATGTCAAAAATGTTATAAATTGATTTGCATTTTAAAAAGGGAAATAAGTATTTGACCTCCTCTCAATCAGAAAGATTTCTGGCTCCCAGGTGTCTTTTATACAGGTAACGAGATGAGATTAGGAGCACACTCTTAAAGATTTTGCAATCAATCAATCAGATTGCAAACTCTCCACCATGGCCAAGACCAAAGAGCTCTCCAAGGATGTCAGGGACAAGATTGTAGACCTACACAAGGCTGGAATGGGCTACAAGACCATCGCCAAGCAGCTTGGTGAGAAGGTGACAACAGTTGGTGCGATTATTCGCAAATGGAAGAAACACAAAATAACTGTCAATCTCCCTCACCTCTCACATCTCACCTCGTGGAGTTGCAATGATCTACTGTAGTCTCCTCTACTGTAAGCTCCTCTCCTGTACTCTCATCTACTGTAGTCTCCTCTACTGTAGTCTCCTCTACTGTAGTCTCCTCTACTGTAGTCTCCTAGTCTCTTCTACTGTAGTCTCCTCTACTGTAGTCTCCTCTACTGTAGTCTCCTCTACTGTAGTCTCCTAGTCTCTTCTACTGTAGTCTCCTCTACTGTAGTCTCCTCTACTGTAGTCTCCTCAAATGTATTCTCGTTTACTGTAGTCTCCTCTAATGTAGTCTCCTCTACTGTAGTCTCATCTACTGTAGTCTAATCTACTGTAGTCTCCTCTAATGTAGTCTCCTCTACTATAGTCTCCTCTACTGTAGTCTCCTCAAATGTATTCTCATTTACTGTAGTCTCCTCTAATGTAGTCTCCTCTACTGTAGTCTCATCTACTGTAATCTCCTCTACTGTAATCTCCTCTACTGTAGTCTCCTCTACTGTAGTCTCCTCTACTGTATTCTCATCTACTGTAGTCTCCTCTACTGTAGTCTCCTCTACTGTAGTCTTCTCAAATGTATTCTCGTTTACTGTAGTCTCCTCTAATGTAGTCTCCTCTACTGTAGTCTCCTCTACTATAGTCTCCTCTACTGTAGTCTCCTCAAATGTATTCTCCTCTACTATAGTCTCCTCTACTGTAGTCTCCTCAAATGTATTCTCGTTTACTGTAGTCTCATCTACTGTAGTCTCCTCTACTGTAGTCTCCTCTAATGTAGTCTCCTCTACTATAGTCTCATCTACTGTAGTCTCCTCAAATGTATTCTCATCTACTGTAGTCTCCTCTAATGTAGTCTCCTCTACTGTAGTCTCATCTACTGTAATTTCCTCTACTGTAATCTCCTCTACTGTAGTCTCCTCTACTGTAGTCTCCTCTACTGTAGTCTCATCTACTGTAATCTCCTCTAGTGTAATCTCCTCTACTGTAGTCTCCTCTACTGTAGTCTCATCTACTGTAGTCTCCTCTACTGTAGTCTCATCTACTGTAGTCTCATCTACTGTAGTCTCATCTACTGTAGTCTCCTAGTCTCTTCTACTGTAATCTCCTCTACTGTAGTCTCATAGTCTCCTAAACTGTAGCCTCCTCTACTGTAGTCTCCTCTACTGTAGTCTCATCTACTGTAGTCTATTCTACTGTAGTCTCCTATACTGTAGTCTCCTCCACAGTAGTCTCATCTACTGTAGTCTCACCTACTGTAGTCTCCTCTACTGTAGTCTCATCTACTGTAGTCTCATCTACTGTAGTCTCATCTACTGTAGTCTCCTAGTCTCATCTACTGTAATCTCCTCTACTGTAGTCTCCTAGTCTCCTACACTGTAGCCTCCTCTACTGTAGTCTCCTCTACTGTAGTCTCATCTACTGTAGTCTATTCTACTGTAGTCCTCTAGTCTCCACTACTGTATTCTTATCTACTGTAGACTCCCTACTGTAGTCTCCTCTACTGTAGTCTCCTCTACTGTATTCTCATCTACTGTAATCTCCTCTACTGTAGTCTCCTAGTCTCCTATACTGTAGTCTCCTCTACTGTAGTATTCTCTACTCTACTCTACTGTAGTCTCATAGTCTCATCTACTGTAGTTTCCTCTACTGTATTCACATAGTATCCTCTACCGTAGTCTCCTAGTCTTTTTTACTGTAGTCTCCTTTACTGTTGTCTACTCTACTACAGTCTCCTCTACTGTAGTCTACAAAACTGTAGTCTCCTCTACTGTAGTCTCCTCCACTGTAGTCTCCTCTACTGTAGTCTCCTCTACTGTAGTCTCCTCCACTGTAGTCTCCTCTACTGTAGTCTACTCTACTGTAATTTACTCTACTGTAGTCTCATCTACTGTAGTCTCCTAGACTCTTCTACTTTAGTCTCCTCTACTGTAGTCTCCTCCACTGTAGTCTCCTCTACTGTAGTCTACTCTACTGTAGTCTCATCTACTGTAGTCTCCTCTACTGTAGTCTCATCTACTGTAGTCTCCTCTACTGTAGTCTCATCTACTGTAGTCTCATCTACTGTAGTCTCCTCTACTGTAGTCTCATCTACTGTAGTCTCATCTACTGTAGTCTCATCTACTGTAGTCTTATCTACTGTAGTCTCCTCTACTGTAGTCTCCTAGACTCTTCTACTTTAGTCTCCTCTACTGTAGTCTCCTCTACTGTAGTCTACTCTACTGTAATTTACTCTACTGTAGTCTCATCTACTGTAGTCTCCTAGACTCTTCTACTTTAGTCTCCTCTACTGTAGTCTCCTCCACTGTAGTCTCCTCTACTGTAGTCTCCTCTACTGTAGTCTCATCTACTGTAGTCTCCTCTACTGTAGTCTCATCTACTGTAGTCTCCTCTACTGTAGTCTCCTCTACTGTAGTCTCCTCTACTGTAGTCTCATCTACTGTAGTCTTATCTACTGTAGTCTCCTCTACTGTAGTCTCATCTACTGTAGTCTCATCTACTGTAGTCTCCTCTACTGTAGTTTACTCAACTGTAGTCTCCTCTATTGTAGTCTCCTCTATTGTAGTCTCCTATACTGTAGTCTTCTCTACTGTAATCTCATCTACCGTAGTCTCTTCTACTCTAGTCTCCTAGTCTACTCTACTGTAGTCCTCTAGTCTCCACTACTGTATTCTCCTCTACTGTACTTTCCTCTACTGTAGTCACATAGTCTCCTCTACCGTAGTCTCCTAGTCTCTTTTACTGTAGTCTCCTTTACTGTAGTCTACTCTACTGTAGTCTCATCTACTGTAGTCTCATCTACTGTAGTCTCCTCTACCGTAGTCTCCTAGTCTCTTATACTGTAGTCTCCTTTACTGTAGTCTACTCTACTGTAGTCTCATCTACTGTAGTATCATCTACTGTAGTCTCCTCTACTGTAGTCTCCTCCACAGTAGTCTCCTCTACTGTAGTCTCCTCTACTGTAGTCTCCTCTACTGTAGTCTCCTCTACTGTAGTCTCATCTACTGTAATCTCATCTACTGTAGTCTCCTCTACTGTAGTCTCCTCCACAGTAGTCTCATCTACTGTAGTCTCCTCTACTGTAGTCTCATCTACTGTAGTCTCCTCTACTGTAGTCTCCTCCACAGTAGTCTCATCTACTGTAGTCTCATCTACTGTAGTCTTATCTACTGTAGTCTCCTCTACTGTAGTCTCCTCTACTGTAGTCTACTCTACTGTAGTCTCCATTGCCCTTTGGTATCTTGAAATGCACAATACATGCATCTATTAAACAGAGAACTTCTGTCGATTTAAGGATGAGGCGTACACAAAAACAGAGTAGCCTAATGGACAATTCAAAGACAAATACATTTCTAGAAACACACTGTGGATTGTGATCAATATTTCACTTCCTAACAAAGTGAGTGGGCTGTTTGAGCTGGATATCTAACATTGATCATCTAGATCTGTTTCTCTTTTTTTGTCACTAACACACACACACATAATATATTTCCTTGGGCTGTAATGAGTTGCATATCTTTTTTTTTTTACAGGATTAACAGCATTCCAATCACATTTCCTTCTCTTAGCTGAAACAAACCAGCGGTGTTCATTGAAGGCATGTTCATTTATTACAGCTGCAGAGAAGCTTACTCTTACATCCCAAATGGCACCCTGTTTCTTACAAAGTGCACTACTTTTGACCAGGACCCTATTGGGCTCTGGCCAAAAGTAGTGCACTACATAGGGAAAAGGGTGTCATTTTGGGACGTAATCCACATGTAATGCATGCATATCTCCTCCATGAATATTTCATCAATAAACTAGACACAATGCCGCTATCTGTGAATCCGTCTCCGAGTGTTAATATGAACTCTGTGTTTCATTATCTGAAATATGACCACAATGGTTATGAGATTTAAGTCAATGTCAATGTAATACCGTATAATTAACCTTCTGACTGTCTAACCTACAACTCAACCTCTGGTCTAGTACACTGGTACATCTGATAAGGAGTACATCACATTATCGACAAACATAGCAAAGGTCCTTGGATTACACCAACCACATATTGATGTTTTGGTCTCGTCCAGAGCCAAGATAGTCGTTGTACTGTGGTGATACAAATGAGGAAAATTATTATTATTTTTTTTTATTTTTTTTTGAAAAGTGTACATGATCTGAAACATGAGTTTGAAGGAGTTGTGGTGAGACTTTGCTAACTTTAACAGTTAGCAATAGAAAATATCTCGTTAAAGAGGAGCTACCACCCACACCCTTCATTCTGAAGCTAGCTAGCAAAATAGCTACCCTAGGGAACTACATTAGCTTTCCTTCCCTAGGCCGTCACAGCCCATGCAGGATATAACCCATTCTGTTCAAATTCAAGGCAGACTCCCTATAAACTTGAAAACAAGAGCACTATTCACCCCCCAGTGTAGAGCAGATAGGGCTTTCATTTGGGACACATTGGTATGTCGGGTGAGTGGGGGGGCCATTGGGCACCACTGGCATTCTCCGCACATACAAGGAGATGCTTTATCCTGTCAGCTAACTTCCTGGCTAACACTACAAAGTACCTTGTTGTTGCTACATTTAGTCAACTGCAATTCCATTGACTTGTTTCTGATATTTTTTGTGTTTACCGTGGTACAATGTTTTCTTTAAAAAAATATATATATATATATGTTTCTCTCGCTGGGATCAAAGCAACGTAGTAGTTCCAGGATTATCCAATGGTTTTGATCATGTGACTTCAATGTTTTTTTTGTTGATCTGAAGCAGATCTATGTATTCCACTGCTGGTGGAACTGTGCATCATGACATCAGCCACTGACAGGCAGTGAATATAAAGAACAGAACAAGAAACAAACAAGTATATTTGGAATATGAGGGGATTCACAGGGCGGCAGGTAGCTTAGTGGGTAAGAGCGTTGTGCCAGTAACCCGAAAGGTCGCTGGTTCTAATCCCCGAGCCGACTAGGTGAAAAATCTGTCGATGTGCCCTTGAGCAAGGCACTTAACCCTAATTGCTCCTGTAAGTCGCTCTGGATAAGAGTGTCTGCTAAAATAAATCACCGGCATTGGATTCCTGAAATACCAGGTGTACCCCATTTTGATCCAGGATTGTATGATCAATACAGTCGTGTCAGTGCTGTGCGCCATAGCTTTATGCCTGTCCAGTGCATGCTCTTGGAATTGGCTTGTTTTCATGTAAGATTTATCAGTACTAAATGATATAGGATTTATCAATACTAAATGATATAGGATTTATCAGTACTAAATGATATAGCATGTATCAATACTAAATGATATAGTATGTATCAGTACTAAATGATATAGGATTTATCAATACTAAATGATATAGA
Source organism: Coregonus lavaretus (assembly GCF_964263955.1). NCBI lineage: Eukaryota > Metazoa > Chordata > Actinopteri > Salmoniformes > Salmonidae > Coregonus > Coregonus lavaretus. Next base: position 1,988,743 of record NC_140016.1, read on the forward strand.
ATGTATCAATACTAAATGATATAGGATTTATCAATACTAAATGATATAGGATTTATCAATACTAAATGATATAGGATTTATCAATACTAAATGATATAGGATTTATCAGTACTAAATGATATAGGATTTATCAATACTAAATGATATAGTATGTATCAGTACTAAATGATATAGGATTTATCAATACTAAATGATATAGAATGTATCAGTACTAAATGATATAGGATTTATCAATACTAAATGATATAGGATTTATCAATACTAAATTATATAGGATGTATCAGTACTAAATGATATAGGCTGTATCAGTACTAAATGATATAGGATTTATCAATACTAAATGATTTAGGATTTATCAGTACTAAATGAAATATAATTTATCAATACTAAATGATGTAGGATTTATCAGTACTAAATGATATAGGATTTATCAGTACTAAATGAAATAGGATTTATCAATACTAAATGATATAGGATTTATCAATACTAAATGATATAGGATTTATCAGTACTAAATTAAATAGGATTTATCAATACTAAATGATATAGTATGTATCAGTACTAAATGATATAGGATTTATCAATACTAAATGATATAGAATGTATCAGTACTAAATGATATAGGATTTATCAATACTAAATGATATAGGATGTATCAGTACTAAATGATATAGGATTTATCAATACTAAATGATATAGGATGTATCAGTACTAAATGATATAGGATTTATCAATACTAAATGATATAGTATGTATCAGTACTAAATGATTTAGGATTTATCAGTACTAAATGAAATATAATTTATCAATACTAAATGATGTAGGATTTATCAGTACTAAATGATATAGGATTTATCAGTACTAAATGAAATAGGATTTATCAATACTAAATGATATAGGATTTATCAATACTAAATGATATAGGATTTATCAGTACTAAATGATATAGGATTTATCAATACTAAATTATATAGTATGTATCAGTACTAAATGATATAGGATTTATCAATACTAAATGATATAGAATGTATCAGTACTAAATGATATAGGATTTATCAATACTAAATGATATAGGATGTATCAGTACTAAATGATATAGGATTTATCAATACTAAATGATATAGGATGTATCAGTACTAAATGATATAGGATTTATCAATACTAAATGATATAGAATGTATCAGTACTAAATGATATAGGATTTATCAATACTAAATGATATAGTATGTATCAGTACTAAATGATATAGGATTTATCAATACTAAATGATATAGAATGTATCAGTACTAAATGATATAGGATTTATCAATACTAAATGATACAGGATTTATCAATACTAAATGATATAGGATGTATCAGTACTAAATGATATAGGCTGTATCAGTACTAAATGATATAGGATTTATCAATACTAAATGATTTAGGATTTATCAGTACTAAATGAAATATAATTTATCAATACTAAATGATGTAGGATTTATCAGTACTAAATGATATAGGATTTATCAGTACTAAATGAAATAGGATTTATCAATACTAAATGATATAGGATTTATCAATACTAAATGATATAGGATTTATCAGTACTAAATGATATAGGATTTATCAATACTAAATGATATAGTATGTATCAGTACTAAATGATATAGGATTTATCAATACTAAATGATATAGAATGTATCAGTACTAAATGATATAGGATTTATCAATACTAAATGATATAGGATGTATCAGTACTAAATGATATAGGATTTATCAATACTAAATGATATAGGATGTATCAGTACTAAATGATATAGGATTTATCAATACTAAATGATGTAGGATTTATCAGTACTAAATGATATAGGATTTATCAGTACTAAATGAAATAGGATTTATCAATACTAAATGATATAGGATTTATCAATACTAAATGATGTAGGATTTATCAGTACTAAATGATATAGGATTTATCAGTACTAAATGAAATAGGATTTATCAATACTAAATGATATAGGATTTATCAATACTAAATGATATAGGATTTATCAGTACTAAATGATATAGGATTTATCAATACTAAATTATATAGTATGTATCAGTACTAAATGATATAGGATTTATCAATACTAAATGATATAGAATGTATCAGTACTAAATGATATAGGATTTATCAATACTAAATGATATAGGATGTATCAGTACTAAATGATATAGGATTTATCAATACTAAATGATATAGGATGTATCAGTACTAAATGATATAGGATTTATCAATACTAAATGATATAGAATGTATCAGTACTAAATGATATAGGATTTATCAATACTAAATGATATAGTATGTATCAGTACTAAATGATATAGGATTTATCAATACTAAATGATATAGAATGTATCAGTACTAAATGATATAGGATTTATCAATACTAAATGATACAGGATTTATCAATACTAAATGATATAGGATGTATCAGTACTAAATGATATAGGCTGTATCAGTACTAAATGATATAGGATTTATCAATACTAAATGATTTAGGATTTATCAGTACTAAATGAAATATAATTTATCAATACTAAATGATGTAGGATTTATCAGTACTAAATGATATAGGATTTATCAGTACTAAATGAAATAGGATTTATCAATACTAAATGATATAGGATTTATCAATACTAAATGATATAGGATTTATCAGTACTAAATGATATAGGATTTATCAATACTAAATGATATAGTATGTATCAGTACTAAATGATATAGGATTTATCAATACTAAATGATATAGAATGTATCAGTACTAAATGATATAGGATTTATCAATACTAAATGATATAGAATGTATCAGTACTAAATGATATAGGATTTATCAATACTAAATGATATAGGATGTATCAGTACTAAATGATATAGGATTTATCAATACTAAATGATATAGGATGTATCAGTACTAAATGATATAGGATTTATCAGTACTAAATTATGTAGGATGTATCAGTACTAAACGATATAAGATTTATCAGTACAAAATGACATATATGATTTATCAGTACTAAATTATATAGGATTTATCAGTACTAAATTATATAGGATTTATCAGTACTAAATTATATAGGATTTATCAGTACTAAATTATATGGGATTTATCAGTACTAAATGATGTGCTTGTGGTCTACTCTACCTATTTCAAATCAAATCCAACGTTATTAGTCGTATGGCGTACACATATTTAGCATGTTACTGCGGGTGTAGTGAAATGCTTGCGTTTCTAGCTCCAACAGTGCAGTAATACCTAGCAATACACAACAATACACACAAAAAATAAAAATAAAAACTATTAATAGAAATATAGAAATATTAGAACGAGCAACGTCAGGGTCCGGAACAGACATTATGGACAGTATATGAATAGAAAAGGTGTGTAGAGCAGTAGTTACTGTAAATAGGATAATGTCTCGACTCTTTTTTAAATTTGAGGTAAGGACACAAACGTCCCAGATGGAGAAGCGTTCAGTGAACAATAATAGAATGTTTTCCATAGAGATCGACAGGACTAGCCGCGTTCCAACAACAACCTCCCCCAACCTCCCCCAACCTCCCCCCACCCCCCCCACCCCCCCCGAGATCGACAGGGTTAGCCGCGTTCCAACAACAACCTCCCCCAACCCCCCCCAACCTCCCCCAACCTCCCCCAACCTCCCCCCACCCCCCCCACCCCCCCCCCCCCCCCCCGAGATCGACAGGGCTAGCCGCGTTCCAACAACAACCTCCCCCAACCCCCCCCAACCCCCCCCAACCTCCCCCCACCCCCCCCCCACCCCCCCCCCCCCCGAGATCGACAGGGCTAGCCGCGTTCCAACAACAACCCCCCCCAACCTCCCCCAACCCCCCCCAACCTCCCCCCACCCCCCCCAACCTCCCCCAACCTCCCCCAACCTCCCCCAACCTCCCCCCACCTCCCCCCACCCCCCCCCCCCCCCATCCCCCACCCCCCCAACCTGATTAATTTGTGGGGGTTTCAATCTCTCTCTTATTATGTAGCTACTACTTTGTACATGCAATCAAAGTGACAACACTGTACATAGAAACACTTCCTCCCCCCCAAAAAAACACTGACTGACTTTCTACCAGCCTGATAATGGATTCAAATTCCATAATATCAAGCCAAGGGACTGTAGCTCGTTTCAGTCAACATACCTCCAAATCATACTTTTCCCTAGCTAGGATCATTTCCAGTTAATGTCAGTGCCAAATAAAAAACAGGACACATCAAAACAATTATTTTGATGGGGCTCCAAGGCAATAAAATATTTCAACTTGAACGTTCTACCTGAAATCATTATAAAGGCGTGGTTTCAGGCAAAAAGCCATCAAAGCCTAATTGAATATAATTTCAATGGCAAAAAACAACAACTTACAAGGCAGTCAAAGTATCTACCTGCCATGTTTTTAGATAGACTCTGTCAGTCAAACAGCGAAACACACAGACTCACAGACAGACAGGCTGCCAGACAGACTGGCTGCCAGACAGACAGGCTGCCAGACAGAAATGCACACACGGCAGCAAGCACTACTCCACTTCCCTCCAAGCGTTTTACTATTTTCCGTTTGTGTTTAGTATTTAGCATGTGCATACATTCATTTTTTTTGTATTGCTATGGTACTATTTTCACAAGTATGTGGTAAGATTCACAACTCAGTACAAAACTCAAAACAGATCATCAAAAGGCAGTTTCTTTCAAAACTTTAAGCACATTTTCAATTGACTAAATCACACAGTAAGTTCTTCACCAAACCTAATCAGTGTTTCATCTGGAAATACCTTTCATTTAAAGGAATTGCTTTTCACAATGCAATGCTCACAATCATTTTTATATGATTCTCATCTGTTTAAATACATTTGACCATCACTTAATCCAACTGCGCTTAATGGTTAATAATTTAACCGTTTGGTAAACCTATAGATTTTAAACTGGTTTGTCTACTATATGTGGATTTTGAGAACTACAGAAATAAAAATGTGTGTTTGTATAAACATCTAAATTACATGTATGATACATGATAACCGTACATAAAGACTACTCATTATTTCAGCATTGGTCACCATATACTGTAAAAGGGGGTGTTTCTTTCAACATGGAGCAGGAGAGAGGAAGAAATCAAAGAGCTCATGGACAAGGGGCCCGTCAGAGAGGTCAAAGAGGTGGGCATGGACCCCATCAAAGAGGTGGGCATGGACCCCATCAAAGAGGTCAAAGAGGTGGGCATGGGCCCCATCAAAGAGGTCAAAGAGGTGGGCATGGACCCCATCAAAGAGGTCAAAGAGGTGGGCATGGACCCCATCAGAGAGGTCAAAGAGGTGGGCATGGGCCCCATCAAAGATGTCAAAGAGGTGGGCATGGACCCCATCAAAGAGGTCAAAGAGGTGGGCATGGGCCCCATCAAAGAGGTCAAAGAGGTGGGCATGGACCCCATCAAAGAGGTCAAAGAGGTGGGCATGGACCCCATCAAAGAGGTCAAAGAGGTGGGCATGGACCCCATCAGAGAGGTCAAAGAGGTGGGCATGGACCCCATCAGAGAGGTCAAAGAAGTGATGCCCATCAAAGAGGTAGACATGGGCCCCATCAAAGCAGTAGACATCAGAGAGAGGGAGGCAGACGGCAGGGAACTGTTGTGTCTAATGAAGTCCGGGCCATCGTCGTTGACCATGTGGTAAACAGAGGCCTTACCATGGAAGAGACTGCCAGATTAATTCACCCAAATCTGAAAAGATAAACTGTTAATTCGATCATGAGAACATTTCGCCAAGACAACCGGTAAGTCGGCAGAATATGCACTATGCTTTACCATTACATTTACAGTAAATGACATACTGTAATGCATGTAAATTCACAGAACATTTTACAGTATTCTTACAGTATGATCTATTGACAGAATACTCTGTTCTACCCTTAGAATTGACAGAAGACCCTATGGCCGTGGGCATGTGCTGACCGACCAGCAGGAGTGGGCAGTGGTGGAAATGGTGAGGGCCAGGAATGACATACGGCTGTCTGAAATAAAGCAGGCCATTGAGGAGAACGATGACACCTTTACCAATGTGGCATCATCAGCCTACCAACAATCACTCGCCTTTTGAAGAGGCACCAGGTATCTATGGAACACATTTACCTGGTGCCTTTTGAAGAGACACCAGGTATCTATGGAACACATTTACCTGGTGCCTTTTGAAGAGACACCAGGTATCTATGGAACACATTTACCTGGTGCCTTTTGAAGAGGCACCAGGTATCTATGGAACACATTTACCTGGTGCCTTTTGAAGAGACACCAGGTATCTATGGAACACATTTACCTGGTGCCTTTTGAAGAGACACCAGGTATCTATGGAACACATTTACCTGGTGCCTTTTGAAGAGACACCAGGTATCTATGGAACACATTTACCTGGTGCCTTTTGAAGAGGCACCAGGTATCTATGGAACACATTTACCTGGTGCCTTTTGAAGAGACACCAGGTATCTATGGAACACATTTACCTGGTGCCTTTTGAAGAGACACCAGGTATCTATGGAACACATTTACCTGGTGCCTTTTGAAGAGACACCAGGTATCTATGGAACACATTTACCTGGTGCCTTTTGAAGAGACACCAGGTATCTATGGAACACATTTACCTGGTGCCTTTTGAAGAGACACCAGGTATCTATGAAACACATTTACCTGGTGCCTTTTGAAGAGACACCAGGTATCTATGAAACACATTTACCTGGTGCCTTTTGAAGAGACACCATGTATCTATGGAACACATTTACCTGGTGCCTTTTGAAGAGGCACCAGGTATCTATGAAACACATTTACCTGGTGCCTTTTGAAGAGACACCAGGTATCTATGAAACACATTTACCTGGTGCCTTTTGAAGAGTCACCAGGTATCTATGAAACACATTTACCTGGTGCCTTTTGAAGAGACACCAGGTATCTATGAAACACATTTACCTGGTGCCTTTTGAAGAGTCACCAGGTATCTATGAAACAAATTTACCTGGTGCCTTTTGAAGAGACACCAGGTATCTATGAAACACATTTACCTGGTGCATTTTTAGAGAAACAACGACAGGGTGAAACCACTGCGGGTCGAGTATGTTCAGGTACAGCACTATATCCTGTATTACTGTTACTGTTTGATGCACATGCTACTTCACAATATCATAATGGAACTATACTGTAGAAAGAACTAACCAAAATATATCTTTAGAGGGTGATGGTGCTTGATGCTGCTGTGAACCATCACAAGTTTGATGAAGTGGGCTTCAACTTGGCCGAAACTCGGCGCCGTGGGTGGAACCTCACTGTCCAAGTGCAACGTGGGGGGGAAACCTCACCGTCCAAATGCCTGGACAACGTGAGGGGAATCCTCTCCATGTGCAGAGCAACAGTGCATTCGGAAAGTATTCAGACCCCTTGACTTTTTCCACATTTTTGTTACATTACAGCCTTATTCTAAAATATTCAACAACAAAAAAAGATAACTATTGTAAAAATAATTGTGTCTGTAAAATGTAAATGGTATGTATGAGCTGGAAGTAGAAGCCCAAGTGTTGTTGTCCATTAGGGGAGGGGTGGTAGGGTTAGTGGAAAATAATAAAGGAAAATATATTTCAAAAAGTGTAAAATATATATAATACATATGCATACACTACCAGTCAAAAGTTACGACACACCTACTCAGTCAAGGGTTTTTCTTTATTTTAACTTTTTTTTTTACTATTGTAGAATAATAGTGAAGACATCAAAACTATGAAATAACACACATGGAATCATGTAGTAACCAAATAAGTGTTAAACAAATCAAATTATATTTTAGATTCTTCAAATTGCCACCCTTTGCCTTGATGACAGCTTTGCATACTCTTGGCATTCTCTCAACCAGCTTCATGAGGTAGTCACCTGGAATGCATTTCAATTACATTTACATTTTAGTCATTTAGCAGACGCTCTTATCCAGAGCGACTTACATCAGCAATTAGGGTTAAGTGCCTTGCTTAAGGGCACATCGACAGATTTTTCACCTAGTCGGCTCGGGGATTAGAACCAGCGACCTTTCGGTTACTGGCACAACGCTCTTACCCACTAAGCTACCTGCCGCCCCAATTAACAGGTGTGCCTTCTTAAAAGTACATTTGTGGAATTTCTTTCCTTCTTAATGTGTTTGAGCCAATCAGTTGTGTTGTGACAAGGTAGGGGGGGTATACAGAAGATAGCCCTATTTGGTAAAAGACCAAGTCCATATTATGGCAAGAACAGCTCAAATAAGCAAAGAAAAACGACATTAAATCATTACTTTAAGACATGAAGGTCAGTCAATACAGTGCAGTTCAAAAACCATCAAGCGCTATGATGAATCTGGCTCTCATGAGGACCGCCACAAGAATGGAAGACCCAGAGTTACCTCTGCTACAGAGGATAAGTTCATTAGAGTTACCAGCCTCAGAAATAGCAGCCCAAATAAATGCTTCACAGAGTTCAAGTCACAGACACATCTCAACATCAACTGTTCAGAGGAGACTGTGTGAATCAGGCATTCATGGTCGAATTTCTGCAAAGAAACCACTACTAAAGGACACCAATAAGAAGAAGAGTCCTGCTTTTTCCAAGAAACACAAGCAATGGACATTAGACCGGTGGAAATTTGTCCATATTTGAGATTTTTGGTTCCAACAGCTGTGTCTTTGTGAGACGCGGTGTGGGTGAACGGATGATGTCCGCATATGTATTTCCCACCTTAAAGCATGGAGGAGGTGTTATGTTGTGGGGGTGCTTTGCTGGTGACACTGTCTGTGATTTATTTTGAATTCAAGGCACACTTAACCAGCATGGCTACCACAGCATTCTGCAGCGATACGCCATCCCATCTGGTTTGGGCTTGGTGGGACTATCATTTGTTTTTAAACAGGACAATGACCCAACACACCTCCAGGCTGTGTAAGGGCTATTTTACCAAGGAGGAGAGTGATGGAGTGCTGCATCAGATGACCTGGCCTCCACAATCCCCCGACCTCAACCCAATTGAGATGGTTTGGGATGAGTCGGACCGCAGAGTGAAGGAAAACAGCCAACAAGCGCTCAGCATATGTGGGAACTCCTTCAAGACCGTTGGAAAAGCATTCCAGGTGAAGCTGGTTGAGAGAATGCCAAGAGTGTGCAAAGCTGTCATCAAGGCAAAAGGGTGGCTATTTGAAGAATCTCAAATATAAAATATATTTTGATTTGTTTAACACTTTTTTGGTTACTACATGATTCCATATGTGTTAGTTCGTAGTTTTGATGTCTTCACTATTATTCTACAATGTAGAAAATATTACAAAAAAAAAAAAAACTTGAATGAGTAGGTGTGTTCAAACTTTTGACTTTTACTGTATATGTATATGTATATGTATGTGTATATGTAAGTATATTTATATAAACACTACCGTTCAAAGGTTTGGGGTCACTTGGAAATGTCCTTGTTTTCGAAAGAAAAGCAATTTTTTTGTCCATTAAAAGTTATTTGTTTCTGGCCATTTTGAGCCTGTAATCGAACCCACAATTGCTGATGCTCCAGAAACTCAACTAGTCTCAAGAAGGCCAGTTTTATTGCTTCTTTAATCAGCACAACAGTTTTCAGCTGTGCTAACATAATTGCAAAAGGGTTTTCTAATGATCAATTAGCCTTTTAAAATGTTAAACTTGGATTAGCAAACACAACGTGCCATTGGAACACAGGACTGATGGTTGCTGATAATGGGTCTCTGTACGCCTATGTAGATATCCCATAAAAAAATCAGCCGTTTCCAGCTACAATAGCCATTTACAACATTAACAATGTCTACACTGTATTTCTGATCAATTTGATGTTATTTTAATGGCCCAAAAAATTGCTTTCTTTTGAAAACAAGGACATTTCTAAGTGACCCCAAACTTTTGAATGGTAGTGTATATATGTGTGTATGTATGTATGTATGTATGTATGTATGTATGTATGTATTTGTATATGCAGTGCATTCAGAAATATTCAGACCCCTTGACTTTTTCCAAATATTTTTACATTACAGACTTATTCTAAAATGGATTAAATTGCGTTTTTTTCTCAGCAAACTACCCACAATACCCCACAATGACAAAGCAAAAAATATTTTATAGAAATTTTTGAAAATGTATTTAAAGGTATATATCTGAGATATCACATTTACATAAGTATTCAGACCCTTTACTCAGTACTTTGTTGAAGCACCTTTGGCAGTGATTACAGCCTCGAGTCTTCTTGGGTATGACGCTACAAGCTTGGCACTCCTGTATTTGGGAAGTTTCTCCCATTCTTCTCTGCATATCCTCTCAAGCTCTGTCAGGTTGGATGGGGAGCGTTGCTGCACAGCTATTTTCAGGTCTCTCCAGAGATGTTAGATCGGGTTCAAGTCCGGGCCACTCAAGGACATTGCTGGGCCACTCAAGGACATTCAGAGACTTGTCCCGAAGCTACTCCTGCATTGTTTTGGCTGTGTGCTTAGGGTCGTTGTCCTGTTGGAAGGTGATCCTTCACCCCAGTCTGAGGTCCTAAGCGCTCTGGAGCAGGTTTTCATCAAGGATCTCTTTGTACTTTGCTCCGTTCATCTTTGCCTCAATCCTGACTAGTCTCCCAGTCCCTGCTGCTGAAAAACATCGCCACAGCATGATGCTGCCACCACCATACTTCATCGTAGGGATGGTGCCAGGTTTCATCCAGACGTGACACTTGGCATTCAGGCAAAAGAGTTCAATCTTGGTTTCATCAGACCAGAGAATCTTGTTTCTCATGGTCTGAGAGTCTGTAGGTGCCTGTTGGCAAACTCCAAGCGGGCTGTCATGTGCCTTTTACTGAGGAGTGGCTTCCGTCCAGCCACTCTACCATAAAAGCCTTATTGGTGGAGTGCTGCAGAGATGGTTGTCCTTCTAGAAGGTTCTCCCATCTCCACAGAGGAACTCTAGATCTCTGTCAGAGTGACCATCGGGTTCTTGGTCACCTCCCTGACCAAGGCCCTTCTCCTCCGATTGCTCAGTTTGGCCGGGCAGCCAGCTCTAGGAAGAGTCTTGGTGGTTCCAAACTTATTCCATTTAAGAATGATGGAGGCCACTGTGTTCTTGGGGACCTTCAATGCTGCAGACATTTTTTGGTACCCTTCCCCAGATCTGTGCCTCGACACAATCCTGTCTCGGAGCTCTACGGACAATTCCTTCGACCTCACGGCTTGGTTTTTGCTCTGACATGCACTGTCAACTGTGGGACCTTACATGGACAAGTGTGTGCTTTTCCAAATCATGTCCAATCAATAGAATTTATCACAGGTGGACTCCAATCAAGTTGTAGAAACATCTCAAGGACGATCAATGGAAACAGGATACACCTGAGCTCAATGTCAAGTCTCATAGCAAAGGCTATGAATACTTATCTAAATAAGGTATTTCTGTTTTTTATTTTTAATAAATTTGCTAGAATTTCTAAAAACCTGTTTTTGCTTTGTCATTATGGGGTATTGTGTGTAGATTGATGCAAAACATTGTTTTTAATCAATTTTAGAATAAGGCTGTAACGTAACAAAATGTGGAAAAAGTCAAGGGATCTGAATACTTTCCGAATGCACTGTATCTCTGAACATGGTGTGGTAGTTCGTAGGCCATTACTTGGATCCTACAACACTGCACACCTCATTGTGTTTCTCAATGAAATTGAGCAGGCCTGTCAAGTTGAAGCGGTCATTGTGTGGGACAATGTCAGGTTCCACCATGCAGAGGTGGTTAAGGCCCCGTCCCTGATTCGTGACTCTATACCTGCCACCATAATCTCCTTTTCTCAACCCTATTGAGGATTTGTTTTCATTATAGAGATGGAAGGTGTACGATCGCCATCCCCATGAGCGTGCCACCCTCCTTCTGGCCATGGATACATAAACCACTCAAACCAGTGTGAACCAAATCACTTCCTCCTACACAAGGCAGCACACTGTTTGTCTGATGTCCTGCCTGTACTTCGACATGCCATGCTTACAGCAGACCTGTAGCATAGCCAATGCATTTGCTATAATTGTTTTGGCTCGGAGGAGGGCTAATTTACACGAGAAACAGTCCAAAAGGCACTCAGAAGCTAGCCTTTGACTAAGGTGCCAGTATGCTCAGGAAAACAAATGTAATTACAATGTAAATGACCCTGCTTGTTAGTAATAGACCAACCACTCACTGTGTTTGACCATCAGTTATGTTCCAGCTGTTATAGTTGTGCTCAATGTTAAATTCAATCTCCCTACCACTGTATGTAACCCAATGTGACACCATTGTCAATGAAAATGCGCAAATCAACTTGATTGGTGGAACATAACACCTCGTCATGACAACACCTCGACATGACAACACTTCACGTCACGTTCCGTAGAACCACAGTAGCGGATTTTTGACAGGGTCGTTAGTACTAGAGTCGTCAGACACCTTTTTTTTGCCCAAACCTAGCTCAAATTCTAGACGCGGGATTAAAACGAGGCTACAGCATCAATAAATTGAAAAGTAGACTTAGATCCATTTGAATAAGTTTGTAGGTGCAACAGTTTTGATTAAATTCACAATTTACCGCTCTCACGTGCACATTTCTGCCCGGTAAAAATCAACGATGTGCTACCTTTTTGTAGCATTTCTTACAATGCTCACATCTTTTCAGCAGAATGTCAGAGTTCTTAAACCGGGTGCAACTTGGCTGCTATTATAGCCAGTTAGATACACCAAACTTTGGGAACTTTGGGAAAAACTATCACACTGCTAATTTATTATACATGCACACACCAGAACAGACACATCACTGTTAGAAGATCCTATCGCTTACCTTATGCATTAATTCAGTTACATTTCAATGTGTTCCCTGATCAACACAGTGTCAAGTTACATTTCAATGTGTTCCCGGAAACCTGAAGTTGCCATCCGCAAGTAAAAAGTAGCAGGGTTGTGGGTTGCACACGAAGCATCCAGGTAAACAACAACAACATCATGATAATCGTTGCTTGCTTGCGAGACCTGTTCGGCAGTCAAAAGAAAACGAAATGCTTGCTAATTTGTTAGCTATGTGATAAAATGAAACAATTTTCAACAAATCAACTTTTTTAGACAATTTAATTTTTTACCAATGCAAGATAAATAAACATTGAATGTGTACTGGGTGAATGAAGAAAAACATTTAGGAATGAACGCGTGTTGTCATCACCAGACTGTCACATTTAAATAGACAAATTGACATATCTATAACATGGTTTGTAGTGTAATGGTGTAGCTTTATGAAGGGTAATTTATTGCTAGCTTGACGTTACAAGCCACACGAGAGGGAGATGCTTTCCTTACGAACCATTTCCCACGGGCCCTCATTAGCATATGGCCAATCAGGATGCAATATGCAAATAACATCACATCTCCCCTTTTTCAGAGAACAAAGGGTAGACCGCCTTTCTCTCAACAGACCTCAAGGGATTATTCTGCCCTTATGTCGGTAGGTCTGTTCCTCACTAGTTCTTTCTGGAACATTCTGTCATGAACATTATATATTTTCTGTAAACTTTAACCTAAAATGCATCTCTCATTTATTTTAACATAAATCAGGTAAGTTAAAACTGTAACAACTGTTGTTTTCTTTTTTTATTTTTTTTAATAGAGCTCAGTCTTTTGTTGCTGTTTGCTTTGACTTGTAAATCCAGTCTTTTGAGGTTTAACATACCTTATTCTGGGTGTAGCAGGTACAGCCGTGTGTCAGAGTGGTCAAGACACTTGAATCTTCTCCTGCGTTGTTGTTCTCGGAAACATCCATAGGGATGAGTTGATGTCTGTTCCCGCGGATTAGACCAGTGGGGAACTTCCACCCATGTAGGATCGTGGCGCTGCATGTTCCCCTCAGCACTGTTCCTGTGATTTTTTGAGTCAGTCACCCACACCTGTTTTTCCAGGTGGGAGTCTGATGAAGGTCACTGACTCTGTGACGCTTGTTGAAGCGTTGCTGATCTGCACTCCTTCTCTATTTTTTTTTCTTCCTTTGAGCTGACCGCAGCTGTGTTTGGGAGTGATGGATCTAGCAGCCATGGTAGTGTTGGCACTGTGGCAAAAAACTGTCGTCCCATCAGCAGTTGTGCCGGGCTGAAACCATTCTGGAATGCAGTTGTCCGATAGGCCAGCAAAGCAAGGTAAGGCTCAGCTGCTTTCTTGAGGACGTTCTTCACCGTCTGAACGGTGCGTTCTGCCTCTCCGCTGCTTTGCGGGAACTATGGCAAAAATCCATACTTGGCAGCAAAGTCAGAAAGGGGTCTTCCGGAGAACTGAGGTCCATTATCCGTAAACCAGGGCCTCAGATACCACATGGTGGGCAAAGATGGACTTCAGATGGATTACGACGTCCGCAGAGTCTGTTAGTGACAGATTTGCAATTTCCACATACCTTGAGAAGTAGTCCACTACTAGCAGAGTGAACAAGTATGCACTCTTTGATGCAGTTAAGCACAAGTTTGTTCAGTTGCTGGCTGGGACCAGGCCACCACACAGCTTGTTGTGCGCATTGGTTGCGCGTCGGTTGCAACATTGTAGCATTGACTGGCTCAGTAGCAAGCCAATGTAGGACAAATTGAAGCACTAGCTTCATCTTCAAAACGTATGAATTGTGATAAAATAATGTTGCTAAAGTAGCTTACAAGCTAGCTAGCTTTATGGACTCGTTTCAGGAAACTAGGCGTATGTTGTGCATCACTACTTCACAGGAGCGCCATTTGAAACGTAAACTTTTTTTTAATCGCAATGCATTTTTTGGCAGAAATGCCTTCTGGAGCATGTGAACTTTCATGTGCCTTAATAACAAACTTGTATGCAATCTGTAAATACACATATAATGGTTAAATTATGAGCCTAGTTTGTTTAGCCATTTTAAAAGACAGCAACCTTCCCTCTAGCCTTGATTGGCTGAGATAATGAGTGGGCTGGACATGCCGAGAGATGAGTTCGGATTGGTCTGCCATGTAGCACGCTTCTGTCTATAATATGAGCTGGTCAGTATGTGTAGGTAATCCTTTCTAACACAGCTTTTTTGAAAGATATCACATAGTAGAACTGCATAAGTGTTGCTCTCCACTTTCTGGAGGACCGAGTTTTATAATATAATAATATCCCATTTAGCAGACGCTTTTATCCAAAGCGACTTACAGTCATGCGTGGATACATTTTTTTGTTGTTGTGTGTATGGGTGGTCCCGGGGATCGAACCCACTACCTTGGCGTTACAAGCGCCGTGCTCTACCAGCTGAGCTACAGAGGACCACATTTTGAAATCAGTGGAATTAGAGTATGATAGCTAATAGCAAATTCTGGCGTTTGATTGCAAATATGCAGACAGAGTCGAAAAGACAACACAGAAGGCTCCGGATTACATCTTCAAACTAAGGGCAACCATGACAGAGAGGGAGAAGCGTCCATCCATGTATACAGGTAAGAGAGTCTAGCTAGATACATTTTCAGATATTACACGTTTCTAATGTCAGAAAGTCGTTTTCATTTCAAGTTTGTGTACTGTTAGCTAGCTAGCTAATGTTAGCTGGCTGGCTAGCTAGCTAACATTATGAGTATGATCTGTGTAGTAATATTATTCGTATCTCAGAGCCATTTGCATTGCTAGTTATAGCCTAATGTTAGCTAGCTAACATTGAACCAGGTTGGTTAGCTACCTGCAGATTCATGCAGGGTAGTAACGTTATGAGTTGGGATTATGGTTCATTGTTTAGCTAGCTAGCTACATGTCTAAACAAAAGACTCCACTATGCAAGTAACTGTTTCAATAGAATGTTTATGATGTCACTGCGACAACTGTCGATAGACGCAGAATAACTGATGAATTTACGAATTTTACGAACGCTCAACACCCGTTGAATATGGCCGGTGTCAGTAAACGTTGGCAAAAAAAGCGTAATGAAATTGTTGGTTCTGGATAACATAAAAACAGCCTAACCAGCTCTGCCAGGCCAAGTAAAATGGTCAGAGTGAGCTGTTCTCTCATTGGTGTCTGGAGGTAGCTAACAAGCTAGCCAACGTTAGCCAGTAAGCTTGGGTGCTTGACTGCTGTTGTTAGGTCAGAACGCTCGGATCAACCCTAGTCTTCGGCCAGAGCGTCCAAGTTCAGAGAGCAAAACGCTCTGAGTTTACGAACGCCCAGAGCACACTGGCACACCAGATTAAATGTACAAACGCACCCCGTAGTATAAGCCAGCCTTCAGTCTTGAAATCTTTGGTTGTTTAGTACATGGCCTCACATGTGAATCCTTAAAGAGATGGGCTTAAGAGGGTGTGGACGATGCTGAATGGGTGTAGAGAAAGAAGAGCTCTCCAGTAGGTGTACCAAAACGTTCAAGGGCCATTTTCTCAAAAGTGAGGTTACACGTTTATCAACTTTCGAAGCAGAATTACTTTCCCATTGTTCCTCAACTGTATGATATACAATTTTCTAGCTCTGAGTCTCTACTTTTATCCAATGTAAAAAAAAAAAAAAAATTCAAATGTTGCTACATAAGACTGAATCGAGCCTGTAGGTCACATTTGGTGTTCAGCATTGAATGTATGCCCGAGGTTAGCTTCCTATTTATTTCAACCGAAGTGACTGGCTTAGAGTATTTTCTGGCTATGTAAATGCTTTCATGGAATATCATAGGAATAATGAGGGATTAATCTGACATAGCCCTCTATTTGGATTTGAATTGTTAATATTTCAGGGATCTCTGTGTATTCACTGCAAATACATGCATTTGATGCTCGCTTGAATAATCAACAGGGAGAGATATAGATTTGGACATTGTGGGTATGCTAGAATTTAGTTATACATTTGTAATCGTTAGGTCATCAGATTGACAACAACAGAAACTTAATTAGAATAACATAACATATGTTTTGATTTTTTAACTAATGATAATAACTTCATGCAAATAATCTGGAAACTGTCGATAGAACTCATTGAAATTGAATCAGTCATAATTGCAGATCTTATTTTTTGGACACATCCAATCATTGGCCTACACATTGACACAATGCCACTCATACAACTATCCATACATAGACTGAAGATTATTGGCATCTAACTGACAGTATCTGAATTAAATTAATGCAGAGCAAATGGAAGAATAAATATTTGATTTATATTTCATACAGATTCGGGTCAGGCGACAAACCAGAGAAGCTCTCATTCTTCTGTTTATTCAAGACTTTTGAGCTAAACGCCTCAGTCTGTTTAGTGTTGACGAGAATGGCTGGTGTCATTTCTTCTTTGGGACTGGATCACTCCCCATTGCATGGCCTTCAGACATGTATACACTTGACCAAATCATTTGCATGCTTGTCACAAACCAGTCCGCTGTTTCCTCTTCAAAGTATCTTTCTTGGCCTGCTATCATCAGTTCCCCTAACCAATTTGTCATTCTAAGCCTGGCCTTATTGCTGCCAGCTCTGGGACGACGGCAGCGCAGCTTCTCTGATCCAGGCAGTGACTAGGGACAAGGCCAAGTGTTACAGCGCTACACTGGGACAGAAGCGCTTCAGTCACTTCCTGATCCACGGCTCCAAGGGCGGAGCAGAACTGGCTTTAGAACACTGTTAATTTACTGCAGAGTGGAAGCTCATCTCATCCACTCACTGTGTGTGTCGTGTGTGTGTGCTTGTGTGTGTGTGTGTGTGTGCATGTGGGTGTGTTTGTGCGTGCGTGCGTGCGTTTGTGTGTGTGTGTGTGTGTTAGACACAGATATAATTATCAGAGAATGAGGCTAAGCCACTTTTCTTCTACAATTATTGTGTTTGCTGTATTCTGGCCTTTGGAGGTCTGTATACAAAATGTCCTTTTCAAGTTGCCGTCTCTTCTTACAGATGTTTCTGTAGGGACAATATGGCAACACAGAATGTCTTTTTGTCACGTCGTTGTGATTAGCTTTTAACCAATCCGTTAATTCTAGGACTTGAATTCTAGGATGCTGCTGTGCTTTTTAAGCTTATCTGGAACATTTGCTCAGTTCACTTAAGCAGTTTGCTTCATTGTTGTGTTAACAGAGTCCAAAGAGTCTTTAAAGTCTAACGGAGAATTCTGAAGTCATTGACAGCTACTTCTGAGACCAGTAAGAACAAACACTACACTCAGTGAAATACTAGAGCATCATAAAACATAACAAGATCATCCCAATTACTGTGTTTAATGTTGTTGTTATTGTGTTGCTGAAACATGAACATACAAAAGTGATACAGTATTTGCATTATTCTGTACTTGTCAAAAACAGTGCACTACTCAGGGCCCACCTGAGAGGCATACCCGGCCTTCTAACAGTGAGGAACACACCGATGTCACAAACAAGACATCAAGAGAAAACAGCCAGCTGGTCCCGAACCTTCAGTCTGTCCGTGTGCTATCTGCAGTACAAGTACCGGTGTTTCCATGGATGTCAACAGTGTCTGTACAAGTGAAACTGATTGAAGCCTTCCAGACTCATTCAATATCACACACTGCAGTAGGCCTTCTGAATCACGGTTAGCAAGATTAACAGCAATATGACAAGAGGGAACCTTTTGCATTCAACAAATGGCCACTTCAAGGCTCAGTACTGAAACAAATTAGTAGGTATATTTTCTGAGGTTTCGACGGGGGTCCTGTTAGGGTAAATAGATTTACTCCCTTTTGAAATCGGAATGCATTAGTCATACTTGATTTAATCCCAAACAGAATTCAAAGGCTGCACAAAGAAATGCAAAAGGTCTAAAATGTTGCTCTCTCCGCAGCTCAAAAGGAAGGGGGCAGCACATCAGTAGAACCGACCGGCTGGCCTGTCATTTGAACCGATGATCATTACCATACACACATATTTGCCCATTTCACTTCCAAATTAGACTCTTCCTCTTTTTCCTTCAATTTAAACACTTTCTACTGGTCCAATTCTACCAGATAGCTCAGCTGGTAGAGCACGGCGCTTGTAACGCCAAGGTAGTGGGTTCGATCCCCGGGACCACCCATACACAAAAAAAAATGTATGCACGCATGACTGTAAGTCGCTTTGGATAAAAGCGTCTGCTAAATGCCATATTATATTAACAACACTGTACACTATGTGCATGATTTCATAAGAAATGCCAGTCTCAGGTTATACCACAATAGTACTGGAAAGCATTTGAAGGCTGTCATTTTTTTGTCAAAGCAAACTCCAAAAGGAATACGTGCAAATGGATTGTTTTTTGCAAACAGCCTAAATGTTCAAATGTAACGTAATCTCAATATACCAATACAGGTTAAATTAAGCCTTCCAGTGATCCATCTTAACAATCAATAGGGACTGGAATTGTTCCATAAACCTGCACCTTTCAGGTGTGTTATAAGGACAGCGCTGTGATGACCTTGACGATAACTCCATCCCTGGTGACAATCAGTCCCATTCCAGCAACACGCTTCAGTAATCAACTCTGCTGAGCGCGATGAGGGACGTCGAATATATAGCCAGCTCCCCACGCTGGGGTCTGCGTCCCCAAATGGCATCCTATCCCCTACATAGCGCAATCCTTTCAACGACTAGGGGCCCAAAAGTGCTCTGGTAAAAAGTAGTGCACTCTGTATGGAATAGGGGTGCCATTTGGGACACTCCCAGAGAAACAACTCCCACACTGGAAGAGATGGAGGACCTTGCGCATCGTGTGGCTAGATGACACCCACGGTAAGGAAATACTTTGAGTCAGAGGGCCTCTATTCTTTGTCCCAAAATGGCGCCCTGTTCAAAAGTCAAAAGTACCGCACAATGAAGACAATATGGTTCCATTTGGGACCCAGCACTAGTCACTAGCATCCCTTGCAACCTAATGGATTGGGACGAGGCTTAAGGAAGGCTTTATCTGTCAGGACACATACGCACACCTTCAGGGACCTGAACGCTGCAAAGGTCAACAGTGGCCTTGGGCGAGACGTTTTTGATTGGACCCCTAGTTGCAGCCCCGGTGACATATCTAAAAACTGTCAATCATATCAGTTCATCAGTAGAATATCACTTGAAAAGGCACAGCAGTTTGACAGGTTATCTTGAATAGCAAGTCTTGAGGAAAGTAAAAAATGGTTAGACTTTGCCACACTGCAATGTGTGTCATGTTGACGCGTTCTTCATCGCCAGCAGCAGAACACAGTGGCAGCAGAACCATGTAGTTCATATTGACAGGATCGCCAGCAGCAGAACACAGTGGCAGCAGAACCATGAAGTTCATATTGACAGGATCGCCAGCAGCAGAACACAGTGGCAGCAGGACCATGTAGTTCATATTGACAGGATCGCCAGCAGCAGAACACAGTGGCAGCAGGACCATGTAGTTCATATTGACAGGATCGCCAGCAGCAGAACACAGTGGCAGCAGAACCATGAAGTTCATATTGACAGGTTCCGCCAGCAGCAGAACACAGTGGCAGCAGAACCATGTCGTGTAATATCCCAACTTGGTTTGTATTTGTTGTGAAACTCAATAATTATATCTTCACTGTAATACCAAATTGCCATCGACCTTTGACATCTAAAGTCACAAATACATGCCGTTGAATTTTTTATCCTCCAAAATGAAAAAGCTGTTATTAAAACAAAAAATATTCCCTTTGTTCAGAAGCACTACCCCCCATCTTTTTAAGGGTTTTATTATTATTATTACTACTATTGGGATATGAACAATAGACTTTGTGAGATCCTGTTGTGATTTCCTTGTGTTAGGCAGCACCACTCTGTGGTGGAGACAAATCCTTAATCCTCACAAGACAATAACAATGTAATCCTGATTCCCAGATGAGGGCGCTGGTGAAAAAGGACGTTTGTGGCCAACAGAGGTTCTACTGAAGACGAAAAACATGACGTCAAACTCATTAAAATGCAGAAGCACTACTGGCCCACTGACTGCCCAATCCTCAACACAATGAATAAATCATGTTCTTTTTTTTCTTTTTTTATCAAAAATGTTTTTTTCATGTCTCCTGAATCTTATATAGACAAGCCAAGCCTCACCTACAGCACA
Source organism: Coregonus lavaretus (assembly GCF_964263955.1). Taxonomy (NCBI): domain Eukaryota; kingdom Metazoa; phylum Chordata; class Actinopteri; order Salmoniformes; family Salmonidae; genus Coregonus; species Coregonus lavaretus. The sequence goes on from NC_140016.1 coordinate 2,009,803, forward strand.
GTGCTACACTTCAGAAGTCACCCCAGAACCTACACATACACCCACAGATACGTTCAGCACTCCGTGCCAGGCTGAACCGTGTGGAAATGATTCATTTCCATGAAATTATTCGCAGCATAATTAATAGTGTGAATATTGAATTATAATAATAGCGAATGCCTCGCCACGATTTCAGCAATGATCTTTCTCCTTATTTCACCACTGAATAAAATCTAGGAATATAGCTAATTGTTATTCACATTATAGTGAAATAATGAGGACTAGAAGAGGGGAAAGCATCAGGATGCGTCAACTACATGAATATGCTTTTTCTTGAGAAACATAATCTTCTTCTCAGCATGACCCTGTTTTCAAAAGGACTGGTTATTGGTCATCACAGTCCACAGATCCTCATCCCCCTCCTGGATGCTTAAGAGAGTCAGAGCACAGCAGTGATGCTGCTTAAGCACACAGATACACACAAACACCAACAGAGGAACTGCTGTCTGACTAAAGAGTGCCTCTCTCCATCTCTCTCGATGACTCTCTCTCTCTCTCTCTCTCGCATTCCACCTCCCTCGCTCTCTTGCTCTCTCCAGCTCTCCAGCTCTCCTCTGCCTCTCTCATCTTCCCTCCCTATCTCCCTCCCTATCTCCTTCTCTATCTCCCTCCCTCTATCTCTGTGTGTGAGGTGACTGGATGCCAACCTCAGGCTACAGACCATCCCTCCTACCATTTCAACCTTCAACCATGCAACCCCTTGGGGGGCCCCCCGAAAAGGAGAGGAGAGAACAAGCCATGCCCACCCTGTTGCCATTGTCTGATGGGAGGCAGGCTCAGGGCCCTTTGGAAGGGAGTGGAGAGCTGGTGGATGTCTGAGGGGAGGCAGGCTCGGGGCCCTTGGCAGGGAGTAGAGAGCTGGTGGATGTCTGAGGGGAGGCAGGCTCGGGGCCCTTGGCAGGGAGTGGAGAGCTGGTGGATTGTACACTGGAGTGCTCATTATGCCTCTGTAGGGACTGTACTCCAGGGCACCCAATGTGTGGCTGAGCAGCTCATTACGGAGGTCTGCCACCGTGCTGCTGCAGCCCAGAGGAAGGAGGCGCACCGGAGAGATAAGGAAGGGGAGGGCTGCCAGATTACACTTAATCAGGACCCACCTGTAAACATCTACACCTCTTGCTTCTCGTCATCCACCCACGTCATCTTCATCCTCCCTCGTCCTCAACGGTGGTGTAATTATTGCAATTGGTTGGTTTGGATGTGTTTTTCCACACATGCAGGGATTGCGTGCTAGGCTTGTGTTTTAATTAGGAAATACGGAGCTACATTTAAACATAATGTATAATACCAATTATGCAAATTATACTTTTAGTGTGACATATCCCCTAAACCTCCTGGTTAAGGAGGGAGATAATCAGAATGGGTCCGATGTGTTCCTCTTCTAGACCAAAATATAGCTGTCTATGGATCAAAGAATTAAGACGTTACTAAGGCATCAGCATTGTGACAGCAGAGTGCGCAGCTGAACCTTGTATGCTGGAAACACTCGTTTTTTTTTTTTTTTACTAAAACATAACCAATCTTTGTTAAACATAAATACCAAACTTGTTTTTGCATGGATTCCGTGACGCGGTTAGCTTTTCACAGCTAGGACCGCTATTTCTTGTCCCGGAATCCCACTCAACTGACAGGTTAAAATCTAGCCTAGCTAAGCTGCTAGCTAGCTAAGCTAACAAAGTTAGTCCCAGATGAGTTTTCCAATGGAGCCCTCTTTGTCTGGAGAAGTAAATGAACGGTTCCAGCGCTGTAGGAGCTGTATCTACTACACTTTGTTTCAGGACAAACCGGATCAAACCTGTCTCTCACCCGTCCAAAAAGGGTTCTCCGAATCCTGTGAAGCATAGGAGTGGGCGGATATCCTCGTCCGGCTCGCCAGCCTTGATTATGGGCAGCTCCATGGTAAGAAATGTGACTGTTCCTGGTGCAAAAACAATGTCCTATCCCAGAGCTTGAGTAAATGACATTACTAAGCTGCTCCCGAATGTACTACGTCAGGACATGGACATCGATTATATCATAGTCCATGTGGGTTTTAATGACATTATGAAGGGCAGCTCTGAACAGTTGAAACTGGATTTCAAAGAGCTGATTGACTCTCTGCTAGACACTAATAAATGACCCATCAAATCTGGCCCTGTGCCCTCTCTGAATTGTGGCATTGAACGCTTTAGCAGGATTATTTCTCTTCACAACAGTCTACATGATTATTGCAGCTCAATGGGTGTAACTTTCGTTAACAATTTCGATACCTTTTTGGAAACAAAACACGTTTTAAAAGGAGAATGGGATCCATTCAAATCATTTGGGTTCCTGGATCCTTTCACAGCATTATAAGGCTACGTTGAGACAATTACTTATCAATGACCGAAGCCCAACTCAGTTAATCCCTACCATTGTGTCACTGAGTCATCATAATGCTTTGGCAAATGTACATTACACCAGGGGCGTTGGTAGACACAACGTAAGTAACCTAATTTATGTCCCTCTAACTGCTCTGTATGCCTCCTGCTGATCCTACACCTTTGATGATAAAGTGGTAGAAATACAAGGTTATAACATTTACAGAAAATACAGAAATGCCAGTGGTGGAGGTGTTGCTGTTTATATTCAGAATCACATTCCTGTAAAGATTAGAGAGGATCTCATGTTAAATACTGATGAAGTTATATGGCTACAGGTTCATCTGCCTCACCTAATGCCCATTCTCGTGGGAAGCTGCTATAGACCACCAAGTGCTAACAGTCAGTATCTGGATAACATGTGTGAAATGCTTGATAATGTACGCGATATCAACAGAGAGATATATTTTCTGGGTGATTTAAATATTGATTGGCTTACGAGAGTATTTGACACACTGCCGATTTTGCCGGTTTTCCTACTTACAAAGCATGTAGAGGTCTGTAATTTTTATCATAGGTACACTTCAAGTGTGAGAGACGGAATCTAAAAAGAAATCCAGAAAATCAGATTGTATGATTTTTAAGTAATTCATTTGCATTTTATTGCATGACATAAGTATTTGATACATCAGAAAAGCAGAACTTAATATTTGGTACAGAAACCTTTGTTTGCAATTATTTCCTGTAGGTCTTGACCAGGTTTGCACACACTGCAGCAGGGATTTTGGCCCACTCCTCCATACAGACCTTCTCCAGATACTTCAGGTTTCGGGGCTGTAGCTGGGCAATACGGACTTTCAGCTCCCTCCAAAGATTTTCTATTGGGTTCAGGTCTGGAGACTGGCTAGGCCACTCCAGGACCTTGAGATGCTTCTTACGGAGCCACTTCTTGTTGCCCTGGCTGTGTGTTTTGGGTCGTTGTCATGCTGGAAGACCAAGCCATGACCCATCTTCAATGCTCTTACTGAGGGAAGGAGGTTGTTGGCCAAGATCTCGCGATACATGGCCCCATCCATCCTCCCCTCAATACGGTGCAGTCGTCCTGTCCCCTTTGCAGAAAAGCATCCCCAAAGAATGATGTTTCCACTTCCATGCTTCACGGTTGGGATGGTGTTCTTGGGGTTGTACTCATCCTTCTTCCTCCAAACACGGCGAGTGGAGTTTAGACCAAAAAGCTCTATTTTTGTTTCATCAGACCACATGACCATCTCCCATTCCTCCTCTGGATCATCCAGATGGTCATTGGCAAACTTCAGACGGGACATGCGCTGGCTTGAGCAGGGGGACCTTGCATGCGCTGCAGGATTTTAATCCATGACGGCGTAGTGTGTTACTAATGGTTTTCTTTGAGACTGTGGTCCCAGCTCTCTTCAGGTCATTGACCAGGTCCTGCCGTGTAGCTCTGGGCTGATCCCTCACCTTCCTCATGATCATTGATGCCCCACGAGGTGAGATCTTGCATGGAGCGCCAGACCGAGGGTGATTGACCGTCATCTTGAACTTCTTCCATTTTCTAATAATTGCGCCAACAGTTGTTGCCTTCTCACCAAGCTGCTTGCCTATTGTCCTGTAGCCCATCCCAGCCTTGTGCAGGTCTACAATTGTATCCCTGATGTCCTTACACAGCTCTCTGGTCTTGGCCATTGTGGAGAGGTTGGAGTCTGTTTGATTGAGTGTGTGGACAGGTGTCTTTTATACAGGTAACGAGTTCAAACAGGTGCAGTTAATACAGGTAATGAGTGGAGAACAGGAGGGCTTCTTAAAGAAAAACTAACAGGTCTGTGAGAGCCGGAATTCTTACTGGTTGGTAGGTGATCAAATACATATGTCATGCAATAAAATGCTAATTAATTACTTAAAAATCATACAATGTGATTTTCTGGATTTTTGTTTTAGATTCCGTCTCTCACAGTTGAAGTGTACCTATGATAAAAATTACAGACCTCTACATGCTTTGTAAGTAGGAAAACCTGCAAAATCGGCAGTGTATCAAATACTTGTTCTCCCCACTGTATGTGGTGGTGGAGTATGGGCCTGAGGGCACACACTTAGTGTGTTGTGAAATCTGTTATGAATGTATTGTAGTGTTTTTTAAATTGTATAACTGCCTTCATTTTACCGGACCACAGGAAGAGTAGCTGCTGTCTTGGCAACAGCTAATTGGCATCCATAATAAATACAAATAAATGCATAAACTCAGAGGATCAGGATAACCAGGTTGGTACATCGTTGAGACTGAATTATAGCAAATGATGGTAAACTTCCAGTAACAAGGGAAGAAGACATTGCTACCCTATTGCATCCTTAAAAAGCACATAGACTGGCACATTCTGCAACATAGGGAAGACATTAAAAATCTATCAAATTCTCAAATTGTATGTGTACTGCATAATTCTGCTGGATTGTCATGAAAAACAATGACCCCGATGTGCAAGGCACCTTTGGTTATTTTTTTTAATGTGCTTTGTCAAATCAAATCAAATGTATCTGTAACATGCGACGAATTCAACAGGTGTAGACATTACCGTGAAAATGCTTACTTACGAGCCCTTTCCCAACAATGCAGAGTAAAACAATAAGAAACATTTGCAATTAAAAATAACAAGGCTATATGCAGTACAAGGAGTAGTGGTACTAAGTCAATGTGCAGGGGTACGAGGTAGTGGAGGTACTGAGTCAATGTGCAGGGGTACGAGGTAGTGGAGGTACTCAGTCAATGTGCAGGGGTACGAGGTAGTGGAGGTACTGAGTCAACGTGCAGGGGTACGAGGTAGTGGAGGTACTGAGTCCATGTGCAGGGGTACGAGGTAGTGGGGGTACTGAGTCAATGTGCAGGGGTACGAGGTAATTGAGGTAACATGTACATGTAGCATACTGCCGTTCATTTCGGATGAATGTCCACTGCACTGTATTTCTAAGTGGGCATATGCAATAACTGTGATTGATAAACATTACAGTGGGTGTTAGAAGGGTGTTATTTGCACAGTCTTGATGTACAGTACAGTGGGGATTAATGAAACCAGCATAATGTAATTTACATGAGTGAACGGCCTCTGTGATTTCTCATTCCATGCACAGCACACCTCCCCTTAGGTATTGAATCATTCTTTGAAACTAACTGTCAAGCTGTTGTCTTCCAACAGGCATACAAAGAGCTCAACAAGCGCCCTCGCTTTACAATCTGACACGTTCTCTAAGCAAGGGATAGCAATGGCTTCTCTCTGTCTCTGACTGTCTCTCCCCGTCTCTCCCTGTCTCTGACTGTCTCTCCCTGTCTCTGACTGTCTCTCCCTGTCTCTGACTGTGTCTGACTGTCTCTCCCTGTCTCTGACTGTGTCTGACTGTCTCTCCCTGTCTCTGACTGTCTCTGACTGTCTCTCCCTGTCTCTGACTGTCTCTCCCTGTCTCTCCCTGTCTCTCCCTGTCCCTCCTTGTCTTTGACTGGCTCTCCCTGTCTCTGACTGGCTCTCCCTGTCTCTGACTGTATCTCCCTGTCTCTGACTGGCTCTCCCTGTCTCTGACTGTCTCTCCCTGTCTCTCGCTGTCCCTCCTTGTCTTTGACTGGCTCTCCCTGTCTCTGACTGGCTCTCCCTGTCTCTGACTGGCTCCTACTGTCTCTGACTGTCTCTCCCTGTCTCTGACTGTCTCTCTCTGTCTCTGACTGGCTCCTACTGTCTCTGACTGGCTCTCTCTGTCTCTGACTGGCTCTCCCTGTCTCTGACTGTCTCTCCCTGTCTCTGACTGGCTTTCCCTGTCTCTGACTGTCTCTCTCAGCCTCTCCTTCCTCTGCAAGTTTGGAACAAATTCAGCCACAATAACCCAGCCACTGCTACAGTAACTCTATTACAGTAAACCCAGCCACTAATACCCCACACCACCATGACCATAGAGATCCGGTATTCTAATACCCCACACCACCATGACCATAGAGATCCGGTATTCTAATACCCCACACCACCATGACCATAGAGATCCGGTATTCTAATACCCCACACCACCATGACCATAGAGATCCGGTATTCTAATACCCCACACCACCATGACCATAGAGATCCGGTATTCTAATACCCCACACCACCATGACCATAGAGATCCGGTATTCTAATACCCCACACCACCATGACCATAGAGATCCGGTATTCTAATACCCCACACCACCATGATCATAGAGATCCGGTATTCTAATACCCAACCCCACCATGACCATAGAGATCCGGTATTCTAATACCCAACCATGATCATAGAGATCCGGTATTCTAATACCCAACCCCACCATGATCATAGAGATCCGGTATTTAATTCCTAATTCTATGACCACGAAGACTAGGCCTGTTCTCTAAACCCGACATAATTTTAAGGTATCATATAAATAGCAAGTTCCACACTTTTCCGACTAACAAGCAGCAGTATCTTGTAAAAGCAGGGTATTGCATAAAACGTTTGCAAATAAAAGTCAATCTCATGCCGTTTGGCCGCTCTGCCCATGTTCTATTATGTACATGGGACAAACTCTCAGCAGTCGATCATGATCAGCCTGCTGTGTATCCAATAAACTAGTTTTGCCACAGCTCTATTATTTTATAATCTAAATATAGCATAATGTTGTGTAGTGATTTTATTTCTAATTGAATTATGCATCTACTTTACCTGCTTTATCTTTACGGGAAATTATAATTTTGCTGTTAACCTTTTTTTGCTGTTTAATGCATGCACTATGTCAGTGATTAAATTGACATTTATTTCCTGATTTGTTCAGAAACAATTTTACAGTGGGGAAAAAAAGGTATTTAGTCAGCCACCAATTGTGCAAGTTCTCCCACTTAAAAAGATGAGAGAGGCCTGTAATTTTCATCATAGGTACACGTCAACTATGACAGACAAAATGAGAAAAAAATATCCCGAAATTCACATTGTAGGATTTTTTATGAATTTATTTGCAAATGATGGTGGAAAATAAGGATTTTTTAAAGGATTTTTTTTCCTCATTTTGTCTGTCATAGTTGACGTGTACCTATGATGAAAATTACAGGCCTCTCTCGTCTTTTTAAGTGGGAGAACTTGCAAAATTGGTGGCTGACTAAATACTTTTTTTCCCCACTGTATGTCAGGTGTATGCATTCACTACTAACCAAAGTGTAATTTAATAAGTTGTGTACACTCAAATATGGGTAGGCTAATTGAAACTATAAGTATTTGTTTCAAACTATCACAGAAGTATGTAGAAACACATGACAAGTCATTCAGGGAAAGCACTGTTCTCACATTTGCCAGAGTTACTCACAAAGGTTACTTCACCCTGATTAAAGACAATAAATATTCAATTGTAGCTAAGAGTACATTTCATTACATTAATTTGATGAGCTCCCACACCTGCCATTTTTTTTATTTGTATTTTATTTTTTTAGGGGGTAGATCAGTTTTAATATTCCAGATAGATTGTAACTTCCATCAATGTAATTGTCTGCATCACTTCTAATCCCGCACATGTTTTTTTTCTCGCAAATATACAGTGAGGGAAAAAGTATTTGATCCCCTGCTGATTTTGTAAGTTTGCCCACTGACAAAGAAATGATCAGTCTATCATTTTAATGGTAGGTTTATTTGAACAGTGAGAGACAGAATAACAACAAAAACATCCAGAAAAACGCATGACAAAAAATGTTATGAACTGATTTGCATTTTAATGAGGGAAATAAGTATTTGACCCCTCTCAATCAGAAAGATTTCTGGCTCCCAGGTGTCTTTTATACAGGTAACGAGCTGAGATTAGGAGCACACTCTTAAAGGGAGTGCTCCTAATCTCTGCTTGTTAGCTGTATAAAAGACACCTGTCCACAGAAGCAATCAATCAATCAGATTCCAAACTCTCCACCATGGCCAAGACCAAAGAGCTGTCTAAGGATGTCAGCGACAAGATTGTAGACCTACACAAGGCTGGAATGGGCTACAAGACCATCGCCAAGCAGCTTGGTGAGAAGGTGACAACAGTTGGTGCGATTATTCGCAAATGGAAGAAACACAAAATAACTGTCAATCTCCCTCGGCCTGGGGCTCCATGCAAGATCTTACCTCGTGGAGTTGCAATGATCATGAGAACGGTGAGGAATCAGCCCAGAACTACACGGGAGGATCTTGTCAATGATCTCAAGGCAGCTGGGACCATAGTCACCAAGAAAAGTATTGGCAACACACTACGCCATGAAGGACTGAAATCCTGCAGCGCCCGCAAGGTCCCCCTGCTCAAGAAAGCACATATACATGCCCGTCTGAAGTTTGCCAATTAACATCTGAATGATTAAAAGGAGAACTGGGTGAAAGTGTTGCGGTCAGATGAGACCAAAATTGAGCTCTTTGGCATCAAGTCAACTCGCCGTGTTTGGAGGAGGAGGAATGGTGCCTATGACCCCCAAGAACACCATCCCCACCGTCAAACATTACATTTACATTTACATTTTAGTCATTTAGCAGACGCTCTTAACCAGAGCGACTTACAGGAGCAATTAGGGTTAAGTGCCTTGCTCAATGGCACATTAACGTCATTTAGCAGACGCTCTTAGCCAGAGCGACTCACAAATTGGTGCGTTCACCCTATAGCCAGTGGGATAACCACTTTACAATTGGGGGGGGGGGGGGGGGGGGGGGGGGGGGTTAGAAGGAATACTTTATCCTAAACATGGAGGTGGAAACATTATGCTTTGGTGGTGTTTTTCTGCTAAGGGGACAGGACAACTTCACCGCATCAAAGGGACGATGGACGGGGCCATGTACCGTCAAATCTTGGGTGAGAACCTTCCCTCAGCCAGGGCATTGGGTCGTGGATGGGTATTCCAGCATGACAATGACCCAAAACACACGGCCAAGGCAACAAAGGAGTGGCTCAAGAAGGTCCTGGAGTGGCCTAGCCAGTCTCCAGACCTTAATCCCATAGAAAATATGTGGAGGGAGCTGAAGGTTCGAGTTGCCAAACGTCAGCCTCGAAACCTTAATGACTTGGAGAAGATCTGCAAAGAGGAGTGGAACAAAATCCCTCCTGAGATGTGTGCAAACCTGGTGGCCAACTACAAGAAACGTCTGACCTCTGTGATTGCCAACAAGGGTTTTGCCACCAAGTACTACGTCATGTTTTGCAGAGGGGTATATATACTTATTTCCCTCATTAAAATGCAAATCAATTTATAACATTTTGACATGCGTTTTTCTGGATTTTGAACACTGTTCAAATAAACCTACCGTTAAAATTATAGACTGATCATTTCTTTGTCAGTGGGCAAATGTACAAAATCAACAGGGGATCAAATACTTTTTTCCCTCACTGTATATATATATATATATATATGGCTTGTTTTTGAAATAGTGATATTTGGGAGATTTTTTCCTTTTCAAATAACTGAAAGTGTGAGGTTGTAATCTGAATAAAGGGGAAAAAGGCCATTCTTGAACATTGGGTGAGACAATCTTACCAATTTGCTAGAGAACCAGTTTGGATTTAAGTATAACTTTTGTATGACTGAAGCTTTTTAGTGATAGGACTAATGCCTGACAGTTATACAAATTAAATAGCAGCATCCCCAAAAACAGATGAATGTAGAATAGTTGATCAACGCTTCTCTACCCAGGGAGAAGCACAAGAACACCCTTTTACTCACTCAATATATGGGCCACTGAATAGCTGCTGCACTGTATGAATTTTTTTTTTTTTTTAAAGAAGCTGCCCCTCCTTAAACCGGAATAAAGCAATGAAGATTCACAAAAACCCCGTTTTATCTCTGTGTTTAGTCTTTCCTGCATTTTGTTTTGCCTGCAGTAGAAAGGCAAAAAGGTGAAATGAAGTAAAATCAGATGTTTTTAACTCTGACAAGACGATGTATTTTCATAACTCCTTTATCATCGCAAATCAAAATAGGAATCCCTTGAGTTTTAAAGACAGGGAGCTGCTTAGGAGTCACACTTGATATTTCTCCATTCTCTTTGCTGCTCTGCAATCCCTCTATTCTCTGCTGGGCTTGTGGGAAATACCTCCCGGTGATACCAGTAACGTTACCAATAACGTCCTAGCAGAAGTTTATGAAGTTTTACTTGAGCCCTCTGAAGAAGTATTAGGATTGGCCTACTAGGACTTGGTAGGCCAATCAGCTGACTCGAAGCGTGGGTTAACTCCAGGACATGTTATTGAGATCGTGTTCATATATTATAGAGCATTGTGCAAAAAAACAATAAGAACTCTGCTTCACTTAGTATTGATTAATGTTTTTGAGATGATGTTAGTGAGATGACATTGTTTTTGAGACGATGTGATGAACAGCTAATCGACAGAGCCTTGTCCTTCCACAGTTTTGATGACAAATCTGACAGTGATTGATCTGAGAAACTGTCAATAGCACTTTAAACTACTCACACACACATCATGATACCTCTTCTGACATCTGTCTGCATAGCAGCCATGCGCCCTGGTAGACCTACAGAAGGTGACATATACTCCAGTATCTATCCATACACATCATGCTGCCCCAGCGTAGACCCCTTACCTGCAGTCGAATGACCAAAGCGCCCTCTAGTGGCCTCATGGGTGGAATTTTATTAATATTTGTCCATCATTTAATAATTCAGTCTTCTGTGATGTATACTGTTGGGATGCAAACTCAAAATATAATACATTTCAACTCTATTCCTGACATGGTACAAATGTCTTCATTTTTTGTGCCCATAACCATGTGTGTGAGGTGTATACTTTTGTAGTGAACAACTGTAGTATACTGTAGTGTCTTTACCTTGGCAGTGCATTTGTTTTCATTAGGGTGTATTGGTCAGCAGTATAGCCTGTTGTCCTGTAATGGTGGCTTTGTGTGGAACCTATTACAGACTGGGTCCTCTGAAATAAATGATGTATTGATTTGAAATATTCCACCGTATCGTATCACCTAAGTGATATTTGTGCCCCCCAAGAGAGTCTCGTTATACATCTGAATCTTAGACAGGGTCTTAGATGTACACTTGTAGCGAGAGTGATATGCTGTTCTATAATATATACTTTATATAATGCTACTGCTCAGATACTGTATGTCTACTAACTATTATTCAAAGGATTGAAAACACAAAAATATGAACGGTAAGCAAACAATGAAAACAATACAGGGCCTAGCAACGACTCTCCACTCCAGCATAGAAAAAACGGATCCTTCAAACCATGAGGATCACAAAAAAAAAATAATGGTCTCTCTGCATGATGTGGTGCTGGTATAACATAAATAATGGTCTCTCTGCATGATGTGGTACTGGTATAACATAAATAATGGTCTCTCTGCATGATGTGGTACTGGTATAACATAAATAATGGTCTCTCTGCATGATGTGGTACTGGTATAACATAAATAATGGTCTCTCTGCATGATGTGGTACTGGTATAACATAAATAATGGTCTCTCTGCATGATGTGGTACTGGTATAACATAAATACTGTTCTCTCTGCATGATGTGGTACTGGTATAACATAAATACTGTTCGCTCTGCATGATGTGGTACTGGTATAACATAAATAATGGTCTCTCTGCATGATGTGGTGCTGGTATAACATAAATAATGGTCTCTCTGCATGATGTGGTACTGGTATAACATAAATAATGGTCTCTCTGCATGATGTGGTACTGGTATAACATAAATACTGTTCTCTCTGCATGATGTGGTGCTGGTATAACAGAAATAATGGTCTCTCTGCATGATGTGGTGCTGGTATAACAGAAATAATGGTCTCTCTGCATGATGTGGTGCTGGTATAACATAAATACTGTTCTCTCTGCATGATGTGGTACTGGTATATCATAAATACTGTTCTCTCTGCATGATGTGGTACTGGTATAACATAAATAATGGTCTCTCTGCATGATGTGGTACTGGTATAACATAAATAATGGTCTCTCTGCATGATGTGGTACTGGTATAACGTAAATAATGGTCTCTCTGCATGATGTGGTGCTGGTATAAGATAAATACTGTTCTCTCTGCATGATGTGGTACTTGTATAACATAAATAATGGTCTCTCTGCATAATGTGGTACTGGTATAACAGAAATACTGTTATCTCTGCATGATGTGGTACTGGTATAACATAAATACTGTTCTCTCTGCATGATGTGGTACTGGTATAACATAAATACTGTTCTCTCTGCATGATGTGGTACTGGTATAACATAAATACTGTTCTCTCTGCATGATGTGGTACTGGTATAACATAAATACTGTTCTCTCTGCATGATGTGGTACTGGTATAACATAAATACTGTTCTCTCTGCATGATGTGGTACTGGTATAACATAAATACTGTTCTCTCTGCATGATGTGGTACTGGTATAACATAAAGAATGGTCTCTCTGCATGATGTGGTACTGGTATAACAGAAATGCTGTTCTCTCTGCATGATGTGGTACTGGTATAACATAAATACTGTTCTCTCTGCATGATGTGGTACTGGTATAACATAAATACTGTTCTCTCTGCATGATGTGGTACTGGTATAACATAAATACTGTTCTCTCTGCATGATGTGGTACTGGTATAACAGAAATACTGGTCTCTCTGCATGATGTGGTACTGGTATAACATAAATACTGTTCTCTCTGCATGATGTGGTGCTGGTATAACATAAATACTGTTCTCTCTGCATGATGTGGTGCTGGTATAACATAAATACTGTTCTCTCTGCATGATGTGGTACTGGTATAACATAAATACTGTTCTCTCTGCATGATGTGGTACTGGTATAACATAAATACTGTTCTCTCTGCATGATGTGGTACTGGTATAACATAAATACTGTTCTCTCTGCATGATGTGGTACTGGTATAACATAAATACTGTTATCTCTGCATGATGTGGTACTGGTATAACATAAATACTGTTCTCTCTGCATGATGTGGTACTGGTATAACATAAATAATGGTCTCTCTGCATGATGTGGTACTGGTATAACAGAAATACTGTTCTCTCTGCATGATGTGGTACTGGTATAACATACATACTGTTCTCTCTGCATGATGTGGTACTGGTATAACATAAATAATGGTCTCTCTGCATGATGTGGTGCTGGTATAACATAAATAATGGTCTCTCTGCATGATTTGGTACTGGTATAACATAAATACTGTTCTCTCTGCATGATGTGGTACTGGTATAACATAAATACTGTTCTCTCTGCATGATGTGGTGCTGGTATAACATAAATACTGTTCTCTCTGCATGATGTGGTGCTGGTATAACATAAATACTGTTCTCTCTGCATGATGTGGTACTGGTATAACATAAATACTGTTCTCTCTGCATGATGTGGTACTGGTATAACATAAATACTGGTCTCTCTGCATTATCTGGTGCTGGTATAACATAAATACTGTTCTCTCTGCATGATGTGGTGCTGGTATAACATAAATACTGTTCTCTCTGCATGATGTGGTGCTGGTATAACATAAATAATGGTCTCTCTGCATGATGTGGTACTGGTATAACATAAATACTGTTCTCTCTGCATGATGTGGTACTGGTATAACATAAATACTGTTCTCTCTGCATGATGTGGTACTGGTATAACATAAATACTGTTCTCTCTGCATGATGTGGTACTGGTATAACATAAATACTGTTCTCTCTGCATGATGTGGTACTGGTATAACATAAATACTGTTCTCTCTGCATGATGTGGTACTGGTATAACATAAATACTGTTTTCTCTGCATGATGTGGTACTGGTATAACATAAATACTGTTCTCTCTGCTTAATGTGGTACTGGTATAACATAAATACTGTTCTCTCTGCATGATGTGGTGCTGGTATAACATAAATACTGTTCTCTCTGCATGATGTGGTACTGGTATAACATAAATACTGTTCTCTCTGCATGATGTGGTACTGGTATAACATAAATACTGTTCTCTCTGCATGATGTGGTACTGGTATAACATAAATACTGTTCTCTCTGCATGATGTGGTGCTGGTATAACATAAATACTGTTCTCTTTGCATGATGTGGTGCTGGTATAACATAAATACTGTTCTCTCTGCATGATCTGGTGCTGGTATAACATAAATACTGTTCTCTCTGCATGATGTGGTACTGGTATAACATAAATACTGTTCTCTCTGCATGATGTGGTGCTGGTATAACATAAATACTGTTCTCTCTGCATGATGTGGTACTGGTATAACATAAATACTGTTCTCTCTGCATGATGTGGTGCTGGTATAACATAAATACTGTTCTCTCTGCATGATGTGGTGCTGGTATAACATAAATACTGGTCTCTCTGCATGATGTGGTGCTGGTATAACATAAATACTGTTCTCTCTGCATGATGTGGTACTGGTATAACATAAATACTGTTCTCTCTGCATGATGTGGTGCTGGTATAACATAAATACTGTTCTCTCTGCATGATGTGGTGCTGGTATAACATAAATACTGTTCTATCTGCATGATGTGGTACTGGTATAACATAAATACGGTTCTCTCTGCATGATGTGGTACTGGTATAACATAAATACTGTTCTCTCTGCATGATGTGGTACTGGTATAACATAAATACTGTTCTCTCTGCATGATGTGGTACTGGTATAACATAAATACTGTTCTCTCTGCATTATCTGGTGCTGGTATAACATAAATAATGGTCTCTCTGCATGATGTGGTACTGGTATAACATAAATAATGGTCTCTCTGCATGATGTGGTGCTGGTATAACATAAATAATGGTCTCTCTGCATGATGTGGTGCTGGTATAACATAAATACTGGTCTCTCTGCATGATGTGGTACTGGTATAACATAAATACTGTTCTCTCTGCATGATGTGGTACTGGTATAACATAAATACTGTTCTCTCTGCATGATGTGGTACTGGTATAACATAAATACTGTTCGCTCTGCATGATGTGGTACTGGTATAACATAAATAATGGTCTCTCTGCATGATGTGGTGCTGGTATAACATAAATAATGGTCTCTCTGCATGATGTGGTGCTGGTATAACATAAATAATGGTCTCTCTGCATGATGTGGTGCTGGTATAAAATAAATAATGGTCTCTCTGCATGATGTGGTGCTGGTATAACATAAATACTGTTCTCTCTGCATGATGTGGTACTGGTATAACATAAATACTGTTCTCTCTGCATGATGTGGTACTGGTATAACATAAATAATGGTCTCTCTGCATGATGTGGTACTGGTATAACATAAATAATGGTCTCTCTGCATGATGTGGTACTGGTATAACATAAATACTGTTCTCTCTGCATGATGTGGTACTGGTATAACATAAATACTGTTCTCTCTGCATGATGTGGTACTGGTATAACATAAATACTGTTCTCTCTGCATGATGTGGTACTGGTATAACAGAAATATTGGTCTCTCTGCATGATGTGGTACTGGTATAACATAAATACTGTTCTCTCTGCATGATGTGGTACTGGTATAACATAAATACTGGTCTCTCTGCATGATGTGGTACTGGTATAACAGAAATACCATTCTCTCTGCATGATGTGGTACTGGTATAACAGAAATACTGTTCTCTCTGCATGATGTGGTACTGGTATAACATAAATACTGTTCTCTCTGCATGATGTGGTACTGGTATAACATAAATACTGTGCTCTCTGCATGATGTGGTACTGGTATAACAGAAATACTGGTCTCTCTGCATGATGTGGTACTGGTATAACATAAATACTGTTCTCTCTGCATGATGTGGTACTGGTATAACATAAATACTGGTCTCTCTGCATGATGTGGTACTGGTATAACAGAAAAACTGTTCTCTCTGCATGATGTGGTGCTGGTATAACATAAATACTGTTCTCTCTGCATGATGTGGTGCTGGTATAACATAAATACTGTTCTCTCTGCATGATGTGGTGCTGGTATAACATAAATACTGTTCTCTCTGCATGATGTGGTACTGGTATAACATAAATACTGTTCTCTCTGCATGATGTGGTACTGGTATAACATAAATACTGTTCTCTCTGCATGATGTGGTACTGGTATAACATAAATACTGTTCTCTCTGCATGATGTGGTACTGGTATAACATAAATACTGTTCTCTCTGCATGATGTGGTGCTGGTATAACATAAATACTGTTCTCTCTGCATGATGTGGTACTGGTATAACATAAATACTGTTCTCTCTGCATGATGTGGTACTGGTATAACATAAATACTGTTCTCTCTGCATGATGTGGTACTGGTATAACATAAATACTGTTCTCTCTGCATGATGTGGTACTGGTATAACATAAATACTGTTCTCTCTGCATGATGTGGTGCTGGTATAACATAAATACTGTTCTCTCTGCATGATGTGGTACTGGTATAACATAAATACTGTTCTCTCTGCATGATGTGGTACTGGTATAACATAAATACTGTTCTCTCTGCATGATGTGGTACTGGTATAACATAAATACTGGTCTCTCTGCATGATGTGGTACTGGTATAACAGAAAAACTGTTCTCTCTGCATGATGTGGTGCTGGTATAACATAAATACTGTTCTCTCTGCATGATGTGGTGCTGGTATAACATAAATACTGTTCTCTCTGCATGATGTGGTGCTGGTATAACATAAATACTGTTCTCTCTGCATGATGTGGTACTGGTATAACATAAATACTGTTCTCTCTGCATGATGTGGTACTGGTATAACATAAATACTGTTCTCTCTGCATGATGTGGTACTGGTATAACATAAATACTGTTCTCTCTGCATGATGTGGTACTGGTATAACATAAATACTGTTCTCTCTGCTTAATGTGGTACTGGTATAACATAAATACTGTTCTCTCTGCATGATGTGGTGCTGGTATAACATAAATACTGTTCTCTCTGCATGATGTGGTACTGGTATAACATAAATACTGTTCTCTCTGCATGATGTGGTACTGGTATAACATAAATACTGTTCTCTCTGCATGATGTGGTACTGGTATAACATAAATACTGTTCTCTCTGCATGATGTGGTACTGGTATAACATAAATACTGTTCTCTCTGCATGATGTGGTGCTGGTATAACATAAATACTGTTCTCTTTGCATGATGTGGTGCTGGTATAACATAAATACTGTTCTCTCTGCATGATCTGGTGCTGGTATAACATAAATACTGTTCTCTCTGCATGATGTGGTACTGGTATAACATAAATACTGTTCTCTCTGCATGATGTGGTGCTGGTATAACATAAATACTGTTCTCTCTGCATGATGTGGTACTGGTATAACATAAATACTGTTCTCTCTGCATGATGTGGTGCTGGTATAACATAAATACTGTTCTCTCTGCATGATGTGGTGCTGGTATAACATAAATACTGGTCTCTCTGCATGATGTGGTGCTGGTATAACATAAATACTGTTCTCTCTGCATGATGTGGTACTGGTATAACATAAATACTGTTCTCTCTGCATGATGTGGTGCTGGTATAACATAAATACTGTTCTCTCTGCATGATGTGGTGCTGGTATAACATAAATACTGTTCTCTCTGCATGATGTGGTACTGGTATAACATAAATACGGTTCTCTCTGCATGATGTGGTACTGGTATAACATAAATACTGTTCTCTCTGCATGATGTGGTACTGGTATAACATAAATACTGTTCTCTCTGCATGATGTGGTACTGGTATAACATAAATACTGTTCTCTCTGCATTATCTGGTGCTGGTATAACATAAATAATGGTCTCTCTGCATGATGTGGTACTGGTATAACATAAATAATGGTCTCTCTGCAATATGTGGTGCTGGTATAACATAAATAATGGTCTCTCTGCATGATGTGGTGCTGGTATAACATAAATACTGGTCTCTCTGCATGATGTGGTACTGGTATAACATAAATACTGTTCTCTCTGCATGATGTGGTACTGGTATAACATAAATACTGTTCTCTCTGCATGATGTGGTGCTGGTATAACATAAATACTGTTCTCTCTGCATGATGTGGTACTGGTATAACATAAATACTGTTCTCTCTGCATGATGTGGTACTGGTATAACAGAAATACGGGTCTCTCTGCATGATGTGGTACTGGTATAACATAAATACTGGTCTCTCTGCATGATGTGGTACTGGTATAACATAAATACTGTTCTCTCTGCATGATGTGGTGCTGGTATAACATAAATACTGTTCTCTTTGCATGATGTGGTGCTGGTATAACATAAATACTGTTCTCTCTGCATGATCTGGTGCTGGTATAACATAAATACTGTTCTCTCTGCATGATGTGGTACTGGTATAACATAAATACTGTTCTCTCTGCATGATGTGGTGCTGGTATAACATAAATACTGTTCTCTCTGCATGATGTGGTGCTGGTATAACATAAATACTGGTCTCTCTGCATGATGTGGTGCTGGTATAACATAAATACTGTTCTCTCTGCATGATGTGGTACTGGTATAACATAAATACTGTTCTCTCTGCATGATGTGGTGCTGGTATAACATAAATACTGTTCTCTCTGCATGATGTGGTGCTGGTATAACATAAATACTGTTCTCTCTGCATGATGTGGTACTGGTATAACATAAATACGGTTCTCTCTGCATGATGTGGTACTGGTATAACATAAATACTGTTCTCTCTGCATGATGTGGTACTGGTATAACATAAATACTGTTCTCTCTGCATGATGTGGTACTGGTATAACATAAATACTGTTCTCTCTGCATTATCTGGTGCTGGTATAACATAAATAATGGTCTCTCTGCATGATGTGGTACTGGTATAACATAAATAATGGTCTCTCTGCAATATGTGGTGCTGGTATAACATAAATAATGGTCTCTCTGCATGATGTGGTGCTGGTATAACATAAATACTGGTCTCTCTGCATGATGTGGTACTGGTATAACATAAATACTGTTCTCTCTGCATGATGTGGTACTGGTATAACATAAATACTGTTCTCTCTGCATGATGTGGTACTGGTATAACAGAAATACGGGTCTCTCTGCATGATGTGGTACTGGTATAACATAAATACTGGTCTCTCTGCATGATGTGGTACTGGTATAACATAAATACTGTTCTCTCTGCATGATGTGGTACTGGTATAACATAAATACTGGTCTCTCTGCATGATGTGGTACTGGTATAACAGAAATACTGTTCTCTCTGCATGATGTGGTACTGGTATAACATAAATACTGTTCTCTCTGCATGATGTGGTACTGGTATAACATAAATACTGTTCTCTCTGCATGATGTGGTACTGGTATAACATAAATACTGTTCTCTCTGCATGATGTGGTACTGGTATAACATAAATACTGTTCTCTCTGCATGATGTGGTGCTGGTATAACATAAATACTGTTCTCTCTGCATGATGTGGTGCTGGTATAACATAAATACTGGTCTCTCTGCATGATGTGGTGCTGGTATAACATAAATACTGTTCTCTCTTCATGATGTGGTACTGGTATAACATAAATACTGTTCTCTCTGCATGATGTGGTGCTGGTATAACATAAATACTGTTCTCTCTGCATGATGTGGTGCTGGTATAACATAAATACTGTTCTCTCTGCATGATGTGGTACTGGTATAACATAAATACGGTTCTCTCTGCATGATGTGGTACTGGTATAACATAAATACTGTTCTCTCTGCATGATGTGGTACTGGTATAACATAAATACTGTTCTCTCTGCATGATGTGGTACTGGTATAACATAAATACTGTTCTCTCTGCATTATCTGGTGCTGGTATAACATAAATAATGGTCTCTCTGCATGATGTGGTACTGGTATAACATAAATAATGGTCTCTCTGCAATATGTGGTGCTGGTATAACATAAATAATGGTCTCTCTGCATGATGTGGTGCTGGTATAACATAAATACTGGTCTCTCTGCATGATGTGGTACTGGTATAACATAAATACTGTTCTCTCTGCATGATGTGGTACTGGTATAACATAAATACTGTTCTCTCTGCATGATGTGGTACTGGTATAACATAAATACTGTTCGCTCTGCATGATGTGGTACTGGTATAACATAAATAATGGTCTCTCTGCATGATGTGGTGCTGGTATAACATAAATAATGGTCTCTCTGCATGATGTGGTGCTGGTATAACATAAATAATGGTCTCTCTGCATGATGTGGTGCTGGTATAACATAAATAATGGTCTCTCTGCATGATGTGGTGCTGGTATAACATAAATACTGTTCTCTCTGCATGATGTGGTGCTGGTATAACATAAATACTGTTCTCTCTGCATGATGTGGTACTGGTATAACATAAATACTGTTCTCTCTGCATGATGTGGTGCTGGTATAACATAAATACTGTTCTCTCTGCATGATGTGGTGCTGGTATAACATAAATACTGTTCTCTCTGCATGATGTGGTACTGGTATAACATAAATACGGTTCTCTCTGCATGATGTGGTACTGGTATAACATAAATACTGTTCTCTCTGCATGATGTGGTACTGGTATAACATAAATACTGTTCTCTCTGCATGATGTGGTACTGGTATAACATAAATACTGTTCTCTCTGCATTATCTGGTGCTGGTATAACATAAATAATGGTCTCTCTGCATGATGTGGTACTGGTATAACATAAATAATGGTCTCTCTGCAATATGTGGTGCTGGTATAACATAAATAATGGTCTCTCTGCATGATGTGGTGCTGGTATAACATAAATACTGGTCTCTCTGCATGATGTGGTACTGGTATAACATAAATACTGTTCTCTCTGCATGATGTGGTACTGGTATAACATAAATACTGTTCTCTCTGCATGATGTGGTACTGGTATAACAGAAATACGGGTCTCTCTGCATGATGTGGTACTGGTATAACATAAATACTGGTCTCTCTGCATGATGTGGTACTGGTATAACATAAATACTGTTCTCTCTGCATGATGTGGTACTGGTATAACATAAATACTGGTCTCTCTGCATGATGTGGTACTGGTATAACAGAAATACTGTTCTCTCTGCATGATGTGGTACTGGTATAACATAAATACTGTTCTCTCTGCATGATGTGGTACTGGTATAACATAAATACTGTTCTCTCTGCATGATGTGGTACTGGTATAACATAAATACTGTTCTCTCTGCATGATGTGGTACTGGTATAACATAAATACTGTTCTCTCTGCATGATGTGGTGCTGGTATAACATAAATACTGTTCTCTCTGCATGATGTGGTGCTGGTATAACATAAATACTGGTCTCTCTGCATGATGTGGTGCTGGTATAACATAAATACTGTTCTCTCTTCATGATGTGGTACTGGTATAACATAAATACTGTTCTCTCTGCATGATGTGGTGCTGGTATAACATAAATACTGTTCTCTCTGCATGATGTGGTGCTGGTATAACATAAATACTGTTCTCTCTGCATGATGTGGTACTGGTATAACATAAATACGGTTCTCTCTGCATGATGTGGTACTGGTATAACATAAATACTGTTCTCTCTGCATGATGTGGTACTGGTATAACATAAATACTGTTCTCTCTGCATGATGTGGTACTGGTATAACATAAATACTGTTCTCTCTGCATTATCTGGTGCTGGTATAATATAAATAATGGTCTCTCTGCATGATGTGGTACTGGTATAACATAAATAATGGTCTCTCTGCAATATGTGGTGCTGGTATAACATAAATAATGGTCTCTCTGCATGATGTGGTGCTGGTATAACATAAATACTGGTCTCTCTGCATGATGTGGTACTGGTATAACATAAATACTGTTCTCTCTGCATGATGTGGTACTGGTATAACATAAATACTGTTCTCTCTGCATGATGTGGTACTGGTATAACATAAATACTGTTCGCTCTGCATGATGTGGTACTGGTATAACATAAATAATGGTCTCTCTGCATGATGTGGTGCTGGTATAACATAAATAATGGTCTCTCTGCATGATGTGGTGCTGGTATAACATAAATAATGGTCTCTCTGCATGATGTGGTGCTGGTATAACATAAATAATGGTCTCTCTGCATGATGTGGTGCTGGTATAACATAAATACTGTTCTCTCTGCATGATGTGGTACTGGTATAACATAAATACTGTTCTCTCTGCATGATGTGGTACTGGTATAACATAAATACGGTTCTCTCTGCATGATGTGGTACTGGTATAACATAAATACTGTTCTCTCTGCATGATGTGGTACTGGTATAACATAAATACTGTTCTCTCTGCATGATGTGGTACTGGTATAACATAAATACTGTTCTCTCTGCATTATCTGGTGCTGGTATAACATAAATAATGGTCTCTCTGCATGATGTGGTGCTGGTATAACATAAATACTGGTCTCTCTGCATGATGTGGTACTGGTATAACATAAATACTGTTCTCTCTGCATGATGTGGTACTGGTATAACATAAATACTGTTCTCTCTGCATGATGTGGTACTGGTATAACATAAATACTGTTCGCTCTGCATGATGTGGTACTGGTATAACATAAATAATGGTCTCTCTGCATGATGTGGTGCTGGTATAACATAAATAATGGTCTCTCTGCATGATGTGGTGCTGGTATAACATAAATAATGGTCTCTCTGCATGATGTGGTGCTGGTATAACATAAATAATGGTCTCTCTGCATGATGTGGTGCTGGTATAACATAAATACTGTTCTCTCTGCATGATGTGGTACTGGTATAACATAAATACTGTTCTCTCTGCATGATGTGGTACTGGTATAACATAAATACTGTTCTCTCTGCATGATGTGGTACTGGTATAACATAAATACTGTTCTCTCTGCATGATGTGGTACTGGTATAACAGAAATATTGGTCTCTCTGCATGATGTGGTACTGGTATAACATAAATACTGTTCTCTCTGCATGATGTGGTACTGGTATAACAGAAATACTGTTCTCTCTGCATGATGTGGTACTGGTATAACATAAATACTGTTCTCTCTGCATGATGTGGTACTGGTATAACATAAATACTGTTCTCTCTGCATGATGTGGTACTGGTATAACATAAATACTGTTCTCTCTGCATGATGTGGTACTGGTATAACAGAAATACTGGTCTCTCTGCATGATGTGGTACTGGTATAACATAAATACTGTTCTCTCTGCATGATGTGGTACTGGTATAACATAAATACTGGTCTCTCTGCATGATGTGGTACTGGTATAACAGAAAAACTGTTCTCTCTGCATGATGTGGTGCTGGTATAACATAAATACTGTTCTCTCTGCATGATGTGGTGCTGGTATAACATAAATACTGTTCTCTCTGCATGATGTGGTGCTGGTATAACATAAATACTGTTCTCTCTGCATGATGTGGTACTGGTATAACATAAATACTGTTCTCTCTGCATGATGTGGTACTGGTATAACATAAATACTGTTCTCTCTGCATGATGTGGTACTGGTATAACATAAATACTGTTCTCTCTGCATGATGTGGTACTGGTATAACATAAATACTGTTCTCTCTGCATGATGTGGTACTGGTATAACATAAATACTGTTCTCTCTGCATGATGTGGTACTGGTATAACATAAATACTGTTCTCTCTGCATGATGTGGTGCTGGTATAACATAAATACTGTTCTCTCTGCATGATGTGGTACTGGTATAACATAAATACTGTTCTCTCTGCATGATGTGGTACTGGTATAACATAAATACTGTTCTCTCTGCATGATGTGGTACTGGTATAACATAAATACTGTTCTCTCTGCATGATGTGGTACTGGTATAACATAAATACTGTTCTCTCTGCATGATGTGGTGCTGGTATAACATAAATGCTGTTCTCTCTGCATGATGTGGTGCTGGTATAACATAAATACTGTTCTCTCTGCATGATGTGGTGCTGGTATAACATAAATACTGTTCTCTCTGCATGATGTGGTGCTGGTATAACATAAATACTGTTCTCTCTGCATGATGTGGTACTGGTATAACATAAATACGGTTCTCTCTGCATGATGTGGTACTGGTATAACATAAATACTGTTCTCTCTGCATGATGTGGTACTGGTATAACATAAATACTGTTCTCTCTGCATGATGTGGTACTGGTATAACATAAATACTGTTCTCTCTGCATTATCTGGTGCTGGTATAACATAAATAATGGTCTCTCTGCATGATGTGGTACTGGTATAACATAAATAATGGTCTCTCTGCAATATGTGGTGCTGGTATAACATAAATAATGGTCTCTCTGCATGATGTGGTGCTGGTATAACATAAATACTGGTCTCTCTGCATGATGTGGTACTGGTATAACATAAATACTGTTCTCTCTGCATGATGTGGTACTGGTATAACATAAATACTGTTCTCTCTGCATGATGTGGTACTGGTATAACATAAATACTGTTCGCTCTGCATGATGTGGTACTGGTATAACATAAATAATGGTCTCTCTGCATGATGTGGTGCTGGTATAACATAAATAATGGTCTCTCTGCATGATGTGGTGCTGGTATAACATAAATAATGGTCTCTCTGCATGATGTGGTGCTGGTATAACATAAATAATGGTCTCTCTGCATGATGTGGTGCTGGTATAACATAAATACTGTTCTCTCTGCATGATGTGGTGCTGGTATAACATAAATACTGTTCTCTCTGCATGATGTGGTACTGGTATAACATAAATACTGTTCTCTCTGCATGATGTGGTGCTGGTATAACATAAATACTGTTCTCTCTGCATGATGTGGTGCTGGTATAACATAAATACTGTTCTCTCTGCATGATGTGGTACTGGTATAACATAAATACTGTTCTCTCTGCATGATGTGGTACTGGTATAACATAAATACTGTTCTCTCTGCATGATGTGGTACTGGTATAACATAAATACTGTTCTCTCTGCATGATGTGGTACTGGTATAACATAAATACTGTTCTCTCTGCATTATCTGGTGCTGGTATAACATAAATAATGGTCTCTCTGCATGATGTGGTACTGGTATAACATAAATAATGGTCTCTCTGCAATATGTGGTGCTGGTATAACATAAATAATGGTCTCTCTGCATGATGTGGTGCTGGTATAACATAAATACTGGTCTCTCTGCATGATGTGGTACTGGTATAACATAAATACTGTTCTCTCTGCATGATGTGGTACTGGTATAACATAAATACTGTTCTCTCTGCATGATGTGGTACTGGTATAACAGAAATACGGGTCTCTCTGCATGATGTGGTACTGGTATAACATAAATACTGGTCTCTCTGCATGATGTGGTACTGGTATAACATAAATACTGTTCTCTCTGCATGATGTGGTACTGGTATAACATAAATACTGGTCTCTCTGCATGATGTGGTACTGGTATAACAGAAATACTGTTCTCTCTGCATGATGTGGTACTGGTATAACATAAATACTGTTCTCTCTGCATGATGTGGTACTGGTATAACATAAATACTGTTCTCTCTGCATGATGTGGTACTGGTATAACATAAATACTGTTCTCTCTGCATGATGTGGTACTGGTATAACATAAATACTGTTCTCTCTGCATGATGTGGTGCTGGTATAACATAAATACTGTTCTCTCTGCATGATGTGGTGCTGGTATAACATAAATACTGGTCTCTCTGCATGATGTGGTGCTGGTATAACATAAATACTGTTCTCTCTTCATGATGTGGTACTGGTATAACATAAATACTGTTCTCTCTGCATGATGTGGTGCTGGTATAACATAAATACTGTTCTCTCTGCATGATGTGGTGCTGGTATAACATAAATACTGTTCTCTCTGCATGATGTGGTACTGGTATAACATAAATACGGTTCTCTCTGCATGATGTGGTACTGGTATAACATAAATACTGTTCTCTCTGCATGATGTGGTACTGGTATAACATAAATACTGTTCTCTCTGCATGATGTGGTACTGGTATAACATAAATACTGTTCTCTCTGCATTATCTGGTGCTGGTATAACATAAATAATGGTCTCTCTGCATGATGTGGTACTGGTATAACATAAATAATGGTCTCTCTGCAATATGTGGTGCTGGTATAACATAAATAATGGTCTCTCTGCATGATGTGGTGCTGGTATAACATAAATACTGGTCTCTCTGCATGATGTGGTACTGGTATAACATAAATACTGTTCTCTCTGCATGATGTGGTACTGGTATAACATAAATACTGTTCTCTCTGCATGATGTGGTACTGGTATAACATAAATACTGTTCGCTCTGCATGATGTGGTACTGGTATAACATAAATAATGGTCTCTCTGCATGATGTGGTGCTGGTATAACATAAATAATGGTCTCTCTGCATGATGTGGTGCTGGTATAACATAAATAATGGTCTCTCTGCATGATGTGGTGCTGGTATAACATAAATAATGGTCTCTCTGCATGATGTGGTGCTGGTATAACATAAATACTGTTCTCTCTGCATGATGTGGTACTGGTATAACATAAATACTGTTCTCTCTGCATGATGTGGTACTGGTATAACATAAATACTGTTCTCTCTGCATGATGTGGTACTGGTATAACATAAATACTGTTCTCTCTGCATGATGTGGTACTGGTATAACATAAATACTGTTCTCTCTGCATGATGTGGTACTGGTATAACATAAATACTGTTCTCTCTGCATTATCTGGTGCTGGTATAACATAAATAATGGTCTCTCTGCATGATGTGGTGCTGGTATAACATAAATACTGGTCTCTCTGCATGATGTGGTACTGGTATAACATAAATACTGTTCTCTCTGCATGATGTGGTACTGGTATAACATAAATACTGTTCTCTCTGCATGATGTGGTACTGGTATAACATAAATACTGTTCGCTCTGCATGATGTGGTACTGGTATAACATAAATAATGGTCTCTCTGCATGATGTGGTGCTGGTATAACATAAATAATGGTCTCTCTGCATGATGTGGTGCTGGTATAACATAAATAATGGTCTCTCTGCATGATGTGGTGCTGGTATAACATAAATAATGGTCTCTCTGCATGATGTGGTGCTGGTATAACATAAATACTGTTCTCTCTGCATGATGTGGTACTGGTATAACATAAATACTGTTCTCTCTGCATGATGTGGTACTGGTATAACATAAATACTGTTCTCTCTGCATGATGTGGTACTGGTATAACATAAATACTGTTCTCTGCATGATGTGGTACTGGTATAACATGAAATACTGTTCTCTCTGCATGATGTGGTACTGGTATAACATAAATACTGTTCTCTCTGCATGATGTGGTACTGGTATAACAGAAATACTGTTCTCTCTGCATGATGTGGTACTGGTATAACATAAATACTGTTCTCTCTGCATGATGTGGTACTGGTATAACATAAATACTGTTCTCTCTGCATGATGTGGTACTGGTATAACATAAATACTGTTCTCTCTGCATGATGTGGTACTGGTATAACAGAAATACTGGTCTCTCTGCATGATGTGGTACTGGTATAACATAAATACTGTTCTCTCTGCATGATGTGGTACTGGTATAACATAAATACTGGTCTCTCTGCATGATGTGGTACTGGTATAACATAAATTACTGTTCTCTCTGCATGATGTGGTGACTGGTATAACATAAATACTGTTCTCTCTGCATGATGTGGTGCTGGTATAACATAAATACTGTTCTCTCTGCATGATGTGGTGCTGGTATAACATAAATACTGTTCTCTCTGCATGATGTGGTACTGGTATAACATAAATACTGTTCTCTCTGCATGATGTGGTACTGGTATAACATAAATACTGTTCTCTCTGCATGATGTGGTACTGGTATAACATAAATACTGTTCTCTCTGCATGATGTGGTACTGGTATAACATAAATACTGTTCTCTCTGCATGATGTGGTACTGGTATAACATAAATACTGTTCTCTCTGCATGATGTGGTACTGGTATAACATAAATACTGTTCTCTCTGCATGATGTGGTGCTGGTATAACATAAATACTGTTC